>NC_087551.1:2213058-2513058 GCF_036250125.1 Pseudopipra pipra | reverse complement strand
CGGCTGCTTAATTACACACAAGCAAGCTCTGCTCCATCGGGCTCATGAGACAAAAATAAGGAGTTTCTTGTTCTGCTGGGTTTCCTTTTTTGGGGGAAAAAAAAATTTGTATACCTAGTAAAGATCATTTCAGGTATATATTAAACTGGGTAAAGTCAGAAAGAGCTCCTTTGTATAATGTCACAAAGCAACCTTTAGTGCTAACAGAATAACTGCACACACAATTATTTTTACAGCCTTTTGTCTCCCAAGTTTATTTCAGAGGGGAGCAAAGGTTTCTTTTCCAGGTCAGCACCTAAACTTGTAGAACCACCGTGCCGAAACAAAAAAAAATAAATTCTGAATTGGAAAGATGAGTTTGATGAAAAAGCAGGGGGATTTTTGGGGCTGTTTTTGTTGTGTGTCTCCCACCAGCCTCTCCTGGGCTGGCTGTGAACAGTGCCCATTTTGAGATTAGGAGATTAGGTTATTCATCACTTGAGATGCTCCCTGCTGTGCTGCTACTATCAGAGCGCAGCCAAATCAAAACATCTCTGGAAGGCATTTCAGAATAATTGAATGCATCATAATTTCCCTATTAATACATATCTCATATTACAGATTATGCATGAAATGTTCACATTATCTGTTACTTTTTGTTAACGTCTTGCTCCTTGCCAGTAAATTTAATACACAGAGTGAATCAGCATGCCATGATGAAGGGATAGGTTACTGATAGCCATTTTTTCAGGATTCAGTAGAAAATTAAAGTAAATCGATCATTTTATAGCCCCACTGGAATGTCTACAAGGGCATGTTGCTAAGCAAATGGTAATTTAAATGTACTGTGTAATTTTTCTAAGCAATTTACTGAAAGCAGATTTTATTTCTCACTTACTTAATATCAGATGCTCTTTATCTGTTAGTGCATGATGTATCAGTTATAGAAAAATTATTAATCTATACTTTAATCAAATGGCAAATATACAGTGAGCTGACAGCCAGCTGTATACATATTAGGATGTCTTAATTCACATGAATTACAGTAATATCACTCGCTATTATCTTAGAAGACACAAGATGATTAAATTACACACATAAAAAACACAGCAAGTTCCAGGTAAGTCAGAATAAATCCTAAAGAAACACTAATCCAGCTGTCTATTATATTTCACAAAAACCAGTAATATGTGTCATTTACACTTTATTTTATTTCTTTTTTTCCATGAATAGATCTACTCTTTCCAAAGTTATCCCATAACGGGGAAACACAGCCCCCGTTACGGCACCCATAGAATTCACCTGACTTCAAAATGAAACTGCAAAAAAGAAAATTGGGGTGGGATTGTAAAAAAAAAACCTACATGTAATGAATGTTTCAAGGCAACTAATTACCAGCTGGATGGGAGCTGTGCCCAGTTTATATATTCAGTGCACATATACTGCTTTTAACAAAGAATATTTAAGATATAGCACAGGTAACTCCTCACCCTCGTTCAGGCAAAATGCCAGTTGGCTTTCAGTGCAAATTTTGCCTCAAAGGCAGAAGGATCGGGTTCATCAGAGTATTTTAACTTTAAGGATGCTTCCGAGTATGAGAACAGTTTAAAAAACAAATAAAGCCATAGAAAATAATCTCTCCCTGCTCCCCCCCCAGCCTCTGAAATGTGCTTGTTGACAGCCTTCATTTTTATGAAATACAAAGAAGTCTCCATTTATCCTTCAGGTTCCTCAGAATGAATGTAGGGTCCTCCTACTGCTGATGCACAAAATGTATTATTGTCATTAATGAAAAAGTTAATGGGCCATTTTCTTATATATCAATTTACATTTTACAATTTGAGTATACAAATGATATGTACAGCAGAGAGCTGATTATTTTTGCTCAAGGAAATAGTTTTAATGTGTTTTATGGACATCAAATGTTGTGAATAATGATGCATCCACAGAATGCAAATAGGATGACAGTTCTTGTGCTGTGATCAACAGTCCTTGGATAAAAGGTCTGCAGCGACAATAATATTCTGTGGAGGGTCTGAACAGTAAAAAATGGGAAACAAGAGGATACCATGATGTTCAAAATGTACACCAGGAGGAAGATTTGGAATTGGCAGGAACATCATCATTTCCAAAGTACAGGGTAATGGCAATTTCCGAACCCCCTGTTCGGGGGCTTTTCCAGCAAATGGGTTGTCTGGCCTTTTAAAATAGCTTTTTTCTCAAGTTGAAGCTTCTGTTTTTAACCAAATCTGCTGCCCTGTGTTCCAGGAGGCCGGCAAAAATTTATTCTGGCATCTCCCAGATGTGTGAGCCCGGGAATCTCCCCAACAGGCTGTGCAGGTGGAGTGAGCACACCTCATCTCCCCCTGCCTGGGCACCGGGAGCGGGGGGCCGTCCCTCAGAACATCCAGGGTCGCCCCAGTACCATCTCCATAAAAGGCTGCTTTTCCTAGCAGAGGAATTTTACTAATTCCCAACAGGAGGTCCCAGAGGGGACTGGTTCTATCCATAGGATTGAAGTGATCTGTACTTTTGGGACCCAAAATCACCCTGATCCAAAGGCAGCTGTGGCAGAGAAAGGATGCAGAGCAGCTGCTGTGCATCCCAGTTACATGGACAACAATTCCCTACCACCTCAGGACAAACATTCCCTACAATATATTTGGATCATATTTGAAAAAGAAGGTACAAGATACACGATCAGACAGAACTAAAGCATTCGAGTGTTTCCCTCCCCAGCACTGGACTAATTTTCACCAGGATACATTTGTGGATTGTTACCAGACCTGCAAACTGTTTTCTAGAGTTTCTCACTATGGCTATAAAAAGAGGTGCAATTATTTTTAAAGTAAGTTTTTAAATTATTGCTTATGCTCCAGCAATCCATGTTAAAATGCAACCCAGGATTTTTATTTCTCTTTCCCCCCCAAATGCAGTGCTGATAAACAAACTCTGCTGTGCCAGCACTCCTCGGGTAGTTTCAGATTTCAAGATATACTACAGTTACAGTGGCCTGTGTAAATCAATCTTAACCCACGGTATTAGAAACAGAGTTACCCGAAAGATATTCAGTTCATAAAGTGTAGGGGGGGGAAAGTAAGACCAGATGTTGTGGTGGGGTTCACCTCTGCTCTGTGTGCTGAGTGCAGTGCCCCATAACCACTGCCTGTGGCAGCTGGAGTGGGGATGTTTGAGGCTCACAGAGACCTTTTTAAAGGCATTTTGAAAAAGCAGAAAGCAGGACTTTGTCTGCAAGCAAAGCTAAAGCAGCACAAGGCTCAGGTGTTGTCAAGGAAAACCTAAAAAAAAAAACCTGAGCTAAAACTCAAAACTACACAATATTCTGCAAGAAACCCTACCAAAATACTTTCCTTGGTCTCCCTGAACTACTGGGTGTTGCACCTGAGCACAGTTATAAGGACAGAAAATAGAGAGTTATGGGATGTTCGTTGCTGTGTGTCCTAATTAAAATAACTGGAGCTGCACGTGAGCTGAAATATTGTGTACAGATACAAATGGAGGAATTGGGTTTGGGAAACCTCCAGGAAACTGCAGTGGGCAACTTCAAACACGTCTTCTACTTCCCAAAATTCAGGCTGATAACAGAGCTCTGCCCAGAAATCAAAACTGTGAGCAAAAAATTCCAGGTGATGTGATTCAACGGATAAAAACTGGGATGGCAGAAGGGGAACAGGACTGATTTTCCTTCAGGCCCATCCTGTGCTGGAACAGGCACTCAGAGTTCACTGGAGGCACTTTGGGAGGACAGCAAAGCTCTGGGCCAGCTTTGGGCCCTCTTGGCAACCAGAACTTGGGGAGTGCATGTTTGTCACTCCTGATCCTTGGGTTTGGGAGGCCAACACGGATCATTCCACGCTGGCAACACTGATTGGGATGAAGTCTATCCAGTCACATCAACAGCAACAAAAACGTTTCTCAGGCTGGTGCTGGGGACCCTAATTAAGCATGAAGCAAACCATCAGCGTTTTGGGTACCGTGGAATCTCTCAGCCATTCTGCTAAATCTCTACAGTACTTTAACAGCTTTCCACACAAAACACCAGCCTGGAAGCGTTTTAACTCTACTTTGAGCTGATCATCTGCACAAAGCCAATGTTACACGAAGTGACAATTCGGTGCCATCACCCCGTTCCCTTAATTAGCATATCTAATTTCTTCTAAATCTCCTTCCAACTAAACAAAGGCTCAGATCAGAGGCGAAGGGCTCATCTGTACAGCACCGCCTCATCCCGGAGCCACTGCCACGGAAACGGGGAGGGCAGGGGTCTGCTTTGAGCTCGGGATGGCCGCGCTGATCCTGCCTCCAGTCTAGGAGGGACACAGCAAGAGTTGGAGCCTTCCCCATGCACAGAACACGAGGATTTCACCCCCGAGCAGGAGCAGCACTGACACAGCCAGGGCAGGGACAGCAACACACGGATTTGAGAGTCCTCGGGAAAACACGGAGGAGGAAAGAAACATTCCCCCAAGGTAATCCAAGCTAGTAAAACAAAAGCATAACTCTCCTAAACATGACAAACACAATCTTCTTTTTTTTTCCCCTGTTAAGTTAGCAATCCATCCTGAAAAAGATAACAAATGTCCTGCTGCACGTTGATGCATTTTGTAACAGTACAGAACCCTCCACTAGCAAAAACACTTGGAATTTGTAATCAAGAGTAAGATTTACTGTATTTTATGATATGTGCATTGAGATGCAACTTCCCTGAATAATACTAATAATAATAATTCTCTTTTTTATCATTCTGTATCAAACTGTAACTTGTGTCAAGGAAGCTGAAAAAAAAAACCAGGAAAATTTGATGAACAGCTTCCTCCAAAGAGAAAAGGTTCTACCCTTGACTTCCAATTGCTAACTAATATTGATCCCATCATAAAAACATCTCATTGATTACAAATTGAGGGTACTTAGGCACTCTGTATGTACATATTTCCTCTGAATTCATCAGGTACCAAGAGGATGTTTGCCTTTAAGCACACTGTAAAGTGTTTTGATGAACAAGGATAAATACTGGTTTGCCTGTGTTGGAGTGAATGTCTGAATGGGTTTTTTTGGACTGCAGGTCATCTTTATGTTTACAAAAACACAAACAGCATATATTTATTTTCAGCTACCTGTTTCTTGTTGTTTACTATTAACTTCCTAAACAACATCACAGTATGTTTGGTTTTTAAGGGAAAAAATAGATTAAAACTTGCAAAGACAGCATCAGCCTAAATAAAAGGAAGCATTTTGTACAACACGTTTTTGGTACAAAAAAAATATTATTTTGAGCATAACCTTTCTTGTACTTAACACTCCAAAGATGTTCAGTTGTGAGGTGGAAAGATGGGATTCAAATTTACGAAGGTAAACTTGTTATTTAAAAAAGCAAGGATAAAAGATCATGCAAATCACAGGCTTTGATTGATGTTTCTATTCTAGGAACTGATTACTAAAAAAGAGCATCTGGAGTTGGCCAGATATCTACCTGGTAGCCAAAACTCCAGGCTGGTTTGCTGGCAAGCTGAGAACTCAAACACCAAAGAGCCCTGTAATTCCTGTGTTCTAACAACCAGGATAAATCTCCTGAAGCTTTTAAATCAATGTTGAAGATGTACCAAAGCTCAGTTCATGTCCAGCCCAATGCCTAATCCTCCAGAACCTGCTTATCCTAGAAAAGTCAGCTAATTAAAGTGTTGCCAATGCAGGTGACCGAAAATTGGCTCTTTTCCCTGGGAGTTCTGAGCAGTCTCACTGCAGGAGCTGGTTCACCACCACTGCTTCCCAAGAAGCCCTAAGAGATGTGCTTCCCTGGAGCAGCACCAGTTTGTATGGATACTCTGCCTAAGCTCCAACTTGTAGCAGAGGAGTAGTAATTTTTGACCAATGTATTTACTTAATGATACCAGCGGGTCTCATTTTCACATTTTGCTTTCTTTGTGGGAATCATCGGCTTCATTTTAAAGGTGTAAAAACGGAACCTCACGAAGGTTAAACGGCTTGTCAAGAATTCCTGTAATCCTGATTCTGACACCAGCTCGCTGTGCCAATTTGGATTTGTCACTTCATTCCTCCGAGCCGCTCCTTCCCCATTTGTAATGTCACTTCCAAACTTTATTTAGTGGCAAAGTGCTAATGTAAGTGCAAAGTATTACTAATCCTGTGCGTGGCAGACACTGGGATGGAATTCAAGATCTTCTGGCTCCCAGTCCTGTGCTTAACTCTGGAGATCTTGAGATTGCTGAGGACTGCCTTCCCTCCTTTCATCTTTTAACATGTGCCATTTCAGACAAAGGGTTGGGGGGTTCTCTCGTGAACCTCGTTAGGAAAAATATTTCTGCCAATTTGAAAACTTTTTAACTAGAGAAACGGAACATGGAATCTTTGGGCCAGTCCTGTTCAATTACTATTCTGCATAATTGGCAGCATGACTACATAAAGACAGAGAGAAAGAGAGAGAAAACCTAAATGGGAGATAAAGGCTGTTGTTTTAATTGGGCTGGGAGGGGAAAAGTGGGAAGATGTGACCTGCAGCTCAGTTGTTTATTAAAGTTATCACCTTCCTGCCTGGGGTGAAAATCATGGTGCAACCTCCTACCAGACTTTCACATTCCCAGCTGCCTTGCAGGAAGCCACGTTGATCTTGGAGCACTGAACAACTCAGGATGCTGAGGTACAGCCAGAACCCTGGGCTCATTTGTTCCACCAAGGTTTAATTGCTGCTTCTGGATAATAAGTTTTAATTGGGTTCTAAACTTCTTCTGTCACGTGTTTTCCTCCTGACCTCCAAGTAAACAAATTAACACATGGCACACATGTGGGATGTACTACTGGGCAAATCCAGAAACCAGTTCCTGTGTGTATTTCCCAAATCATCACCTGATTTAGGACTGTGAATCTGCACAAGGAAACACAGGTATCAATGAGATCCAGCAGGAAAGGGTTGTCAAACATTCAAACAGGCTGCCAAGGGCAGCGGTGGAGTCACCATGTCTGACAGGATTTAAAAGCCATGCAGATGTGGCACTTGGGGACAGGGTTTAGTGGGGGGGTTGGCAGTGCTGGGTTAACATTGGACTCCATGATTTTCAAGGTTTTTTCCTAAGTTTGATCCTAAGTACTGATAACACCAGTTGCCACATATCCTCAGAAAGCACCTAACACAGCTGTGGCTTGTTCAGGCAACTGGAACACGACCTTCCCTGGCTCTGGGAGCACTGCAAGCATTCCCCCAGTCTGCAGCACTGTCAGCTCTAAGTATAGTTGTGACAACAGTCAATTTGAGGTCTGGCAGAGCATATTTAATTACAGATAACACTATTTATATGTCAAATGTGTCTGATGAAACAAAGCATCTGATGAGGACTGACTTCCCATGCTTTAGTAATAAATGGCTGCAAGTGGACGATAAACACATGATGCAACATATTATTCCTTCTGGTGTGACTTTTATCAGAAGTTCATTAGATTCTCCTTGCTGGAACTATGTATCCTTTTCAAACATGAATTTCTTTGTATTTAGGCTGGAAGGTACCTGCACGCTTTGGCACAGGGCCATGAAAAGATGAGCTCCTACAAAGGAGCCCAGAAAGTTCTTTCTGGCTGACAACTGTCATTTTTCCTGCAGTTTAACAGAAGGAGAGACAGATCAAAGAAAGCACCATCAGTTTGTTATTGGCCACTGGAGCTGCGATTTGTTTCCTCAGTTAAGCAGCCCCAGTTAAGCAGCCCCTATTGATTTGGGGGTCAAAGGCACTTGCATAATTGCACCATTCCCAGGGCAGGAACGGGAGTGGGTCTGAGCCACCATTTCCTCCTGCAGGAGAGTGAGCTCAGCACTGCCCTGCTGGGGCGGCTCCAACACCGCAGCAATTCCTGGGGTGGATGTGCAGCTTCACCCAACAGCCCAGCCCCGGGGGCTCAGTGAGCCCCTGCCCAGCTCACACAGCAGGGGACGGGGCTGTTGTGCAGCAGAAAAGGCTCTGCCCCGGCAGGATCACCGGGGGGGGGCTCCAGAAACGGGCCCTGGGTCTTTGGGGGATGCTGAGGCTCACACAGGAAAGGTTAGAACTGGCCACTGTCGTGTTTGTTTAACTCCAGCAGCTTCCTTACACGAAATCCTATTTACTCTGCTGCTCTTCTGTGGCAAGAAGAGTAAATATTAACTTAATGTAGAGAATCTAAGTAACACTGAATGGAAAAAAAAAAAAGTAGCAGGAGAAGAGGTAACAAAATGTGCCTTTAACTCGGACTAAGTGCCTCAGTTTGATTATTAATAATTTCTACTTATTAGGCTGTTGCATCCCGAAGTTCCTAGCAGGAATAGTGCTACTATTGGCCATGGGGAGAAGAGCAGGGCTGGAGTTTGGTTGGGTTTTTGAAGGTGAACTGAACAGTTGAACCAATAAACCTTCCTCTTTTGTGTGTGAACAATTTGTATTTTTCTTCCTGCTGCCACCAAGCTTTTTCCAGACTAACAGTGAATATAGAGAGATCGAGATATATCTATACAGAGATGTGGTGGATATAAAGAGATCAGATTTCTTCAAGACACAGAACAAAAAGCAGCAAGTTGGCATCTTTCTGGAAAGAGGGTTGGGATAATTAGTTGTGATGTAATAAAATGAACCCTGCGTAAAGTAAAAGGCTGAACTTCATGAAAAGAAATAACATATTTGTCCTTATTTTGATATTTAGAGGGCCAGTCCCATCCACCGAATGAGCTGAAGGTGGCAGTGACCTCAGTGGATTTGCCTGTTTAGGCCCTTCCCAGTGGTTTGATCTGTTCCAGTAAATACCTCATGGAAACACAGGAGCTGGTTCAGCAGCTCTCGGAATCGGCGCGACTTCGGCCCATCTTGAACAACAGTGAAAAAAGGCACTTTTAATTTAGAAGAAATGCCAGAATCTGTCATTTAAATCTACACTGGTAAACCACTTTCCAAGGTTTTTCTTCCTTTTTGTTCAAAAACCTGCCATTTTTACATTTGATGCTCTTCATTCCAGGAACATCTGCCAATCATTTTGTTCTGCCAGCTTCCTTTATTAATTGATTAACTAGTGGAATAACCTACCAGTGTTTAACAGGCTTCTATCCCCAAATAATTACTCTGAAAAATAAATATATTTAACTCCTTCAGCTGAAACCAGAAATTCATGTGCAGTGACCATAACAACACTGGTCTCTGTATTCCAACTCTCTTACAGCCCTGACTCTTACTTTGTAAGATAAAACTTCACTTTAGATCCACACAGATCAAAATAACCGAGATCCTCTTAGGAGGAAAAATGTAGAATTTCTTGATACGTAGAACAATGTTTAAGCAGCACAGAGTAAGCAAATTCTCACATGGGAACTGCTGAAGTCAAGTCTAAATATATGAGCTTCATTTGAAAATGGCACTTTTAAGGGAGTTCAGTGGTTTCACAGACTAAAAAGGAGGCATGGGGAGTCTAAAGCACTCCAGGGATTTCAGATGGAATCCCACTGGGGTTTATCAAGTGGGGAATGGTAACCTTAAAAGAAGTGAATTTCTAGGCCTCGACTTGCTGAGCAATGAGGAACTTCTTGCATGAAGTACCTCAGGTAAGAACAAAAAAAGTCCACACAGAGAACTCCAAGTAGTGCTGCAAGATTCCTGCAAAGCCAAGGCAGGCCTGGAGATCCCTGAGAGCACCTCGGGGAAATCCTGGAGATCCCTGATCCCTGAGAGCACCTTGGGGGAAATCCTGGAGATCCCTGATCCCTGAGAGCACCTTGGGGGAAACACTGGAGATCCCTGATCCCTGAGAGCACCTTGGGGGAATACTGGAGATCCATAATCCCTGAGAGCACCTTGGGGGAAATATTGGAGATCCCTGATCCCTGAGAGCACCTTGGGGGAAATATTGGAGATCCATAATCCCTGAGAGCACCTTGGGGGAAATCCTGGAGATCCATAATCCCTGACAGCCCTGACCCCCAGAGGCTCCACGAAGCCACTGAAGTTTCACAGGTTCCTCCTGTGAATTCTTCTGCTTTTCTGTTTAGGCAGCATTTTTAAAAGTCATCCTTGCTGAGTTCTCAGGCAAACCTGCACAGATCCCAACCCTTTATTCTTTAGTTTCAACTCAGATCACAAAGTAACTGCTGTAACACAACATTCTGTGTCACAAGGAACAAATATTTCTGCTGTTCCTGTCTCTGTACAGCTTAATGTACTCAAGGTGACTTCCAGAGAAAATACATATACAAAAAACAATAGGCCAATGAACTATTTCACTTTAAAGCAGGTTCTAAGTTTTCTACTAACATTAATTAGAATTTTCAGTGGAATTTTTCTTTTTTTTTTAAGTGGTTTATAATTATATTTTATTTTTAATGAGAACCAGTAATGAAAAACATAAATAGTGTATCCTTTAATGATCAACACACTGACTAATTCCACTAATGCTGAGTAGCATGTGCTGAAATGATGGATTATCTTAAAATATAATTTTACTAGCTCTGCTATGTAATTTGTTAAGCATTTAGTAATAAGTATGTCTAATAAAATATGAAAAAAATATTTAGAAAATGAACCATAATTTTAATATAATTTTAATTAATGGGAGTGCAATTGCAGTGGTTTAAATTACATTCCCAGTGGTAAAAAGCCTTTCAAACCTAATTTGTAAGCCAAGATGGTGGCTTTAATGACTGGCAGCAAAGTTTCTTCAACAGATTTCATGGGGCATGATCCAAAGATAATAGGTTTTCAGCCCAATGACAATCCAATTACAATGCCAATCAAAGCCAACTTCATGCACTCTAATTATCAGATTTAGCTGTCAGTTCAAATACAAACATAACACTTTTATTTAAATAAAAATTTAATTTAGAAAAAAGAAGACTTCATGTGTGATTTATTGAGACTGCAAGAGCAATCTAACTTATTTCTCTAGTAATATAATAAAATCAGTCTTGTATTAAAAATGTGAAAACTTTTCATTCTCCTGCATGTGCTGTGCTGTATTATTCAGGAGTTAATTTAAGCAAAAAAAGCATAACATAACATGGCAGCAGATATTTGCAGACTAGAAGTAGGTTAAATAGAGTAGCAAGGTTTCAATGAGACAAAACTCCAAGTGAATAAATGACAAAACCTAATTAGTTTTTTACCTAATCAGGAGAAGCTCTGTTAAGACCACAACCCATTTATACAGGTCTGCAGCTCCCAGAATTTCCTGTAGCTCTGCTCCCTTTTCTCTCTGCTCCTGTGCAGGAGGGTGTAAATGCACAGCTCTTTATTATACACACATGTTTATTTGTATACACAGCCAAGAAATATGTGAGTTATAAAAAACACAACGAATGTTATGTTAAAATGAATTTAATGTTCCAAATATAGGCAGCTCCCAGCTGAAATAGCCCCATGGTACCTCCCGACTGCAACCTTGCTGTTATTCTCTCTCTCTATCAAAAGTTATTATTTATTAATTAACATCATTATAAAGATCTCAATATAGGAAGGAAAAGCTGGTTCAGGACTCTCTATGCTCTAATACATTACAGCACAATTACCAATTCAGGCTTGGTTGAAACAGAGGTAATTGTCCTATAACATATTTAATACCTATAAAATCCTGTCTCCCCACAACTACAAGAAATGGGAGAAAAGAATTACAGAAGGAGCAATTATTATACCATTCTTTAAGAATATGAACTAATTTCCCCTTGCCATTTCCTCCCCCTGTTTTATGGCAGCTCCTGGATGTTTGGTACCTTGTTGGCTGCAGTCAGCACACCAAAGGGAGGGGATTCCAAAAAACATGTCCACATACAACAGAAATATATCCACGAGTAACAAAAGTGAGTCCCATATCAGGGCTCACAAAACCAAAAGACAACACCGTGGTAGGTGCCAATGCTAAAATCGGCAACAACCTCAATATTTGCAATTCATTTCTACAACTTTCACTAAAGCCAAACACTGAAATGGAATGAGAAATTCTGAATTAAAGCAGGAATTGTTGGCTTGCCCACGCTCACCTTTTATTTTAATCATTCTCGTTACTTCTGCTATGACAGAATTCTTTATCATAACACCTTCCTTCCACTTTCCATCATGCAATTCCCAATACATTTCCTTCCTCTCCCTCTCTCTTTCAGATGCCCATGACATCATTCTCTGCTCCTGCAAGGGACTCAACCCCACTGTGCAAGTGCACAGAGAAAGGATTTCAGGAACTGGAATAAATGGGAAGGAGAGGTACCACGTTTATATATAATTCTGAGATGATCATCAATCTGAAGATGGAGCCACCAGATTCTTGAACTCGCCATCATTCCTCACGGTTTGGGGTTCTAAATAGCCACGTAATCTTTGCCCTGAATCCATAATGACTTCAGAGTTCAGCCAACACAGAAATATGAAATTAAAGGGCAGAGCCGAGTTCAGCAGAATTACATTTAAAATGCTCTCTGGAATAACCATCCAAAGTCATCCAAACACTTCCACATTTGTTGGCCTCTTTCTCCCTGTCTTTGACAGTCATCCTGCAGCTCCTCTATTTCCCTGCTAGAAAGCCCCTCCATGGGATGGGACAGGAGGATCCAAGATCCAATCTCAGGACCGGCCACTAACTCAGGGAAGTTCAGAAACTCCCAATTCCATTTTGTCAGGGTCACAACATTCCTCTGCTCCCTCCAGCCAAAGCTGGAAGTTAAGAACTCAACTTTACCATTTACTGGAGCTGGTTCAACTCCTGTCATTATTATTGTTTTCTCTACTTTTATGTAAATAACATTGTAAGTTTAGATGAGGAAGGTAACAGAGATGTATTATCTTCTGCACAAGGAAGCCTAAAAAGGGAAAGCATAGCATATATAATATATATGTTATATGTGCTCTCAGCAGCCTGGGCTGGGGTTTGCTTTAAGAGTCCCTAGATTTTGGTTGCATTACTTGCCAGATGTATCAGTAAAAATTTCCTGACTTAAATATCATGAGAACAAGAGCCATAATTCATCATCATTGTTACTACTACTATTTTCATTACTATTACCTTTCTTCTCTAACTCGCTCAGGCATCAATAATTGGAAAGATAATTCTGAAAGCCTATTTAGCAATCTGACTGTGCTTCCACATTGTGGATTTAGGAAGTACACTGAAAAACACTAAAATTGCTGTACTGGCTTGATCAGGGATTGGGGGAAATGATCTGAAAACTCCCTGTTTGTTCAAGGTTACCTGGCATAAAACATCACGATCTAAATGAGCTACACCCAATGACATTAATAGAATCTATAGAAAATTAGATCAAATGGTGAATTTAGCTCATCAATTTGCATTGTTGTTCAGTATCCAGAGTTTAAACATCACTATTGACTGGCTTTTGTATTTGTAGGATTTTATACTGAGATAAATGACAGAAAACTTTAAAAGCAGTAATCAAATTTTTGTATTTGTATAAATTTTTCTGCATTGTCCAAGGCCTGTTTTTTTCTGCCATGTTACAATTAAGCTGAACATTTTGGAAACCAGAGCCAGACAAATCCTAGAAGCCACTAAAATGTTTTCCAAGGTAAAGCATTATTCCAAGAACAATGCTAACACTCAGCATGGAGTAAGACATAAGAAAATAAAGATAACATGCCAGAAAACAATCCAGCTACCTTCCATTAATGGAAATAGCTGAAGTGCCAGACTTCCCTCACACAGAGTCTATCCACAGGATCTGAAGTTTGTTGGAATGCTGAGTCAGGAATGTGCCCCTGGATGTGTCATGCCAGCCAAGCAAAGCTCAGGGGGGTTATTTTCTGAGGACAGGTGAGAGCTGAGGCACTATTTCTGTGTGCATTTCATCCCAATTTTACCAGCTTGCAAGAGACAGCACGATGGTTTTTTATGGTTGGTGCACTCAACCATCACATCACATCTGCAAAATGGGAAAACATGTGACTAGTTAGTTCAGACCATGGATTGAGATGCACCCTGTTCAATGGACACAGCCACTGAAAAACTGCCCCATTGTCCCAGTCTCTTCATATTCCTGAGGACTATATGACACAGGATTCCCAATTCACAGATTTACAGATTACCAATCTTTTCCTTCATTTTAAAAACAAGATTTGAATGCTGAAAGCAGCCTGACCTGTACTCCTGTTTTTTTTTTTTTTATTCCTTGTGGATAATGACCTTTCAGAGAGTATGACGCCTTTCCTGAGCCTGAGCTGGAGAAAAATATGCCACAGATTTATACTCTGACACTCTTTTCTGACTCTGCTGTGGCTCCAGCTGTGCCATCCCCACTCAGCCCGGCAGGATCAGGGCTGCAGTGCCCAGCCAGCGGGGATCTAGAGCCCAGGGAAATCTGCAATAAGCAATTACAAGTTCTAGACAAGGGTGAAGTGGAAAGATGGAGGGGGGGGCTCCCTTCATTTCATTAAGATAATGCAGTGGGAAAGGTGAATAAGTGAAAGAGTGCATGTGCATGAGAGAAAGAGCTCAGCAAACATCCTGCTGAAATTAGATGGCTCCTCGCTTCCCTGTTACCTTGTTTGCCCTTCAGGACAAGCAGAGAGGCAGGGGAAGGGTTTCTTTTTTTTTAGGAAGTTGTTCTTTTGTGGATGCTCATGGCTGGTAAGGGAAGGTCATTCCTCAGTGACTGTCCTTTGAGGTGAGCAGTGATCATACACGATCTGAGACACGCTCATGGCTCATCACTGAGACTCACAGATTTTCCTTTGCTCTTCCCCCTCTCCTGCCTGATGTGAAAACACACCCTCCACTGCTGCAGCTGTCACTCAGTCACAGGGGACATTCCCAGAGGAAGAGGGGAAAGTTCATCGGGAACTGAGGGCATTTGTGGAGAAGGAAGGAAGGTCCCTTACTAGTAACCACCATTCTTAAGCTCCAGTTACCCCAAGTACTCATTGATCCAGATTTCAGATTTCTTCTTGGAAAGAGGCACTGCAGCATTGCTCTATCCAGTAATGCACAGACTCTTGGAGCAGCAGAGAAGGAGCAGCATTTGGGAATGGAACTCCTCAGAGCTGCACAGAAGATATCTGAAAATCCAGATTTTAACCCAACCTGCCACAGTTTGTTGCCTCAGGTTTTGAGGGGTTTTGCCCGGTTTCCATTTTGGGGGGAAAGCAAATCCCATTCCTTGTTAGCTTCCACTAGCTCCAAAAAACAGAGTCATTCTGTGACATTATCAGTGTTTTGACAGGGATCAATCTCACTCAACTGTACAATATTAATTTTACATTTTGGCACTTGTCTAATTTTAGAAGATGAACGTTGCTCTATTACACCAGCACTCCAAGGTGCAAACGCCACAGGCAAATGGGATTAATGCTTCTCATCTCGGATAAAGAACCACAGCAGGCCAAGCCTGTGGAAATAGGTTTTAAGTTGCTACTTGGAGCCAATGAAGTTTGAGACTTTTAAAACCAACTGGAGGTTTTAGCAGCCTTTCTTCCCTGGAACGGGATTTCAGATGGCACTTAAACCCTTTTGTCAACTCGGAGTGGGGCTACTTGTGCTTCAGGTGAAATCTCCCCTGTTGTTATGCAAAACCAAGCTGATGGAAATACAAACATCTTACTTATTAGAGGCTTGTTCCTTCAGCAAAACAGAGCTTTAGCCTTAGCAAGCCCCGGCAGTATAACACGTTGTAAAAACAGTAACAATAGCAAAAATTATTAAACATTTATCTCTCCCCTGAGTGAACATCTGGCATGTATCAAACCGCTGCCGTGGGGATTTAGCACCAGAACCTTTAAGGTTTTATGCGACAGTGCCTAGAGAGGGCAATAACAGAGCATATTCCACGACGGATTTTTAATCACTGGCCTCTTGAAAATATCAAGAGCAGAAGCTGAACCGCATCTCACTTCAGCAATGAAATGTTACCGTTCTCGTTTGTGACGCAGGAAAAAATATCAGCTCCATTTTTTAATTAGGTAAGAGGAGATTTAAAATAAACAGAATGCAAGATATGATAGTGCAGACAGCAAACAGATGTGATGGAGGGTCTCTTTGCACACCTTGCAGGAGGGGTGCTTGGCTAAGGAGGACTTCTTGCACCTAGAAATTTTTCTGGTGGTTTTCAGCTGGATACCTCCACAAAGGTTTTTCTCTCTTTCACTTAAGTCTTAGGGAAGTTGCAAGAAGCCACTAAGACAATCAGCCAAATGTTGTCCCTGCACACAGACACAGACACCATGTGACAGCTCCAGGTCCAAGCACAGATGCTCCAATATTAAAAAGTCCTCACTTTTAATAACCCAAGAGCTGCCACTTCCAACAGAGCCCAGGTTTGCATCAGAAATGGGGAATCCTCCTAACTGAGCAGGAAACAAGGCACGTCCTGCATCAGGAGGAACTGGGGATTCACATCCACATTTAACTCCACACCCCACGTTCTCCAGGAGATAACACACACACAGGGGTGCTAAATTACATCTTTAATCTCTGCTTTTAAAACACCTTTAGAAAAAGGCACAAATCTGTTTCTAAGTCTCCCCCAAGAGCTGGAAAGCCACGGCTTGGGGAGAGGAGAGGAGCAGGTGGGGTGTGTGGTTTATGGTTACATAAGTCTTGCTCTTCTGGAGGGACAAGACAAAGATTTATGTAATGCAAGGGAGGAATGCATGTAATGGGAATGATATAGGGAAGGAACAGGGGAAAACCTGATAGTGAAGATTAAAGTGCAGGGATCATGTGGATCACGTGTTGGGTCAAGAAACAAATGTGAGGGGAGAATAGAAAAGGGTTCTGTTTGGACTCTTGTTATAATAAGAAATGATTATACAACAATGTCCTCAAGCAGCACTTCCCTCTCTCCCCCTAATAACAACATAGTTGGGGGGCTTCAAATGGAACAAGAAAAACTTGAAAATTTTGTGATTAATGTTATTATTAAGGAGACTGTCCCAGGGCCATAATCTCAGGACTAATCCCGTTAGTTTCTTAAATAAGCAGCACAACAAGTAAATAATTTCTGATTATTTGGGTTTGTTTCTTTGTAATATCTTAAGAACTCTTAATACTTTTTGTTAAATTTTAATATGTATGTCAGTATTTAAAACAAATGAATAAATGGGGTTCAGGTATTTCCCTTATCTAAGTGTTTTTGTAATCTATTTGAGGATCTATATAACAGATTTCCTTTCTTTATAAAGGAACACCATCAGTTTATGCAGAGATGTTCAAAGAAAAGGTTCTAAACCAGTGCATTTTGGAGGAGATAAAGATACTGAAAAAGACAATTACATAGAGGATATAAATTAGTCCAGTACCTTCAGAGAAAAGCATTTCTGGGTAGGACAAAGGTGAGTTCAACCCTGATTAAACCAATGGTGGATCTGATGCATGAAAGCAAAGAAGGGGAGAAAGCAAAGGATGCTGTCACAGGGAAAAGGAGGAAGAAACCAACCAACTGACAGACTGATGAAAAATAAAGATCCCAAAGAGGAAATCACATCCAATACCCTCCTTATGCATTGTTTGAAAAAAACCAAAAGATACCCTACAAAGGCTGGGAACGTCTTTTCTGATGCTCAGGACTCAGCACAGGCAGGTACCAAAGGACAGTGCTAGAAGAGGATGGGTGGCAGTCACTAGACCACAATATTGAAGAGGAACACACACTCTGGGTGGGATTTGCCTCAGCCTTTGCCAGGCACAGGCACTGCAAACACACCCCGCAATTCCAGCACCGAGGAACCCGAGTTTAAAACGGTATTTGTAGCATGAAATGAAATTATGATGCCAAAGTAAAATAAACGTCGAGCAAACTCAGTCAATCATCTGTATCGTTCTTTATGGCTCTCATTTATATTTGATATTGAATTGCTCACTTTTTAAAATTCAAATAACTCCCTCATCGATCCGCTCCTGAATGATTTTACTGAACATATCTTTTTAGTATCTAACACCCTGTGATTTTGTTCCACATATGTTGTGCACTGGCTGATTCCATCCTAACCTCACAAAACATATTAAGCTTAATAAATATATTTATGAGAATTACTTTGTATAGTCCTTATGCAATCAGCCATGCTGTGTATGATAGCCCAAGACGATGAAAACCCATTGACTTTTTGTAGCAAATTAGTCTACCACCTAATCGGTGAACCCTGCTAAGCTTTTGAATTATGAGGAGAACCAGCAGCTCAGTTAGAACACTCAAATGAATTATATCAATTCATAAACTTGTTCATGTCCAGATTTCATTAGCCACACATTAACAGCATTTTATGTTTATTACTGCTCTGACATAATCTATAAATAACTGAAATGCTAATCATAGTGTTCTGCCAGGCATCATCATTTAATCATAAAGAGATACATTATTATAAACTATAATAGATAATAACAAGTCCGGGTCAATGGCCGCATATTAAAAGATCACAATTATATCCTATAAGGGTATGTACCTCATACATTTGGTGACACAAAGGTCCATATCTAATCACTTGCAAATGTTTCCCCTCTGACACACTTACAGTACAAGGTGACACAATTAAGAAAATATGCTTGTAAAACAGGGCAATCTTTGAGCATCAAAGTAAACAGAGAACAATTAATAGCGGGGAAACATTATAGCATTTGCCAATGGCAGTGCTATTTAACTCTTCATTTCTGGGGGTTTTTTTTCCCTTCCTAAAGAAACCATGATCACAACACTGGGAGAGTTTATTATAGAGGAGAATTCTGACTTATTACTGCAGCAGCCACCGAGCCAGGGCCGCTGGGTGATACCTACTGGGCTAAAAACAGAGCCCCAAAGGTTCAGTTGCCTTTCCTCTGCAATCCTATTGTTTAACGGAATGCATTCCTTCAGTGACCTTATGCCATTAAACCCCTGGGATACTCAAACATACCCTGTGTGTCTTCTTTTAAAGAAACCTATTGACTGAAGTGACTCTCAAGGGCCATTTTGGAGCCTCCTCTCATGGTCGGGCGTTCTGACATCACAGCTGCTTCTTTTTCCCCAAAACACGGTAACAATCTAGATTATATTTTTAATTTTTCATTTGATGATGAGATCAGGAGATTACTGAGTGATGGCAGTTCCATGGAAAACCTCCTGGCATTACACCACTTACCAAACAAACAATTTCCATAAGAGCTTTATCAACTAAACTAATTCTGAGTGAGAAATGAATCTGACCCAAGGACCAAGAATTAATTGCAGATTATTAGAATAAAGTCGTTTTCTGTGGGTTGTTTTATTTTTGTGGGTTTTGTGTTGCTAAAAAACCAAAAAATTAAAAAAAAAAGAATTAGACTAATTTAAAGCTTTGGTTGAATAGGAAGCAGAGATGCAGCCTGTCATTGCAAGCACTTGCACCTCATAGCTCAGGGTGAACTGAGGGAGATAAAGAAAGGAATGTAAAACACTATGGAAACCAACCTCTGGAGACTTAATATTCTGATCAGCTCACCTCCGAACATCTGGCTCTTAAATGTTCAAGCACAAAAACAAGAGAGCTAATGAAAGCAGTACATATTATCTCTCCCATCAATGTACCTCACAAACACCTGCTAAAATTAAAACAAATTGAATCTTGATTGCTGATTAAGTACCCCTTCTTTAGCTAGATATTCTGTCATTATTTGCCCTGGCACACAATGCATAAACTGATGAAAAGCCTGTGGTGGGCTGCAGCAGCAAAGGTTGAGAAAAGATGATCCAGCCCGAGATGCCTGTAAACGGCAGCACATTAACTTTATGTTCCCTAGCCCTCAAAAAGTTACATTTGGATTTTTTTCCCTCGTTTCCAGGGCAAAAATTACTTTCATTTAAAAAAGAAAGCACATAAACTGAATGTATTTTTTTTTTCCTCCAGAACACCCACATCCCGGAGAGGAGGTAATAGATGGACTAACATTTACCAACACCACTGCCCAGCTACTGAGCTGAAAAATCTCTCTGAGCAGCACTGCTGGGCTTTTTGGGCATTTTCAAGGATGT
This sequence comes from Pseudopipra pipra, assembly GCF_036250125.1. Taxonomy (NCBI): domain Eukaryota; kingdom Metazoa; phylum Chordata; class Aves; order Passeriformes; family Pipridae; genus Pseudopipra; species Pseudopipra pipra. The sequence goes on along the minus strand of NC_087551.1, from coordinate 2,493,125 downwards.
GGGAAGACTCTCAAGCGGTTATCCCTGGAAAATAGAGCCCAAGACCTGGTCAGGAACGTCTGGCCTCTATTTATCTTAAAGAGATGCTTAGGTAATGGCAAGAGAAAGGTTACATAGTTTACTGCCAATAAACTTGGGGAACGCTCTGCTTGCACACTTCAGGCAGGATAAAACCCCCCATTAGGAATTTCATCACACCCATATAAATACCCTCCTAGGTGAGCCCCGCTGACAGATGTGTGGCTAATCTACCATGTTAACTTCATTGGAGAAGTTGTGGTTTTGTTCAAACTTTATTAGTTAAACTCGAATTGATCCCACTACATTTTAAGTCGGTATTTCATCTGCTTTAAGTAGGTTTCCAGATATCCTAAACTCCTCAGACAGCATTGTGTTTACCATATATATATATATATATATATATATGTATTCATGTAAATTTGGCTGTTAAAATAATCAACTTTTATTTGACTCACGGTTCTCCAATAATCAAAAAGGAAAAAAACCAGCAACATGACAGTGTGTAAATCCTTCCCAACAATAGCACCCACAGAACCTGTTTCTTGACTGACAATAAGGTCACAGCAGCACATATGTTTGGCATATGTATTTCATCAGTGGTGATTATAATGTGAACCAAGAATTAGCTTCAAAATGATGGGTTACTTAAAGACCTGGAAGAGGACATTTAAACAAAAGGGAAAAAAAAAAGGCCTGAATCACTTACTAGAGCTTGACTTTCCCCCTCCCCCTTATTGCATTCTAAATTATTTAAATATACTATTAGACACCATATTGGAAAAAAACAGATGTTTTCTAATTATGAACTGATTTTACAGTGTGATGGTGTCACATATTTAAATTACAAATACACATTTTTAGCATTCCAGCTGTGCTTTACAAGAGTTTAATTTGCTTCTTGTGATATGTCACATTGCACCTGCCTTTTAAAACTCCTATAAATGTAAAACATTAGCCAAGCACAAGTATTAAGACATGCTGATGAATTCTAAAGATTTTTTAACATCTTCTAGAAGACGAAATTTATAGAGAGATTTAATAATGAACCAGCTAAATGTTTATTGAAAATAACATTTACAAATACTTTCCAGAAGTACCAAATGGGACTGATGACTTGTGTGTGTGCGTGGGTGGAACAGGGAATTAAACTGGTGCTCCTCTGCTCCTTCCATACACCAACTATTCCACAGTAATCCACAAACTAATGAGGTTAAACGTGGATAATTCAGTAAAATACTGAAGGAAGTCAGCTATGCTCTCAGCCACTACACACACAGAGAACCTGACACATGTTTAAGACCATCAATATCTAAATAAGAACAGGGAGATCATCAATGCCAGCGCTGGGGATAAACTATGAGAATGTATTTCTGGGAACAGAACAGCAATAGTTTCTAGGATAAACTTAAACTTTGAAGTAATTAGCTTGTGATTCACAGAATGCAGTGAGAGCACACACAGCTATTTCTTGTCTTGAACACTCCCTAGGAATAACAACTATTGGTTTGGATTCAGGCATAAAGAGAGAGTATAAACAACCCACGGAGAAGATGTAACACTGTTGATGCACCTTTTAAACCCGGTCTTCTAACAACAAAGAAGAAACTTTTGAAGCACTGGGCTTACAAAGAATATTGGAGATAAACAGAGAGGCTCTTTTAGAGCCAGTTACCAACTGCACAGTTTCTAAACACAGCCAGGGACTTCCTTGATAAGTCTAATCCTACTCGAGTAACTTAAAGGGAACTTGTGCACTGACACCAACAGGGACGGGCACAGGCTCTGCCCATGTACTGCAAACCTCATCCCAGTATCTGTACTCAGACCTCATTACTGGCACAAAGGGGACCGGCCCCATTTTCCTGCCCCCTTGGAAAAGCACCACCCTTCCCTGTACTGTGACACAGCACAGGAAATGTTTTCCCCCAACCAGAGCTGTGTGACCTCCATTGGCACCACGAAGCCCTCAGTGCACATCCCAGCTCTGAACTGGCAAAGGGAAAAGAGGAAGGAGGGCAGGGAAAGCCCAGTGGGAGACAAGACAGCCAGGTACCTGTGGTAATCCAACTGTTTAATCTGTTTTAAAATGGGAGATTTTAGTGCCTACACATAACCACACCTGCAATTCAAAAGCTTCCCCGCACTTCCACGTCTTAGAGAATAAATGTGAGGACATTTGGGCTACAGAAAGTGTTACAAGCCCTCTGGACTCGTTTTACAGAGACATTTCCAGGGCAAGGCTTGTTACAAAACCGACCAGTTCCTCCTCAGGAGACCTTTCAAAGCCTCCTGCCTGAGTGTTGAGGAGTGCTTTTTGTCTGAGCCCTGCCCGGTGCAGCAGCTCTGGCACACACTGCAGCAGTGTCACAAACAGGCAGAGGCCGCGTGTGCTGTGCCGGGAAGAAAAGCTGGATGCTCTGCACAGCCCGGGAGCTTCAGCCTCTCATCAGGGAAATCACTTTTGCTTCTCTCTGCCACGAAGTTGGTTGTACACCCAGCAAAAACCCTCTGCTCCGTGCAGGTGAAGGCACGTTGCGGGAAGCTGCACTTTCTGCAGCACACAGACTAGAGGCTGAGTATCTGCTTCACCTGCAGCTCCCCTATTTTATATTCCATTAGAAAAATTAATGGAATATTCACCTTGCATTTTGTAATTATTTTTTAGACTAGTTTCAGAACTTAATGCAGTCTGAAAGCAGTAATAAAGAACAAAAGAAATCTCAAAACTGTCTGAATGTCTCCAGTCTCGTGATTTTCCACTGCCAGCAATAGTTTAACTTCTATTAAACATGCCAAGCCAAATTTACTCTATTTAAAATTACTTATGTTAGGCTATCCCTGTACATCAGATGCTTGCAGTAAATTACTAACAGCAGAAGATGGAGCTGGGATAAACCAAGCCCATTCTGGCAAGGGAACTTTCAGAGGTAGAGGGGGCCCAGAATTAAAGGGTTTCTATGCCTGTTCTTAATATAGATGAAATGCAGAAATCTGATTAATTTTATTTTTTCTCCAGGATTTACCATGTTAGAGTATCATCCCTTTCACATTCTTATTAAATGACAAAAAAAATAAATCAGCTATTCAGTCCATATTTTGGGAATGCTTTGTCTGGGATTTCATGCTATTGCTTCCTGTATCATGAAAGTAATATCAAATTGAAAATATTTCTGTTCAGCAACTTCAGCAGCTCTAAATTAAGAGAATCTGTAGTTTATTGGCTTTCAATGCTTGAGCAGGTTAAGAATGTGTAAGCAAGAAAGATTCCATTTAGAAAGAGAAGTGCAAGGCCATGATGCCAACAGAGACATTAAGAGAGATTAGGCCATCTTCATAAACTACTTTTCAGCCACTAGATTATCAAAAATAATGAATGCCACTAATTAAGGGAGACAATTTTTGAAATAAAGAAAATTCATTTTTAACCCAGTAACAGCTCACAGAGATAGAATTGTAAGATAACCAGCAAAACAGTTTTTACACTGTTGTACCAAACAGGCATCAACCACCCCTTGCTGTAGAGCAGGTGGCCTTTAGGTCACACTCCACACATTGGCAGAACTGTCACAAATTGGGGAAAAAAGGTGGTTTGAGGAAGATTTTCTTTCTGTGACAGGAATGGTGATCTGTCTCTCCCACTTGTTTTTATAGATCATGATTAAAATCTGATTAATACATTTAATTTTTAATGTGCGTGAGTGGGTTCAATTTTAATTTTGAAATCTCATTTCCATGGTTTTAGAAGAGATTAACAACTTCTGAATGAAAAGGTACAAGAAACAGAGATGCTTTAAATTTTGGTGGTATTTCAGTTACTTTGAAATTTCTCTGGTGAGGGATGACATCACCCTTGTGCCACGTTCCTGTGAATTCCCTGGAGGTTTGCTGTGGTTCTCAGAATCTCCAAAGCACAACCTGCTCCTGGAAGTTTAGCCAAAGCATCTACAGGGATAATTTAGCTCTGCACACTCCATTTTAAGTTCATGGAGTAGTCATTCAGCTGAAGTGGTCTCTGCAGAGGTGCTTCAGAAGTGCTCTGCAGCAGAGGAGTGATCCAAGCAGAGCCGTGCTCCAGAGCACGATCCGCCTGCACAAGAGCTGGATTCAGGGATTTTCCCCCAAAAAGGCAGCTGTCAGTAAAGAGACAGCCTTGCCACTGAGGTAGAGAGAGGCTGGTGTCAGGAAAAGGGTGGTGATTCATCCCTATTGAGGACCCCAAGTGTATTTAAACTTCATTCAGTCACTGTTCACATTCACCTTGAGCTCAGGGCTTCGTTTCAGGGGGAAACGCGGGAAAATGCAGGTAGAAAGTTGAATATTCAGAGTCACCACGAGAGAGATAAATCACTTCACTGTGAATGATAAAATGAAAAAGGAACCCCAACCAATCTATATTAAAACTAAAGCCAGAAACCACCATTTTAAGACTTTTTAAGACAGAACACAAAGAATAACCTAGAATTTCCAAAGCATAGGTAAATATGAACCAATTACTTATTATTTCATTAAAGTGGAGATGGGAAGGGCCAATTCCTAACTCTCAGCGTTTGCCTCCTGGGGTCCTAGATAGCTTTTCCTGTCAAATTAAAACAGGAAAAAAAAGAAAAGATAAATAAACATGAGAAATTAAGATTCTCTAGGTACGTGAAGGAGAAAGGAAAAGAAACAAGAAAATAATGTTCCACAATTATTACCAGAGCTAAGAGAAACAAAATTACCTGATCATAAATTCCGGATAATCTGGTTTTCTTTATGAGTTTCCATTTTATTAATGAAAGGAAGGTAACACCTTAGTGTACCCGGATGAATTAAAAAGCCTATTTGGAGAAGCAATCCTCCATAGGGGTCTCTAATAGAATCTGTGAACCATTCTGGAGTCGGATAATTTAGCTGTAAAAAGGCAATATTAATAGCTCACCCCTCAGTACACAGACCAGGCTGGACAGAAGTAGGCAATATTGGCATGAGAGGCTGTGGGGATTATTTGCATTAGCAGAACTTCCTGCAGCCACCAGGCTTCACACACAAAGAGCCCTTAAAAAGGGGGCAAAGTTGCCAAGCACCGAATCTATAAATTCTCCATCTGCTCTTGAAACAAAGTTTCCATAAGTTTCTACAGTCTCTGCCCTAGAAAACATGTGTCCATCAGAAATGTAACAGATCTTAATGATGAATCATACTGAAAAATATTTACTTCTCGAATTTAAAGAGGGTTTTCTCATTAATTTTTAACCAATTGAAAGAGAATATATGAAATATCTAAACTATCTTCTCTCGGTTATTTTGGACAAATCTGACAAAGATACTGCTCATGAAAATTCCAATCAGATCCTATTAACTGCAGCTCAATTTCAAATGTGGCAGAAAAATCTCTGTGAATGGAAATATGATGAGAAAAAAAGAGAGAAGAAACAGTTCATCCCACGTATGGGTACCTGCTCCTCTCCACACTGGGAAATGGAATCATTCTAGACTTCAGAAAATCGGGGGGTTGTTATTTGGGGTTTGAAATGGTACCAGGACACTCTTTTCAGGGAAGAGATTTGCAAAAGGCAGAAATTTTCTCTACAACAGCCCCTGGCAATCCTCATGTTCCACAGAGATCAAAATGGCCTTGAAGAGCCACAAACCCACGTGTTTACTGAGGAACTGTAAGAAAAGCTGCTTGGAAAGTTTCACCAGAAACTACGGAAAATGGACTTTTTCAACTCAGTCCAGTTGGTTTTGATGAAGAACCGTTGTTATGAGCAAGACTGGAAAAAAAGCATTATCAAAACTATAAATACTCCAGCCTGCCAATTTTTTCTGTTCTATATAGGAGAAGTTCTGGTTCATTCCCCCCACTCCCATTCCTCATCTACAGACTTTCTCCAATAAGATTTAATCTTCCATGCTGAAACTGACCATTTCTACTTAGTAAAGAATTAAAAAAAAAAAAGAACAAAATAAAGAAAATAAAAAGATACAGAGCAAGAGCACAAAAGCTCACACCTAAATACTCAAGACAGCACCGAGGGAAAGCACATGAGGCAAAGAATCATCACCATACACAAGCCTGGAAAACTTGTGGGGGATCTTTCATTTACACCACTGGAATTTCTTATTTCATAAACTTTATTCACCTTCACCACAGGAAAAAACTAAAAATCTCCTATTCTCAGTATCAGTCTAGTGGAAATGAAAATGAACCAAATTTGGCAGATTACGACAAAGGTAATTTTCTTCTACGGGAAAGGTGAAAGGGACAAACAAGGCCTAATCCACACAGAAATTACCTCCAGGAAAATCTCTTACTGTGGCGTTCAAACACACACATTGCAGCGCAACCGGTGAATTGTGCCCGCCTGCTCTTCCCTGGTGAGACCCCACCTGCAGTCCTGTGTCCAGCTCTGGGGTCCTCAGCACGGGAAAGGCTTGGAGCTGTTGGAGAGAGTCCAGAGGAGGCCACGGAGATGCTGCGAGGGCTGGAGCCGCTCTGCTCCGGAGCCAGGCCGGGAGAGCTGCGGGTGCTCACCTGGAGAACAGAAGGCCCTGGGGAGGCCTCAGAGCCCCTTCCAGTGCCTGAAGGGAGTTTATTAAAAAGAGGGAAAGCAGCTTGTTACACAGGCAGACAACGATAGGAGAAACGGGAGTGGTTTTAAAATAAAAAAAAAAGGGGAGATTTAGATGAGACGTGAGGAGGAAATTCTCCCCTGTGAGGGTGGCGAGGCCCTGGCACAGCTTACCCGGAGAAGCCGTGGCTGCCCCATCCCTGGCAGTGTCCAAGGCCAGGTGCTGGACATCAGACCGGTACTGTTGGTTCAGAACCACCTCGTGTGTGTGTATGTGTGTGTTTGTGTGTAGGGGCAGGGCCCGGCGGCCCCTCCCGGCGCTGAGGCGGCTCCGTGACCCTCACGGCCGCCCCTGGAGCGCAGCCGGGGCAGCCCCGGAGCAGCCGCGGGGCAAAGGCGAGGGGGCAAAGGCGCCCTCTGACGGGTGGGGCGGGGGCGGTGGGGCTGCAGTGAGGGGGGGTCCTTCTGAACGGTACCCGAGTCCCACTGTTCTCTCCCCTAAATTAGCTCTAAAAGGGCCTCTTGGGAACAAGCCTGTGGCTTACTCCCTAGACACTATCTCGAGGCATTAAAGAACCCGGTATATATTTTAAAGTAAAACTCCCCGCTGAGCTTGTTGGCACCACGGCAACCTGGTGGAAGGTGTCCCTGCCCGTGGCAGGAGATGGGACAAGATGATCTTTAAGGTCCTTCTAACCCAAACCGTTCCGTGATTCTAATAAATTCCAACATACAGGTTATAGGGAGCTACTATCAAGTTGCAACATGATGGATCCATTATCATGAATAGACAGGTAAGCAATAAGTCTATGCCTTTTTTCTTCCCTCTTTATTTTAATATCTATTCGGCCTTGTTATTGGGCTATTATATTTTGCTGTTGCAATTTAAACCTTTTATCAGAAATAAATCTTTGAGTTCTATTATCTTGTAACAATCCTGTAGGGACAGGCATCTCAAAAAGCTGAGAGATAAAAATGAGAACGAAAAGAGCCTTTTTTGCAGGCCGCTATTAAAGTTTTCACACTGTTCCATTACAGCTATAAAATAGTGTTTTTATAATAATTCATTACTATTCCGTAATACCCAAGGAATATGTTGTGCTGTATTAATCAACAGTTCTGTTTTGCTAACTTATTAAAATCATTCACTTGAAGTTGCATATTATTTTCGTGCCATCTTGTAGCTGATTTATAATGACTTAAAGTTTACTGATAATTTCTCATTCGTCTCATGGAATTTTCAAATCCTGTTGATTCTTTCTTAAATCTGCTTTTAGTCAATATTTATCATTAACCTACTAGTGAAAAACACTTTTAAGTGGTCACTGGCTTTGGGTTTTTTTGAAGGTAACGCTCCAAAAAAGAGGAATTTAGGGAAGAAATAAAAGGAATGAATGAAACCGGTTGTGAAATCTGGCGGAAACCTGCAGAATTGCAGAAACATGAGGAATCTGTTTCTCCCTGAGCCAGCATCAATGATTCATTAGCCACTTGCTAAAACTCAATAATCAGTTCATGATTTGCTGAGTTCAACCATTATGAAAACAATACACAGAATCAGTAAATAATGGCCTCTGATGAATCTGCTGTACCGTGTTCCTTTTGGAAGGAGAACAATAGAAAGATCCAGAATAAAAGTAGAAAAGGGAAGCAAATGAACCCAGTAAATCATATGGAAGCCTAACTTTGTACTGTATATCTGAATTTACTCTGCACATCCAACTTCTTTATAAGCCCAGCATACCAGGTTGTCTGAAAATGGGTTCGTTTTCAAACCCTAAATTTCAGATTTTGCTGTAACACACTGAAAAGCAATAGTGGGGCAGGGGGTTGGGGAGGATTGTTCCTTTTAATTTTTTTTAGCATGTTCTGAAGTCAGAAAATTCTCTCAGAATGTTGAGCACCAATGGCAGAAGTATTTTTCACATGCAGCAATATGTTCTCACTGTCATGTCTCAGAAGAAATCCCTTGGGGCTCGAGATCTGTGCATGTAATACCCACATAGAAAATTAAGCCTCAATTGACTCCATAAAAAAACACCCAACAAATCCCACCTCTAAGAATATCTAAGCATTGTTTTTTAACGATGATTAACGAGATCCTCTTTAGAGTTCTAATATTAGTTACACACATTTATGGCAAAGCTAAATTTGATATAGTCAGGGATTTCTTTAAAATGCTGGACTGGGAGATAATGAGTTTCACAAATTTCTCCAGCACTCAGGAGAATGCACAAATCTCAGGACCAACACATCTTTCTTCCTCTGAATTGAAACCCTTGCTGCCTCTGTTTTTTAAGTTTTAAACATGGAGGTTTGCTTCTGTGAATGGGGCTCCAAAGGAAAGGAAAAAAAACCTTCAGTCCTGTCCAGCGTGTATTTTGAAAAATTTAGCTTCCCTGAGGTCTTAACAAAAGGAAATTCTACTTTGTGGGAAGAGATGATTAATCTGAGACGCTCCAATGATGAAAAGGATGCTCAACAGGTCTGAGCCTTTCGAAGGGAGGGTCTCACTCATCTTTGCCAAGGTGTGGTTCATGGAGCATCTTTAGCTCTTGACATAGCAGAGGGCACCTCAGAATAATACAGCCTCTCTCCAGGGAACAAAATGCATTTCCAAGCCTTTTCTTTACCAGGTTAGCATTTGACAAGCTTGCTTTAATGCCCTCATTCTCCCCAAGTGTCTCAGATGAGGAGGACAGAAAAAGTTTGCGGCAGAGAAGGACAGAAGGAAAAGGAATTCAAGATTTTTCAAAACAGGTGCCGAGAAGCAGACTTTCTTTCCTTGCTGCAGACAGCAGGTAATGAGTATAAATGGACGTACTGGGGATTATTCTAGAAGCTTGGGCCAAAGAAAATGGGGTTTGCTCAGCTTTTATACACAAAGACAGACAAAATCTTCTGAATTCTTATCGTTTAAGTGTATGGGCTGAAAATTGAGTAAAGCTTAAATCCTCCACAGAGCCAACAGAAGGTGATTAGTCCGACATCAGCAATGCATTAATTTTCCTACTATTGAATTATTATTTACATACCACAGACGTGCACAGCCCCTATCAAGGAAATAAAAGTGCAGCCCCTGTCCAGAAGATCTGCTGTCCTAAGTTCATCCTAATATCGATACAAATAATGGAGCACGCTTTTGCTCTCTAAAATGGCAGTCAAAGCAAATTGGGCATTCTGAGCTGGGCTCTGGCAGCCTTTTGTATTGCTTTCATTAGAGTGTCAGACTCTAAAAAAAAAATAATGTGACAAAGGCAGGGTGGCTGGTGAGCTGGCAATCATACAACGTGGAGAGATCTGAGCCCTTCTGTAATGATCATGTGTGATTTACAGAATCAAAGGGTCAAATCCTGCCCTCAATTACGCACCTATTGCGAGGTGGGACACCACCACGTGGCACGGGAATTAGAGAGATTATTGTGTTTCTGAAGAGACAGAAAAATGCTCTCTGGCCTTCAAAGTAAGAAATTCAGTGTTGATCCTGTATTAAATAACAACATATAAATGTACCAAAATATCGGGGCATCTTCAGGGCGTTTTTTTTAATGGAGGTATTTTGGGGGAGCAATAGAACTGCTGCAGGCTCTGGTCTAATATTCTGGGTTTCTTATCTAATATTGTCCACAGATCAAACTCTGGAAAAGAAAAACTGGCCTTCTTTTAGCCTGTTTGAACACCGAGGCATTGGCTGAGTTTGGCAGTAGTTCCTCATCTCTGCTGTATCCCAACTATCCCTCCAGTGCTGTCGTGGGAAAAGTGTTTCTGCAAATGCTCATTTCTGGTATGTCTCTTCACTAATTCCTACACATTCCACAGAAGGAGTATGCAATTTATTCCTCAGATGCACAAGTTACCTAATTTCAACTGCTGCTTTCTGCTTTTGGTTATATGGTCACTACCCTATAAGCCCAAACTCGCCGAATTTTGGAGTTTCTCCACTGACTTTAGCAGGATTTCATTCACCTGACAGGTGCTCTAAGGAACTGAAAGGCAGCAAATCTGAAATATCAGCTGGAGAGGGGCATTTCTGTTCCCTTTTTTGTGGAAACACATGACCAAGACCAAGAGAAAATTCCTCTTGGCTACAGGCTTTTGTTTTTCCTCAACAGCCACCTGCATTTGGTTCTGACCTGTGATGCAACATTAGGGGAAACACCACTAAAGAGAAGGCAACTCTAATGGACAGATACACAGATTTTCATCTTAATTGCATGTTTTTAGGGCTTCAAAGAGTGTTTCAGAATCATCAGTGTATTATAACATTTTTTCTGAAATGCAATTAATATTTATTGTATGGATTCTTTGGCCTTCCAAAGTAACAGTATTGGTGTCATTAAACAGATGTAATGATTTTCTGACTCGGAGCTTGAAATAAATTCTGACTTTCCATTCAGGCAAAACACACAGATGCAAAGTTAGGGACAGTTGTGAATGACATCTAACCAACAAATGGAGCTCAAACAGGAGGAAACACTGGAGAAGGAAATTAAAGAAGGAGAAGGACTATTAAAGAACAGCTCCAACGATCTGGATGTGCCACAGAAACATCCCTGTCCCAACCACTGTGTATCTCACTGGAAGAAACTGTGCTGTGGTCTCTGTGGTAGGCACTGTGCTTCCATGGCATTTTAAAGGAACAGAATTTTCTGGATCTTCCCCTTCTTAGTTAATACCCAGGCACACCCTCACACAAACCATATGTTAATAACTTCAGAGCACAAATTTAATTTATCTCAGCTTTCCACCTGACATCACTCCTGGTCACGTGGCGCAGACCCATCCGTAAACAAAACGGGGATTCATTTCCATAGCAACAGCGAGGGGGACTTTGATCAGCTCCAATGATTATTTGTAGGCACACAGACACCAAAACCCTAAGTGAGGCCTGATTACCCTGGTTTTTGAGATGCAGGCAGTTCAGTTGGTTTATATGGACAAGCAGGAACACGAGGTAGAGACGCTCAAAGCTCCCTGTGAAAGGCAAACGAAGCCACTGGTCATTAGCCCGGTGTCCCTTCCAGTTCCTTGGGAATCTGTACCTTCCTAATGCCTCCAGTGTGATGTGTGTGTCCTGTGACCAATAAAGTGTGTTCTTTGTGCTCCCTGGCAGATGTGCAGGTTCAGGCAGCACGTGCAGGTGTTTTTGGGGCTGGCTCGTGTGGGATGAGGAGAGGTGGGAGCCTGTGGCTTGACAGGAAGAAAAAAAAAGAGGAAGAAAAAGAATCTGAACAATGTGTTGAAAAAGACTCCAGTCAGAGCTGCTCAGGACCAGCTGTTTTTTTCTAATTAGAATAACAAAAATAGCACATGCTAAAATGTTTTTTGTTTTTTTCTCAAAAGCCATGAATGCTTTAGGAACTATAAGGAAAGAGCTCTAAAACCTATTTAAATGAAGGAATGTTTCAGGAGCCATATGGAGAAGAAAAAGAAAAGGCGAAAGTAGAGAAATGTTTTATTTTTAGCTAAATCTGAAGCATTTTGATTCTTCATCCAATGTTACACAGAAATTGTCTTACTTCTAAACTTCCAAAAATGTCAGTGCTGATGCTTATTGTATCATGGCTTAAAGGAGACAGTTAAAATACTCTGTGCCTTTCAGTGGGCTGTTCTTCCAGGCATTGGAAATTTGAAAATTCCATTCCGTGCCCTGAACATGCACTGAGATATATTCCTGAGATCTGTCTGTGCTCTGGTAATGTACGAGAGCTGCACGTAATGAAGGATGTGACAAACACTCAAAACACACCCTGTATCATCAGTCTTTGCTCCTCTTTTTTCTTCTTTCCCCCCCCCCCCTTTTCCTGAAGCGCTGATGATTCAAAACTTTGACTACAGGAATAACATTTGTAACAGCTCTGGCATTCTGGACATCTGCACTGCTCGAGTACTTCAGAATAAAGTCACATGGCCATGGGGAAATTTCACAGAATTCAAATCACAGGGACTTGCCAAGGTGTATAACGAGTTTGTTTTCAGCTGTTCTCCTCATGAATAATTACCAGGCAGGCATATCCTAAAGCGAGCACAAGCTGTCATTTCACCAGAAATATTCAATATTTAAAACAGAATTTCGAATTTAGAATTTCATAAATGAAAATAATTAACAGCCCAGGCAAAACAGCCCAGTCCAAGTGCTGTCAGGTACCTCCTGCCTTTCCAGGAGGCTTCCCAGGACCAGCACGTTGGAGCCACATTCAATTATTTTTGCAACGTAAAGAAAATTATGCAAATGTAAAGGGAATTGCAAGTATCTTTTTTTTTTTTCTCTCCCCTAGAACTAATACTTTGCTATCATTTTACTGACTGTTCCTTTACCAAGCACAGGAGGATCCCAAGGCTTCCATCTGTTTTAGTCCCTTCGGATCAAAGCTGCTCATGGGTTCTTTTCCACCACCATACACAGGAGCCAACAGCAGTGCAGAGCTGGACAGGAAGGATGAGAGGGGGGGATAAGATGCAAGGATGGGATGCACTTGACCACAAAGCCTTCCTTAGACCCTTTACTCCCGTGCAGGTCCCTAACTGGAAGCTCAGACCTGTGCTGTTCCTTTGGGAGAAGTTGGGAAGGACTCCTGGCACAGGGAGGAGGGACCATGGGAACATGAGCAGCTCCAAGGGATCAGGGTCTCACTGCCCCTCCAACAGCTTCCAGACCAGCTGTGACCTCTCTGTTATTCCAGCAAATATCTGCTCACATCCCTGGGTTTTCTGCTTTTGCATCCCAGGGGGGATGAAAAAAGGGGAGATTGGGAGCCAAGAGAAAAGCACCCTCGCCTTTCACACGGGGCTTAATGTTGGCACGTTATTGGAACATTATGAAAATCTTTATTGGAGCTTGAATAATGCCCTGAAATAGATATTGTGCTGGTTAATAAATTACATTTTCAAATGAGAGAGATTTTATCACCAAAACATCTCATGATTAATTTCTAATGTGAAGCTTATGGCCCGAACTTAAAACATTGCATTTCGCATTTGTGTTCAAAGGTTGAGCACTTAGGAAAGTTTTTATAAGAAACTCACTGTATTTTTTTTCCCCATATTGAAAAAAAAATCACTAACCTGTTAATCCACTATAACTTCATAACCTCAATTACAGCTCTTGAGATGAAGGTGATTAAAAATAAGTATTTTCCCCCACTTTCAAAGAGCAGGTCACACCTTCCAGAGAAATCCTGTTTCAAATTTTTCAATGATACATTAAGGGCAATAATTAGAATTGGTTAGAAATATTCCATAAGAGATGTTTCCTATTTTTCAACCAGTTCTAACTATACCTACTTGCAGTTATCTCAAGTAGTAGTGCTGTAGTAAATAGAGTTATTTCCATAGGAAGTAAGAGGAGATAATATAGAACTGGATGTACCGTGAGAAAGAGCCAGGGTATTCAAATCAGGAATTCCCAGCTCCCAAACTTAAGTATGGACCATGAGGCCAAACTTCTGCTCTAATGAAGTTCTTTAAAATTAATAATTTCTATTAATCAGCCTTTTCCTGAACTTGCCCACTGCTCAGATTTGTGGCACAGCATTTCCTAATGTGCTTGACTGATTTGCTGTTGTTGCTCGTGGGCAGCCCATGGTCCATCTAAACACACTCCCAAATGACCAAATGAATCAATCAATAAGGGGACCAGAGAAATAATCAATAAACAAGGGCACCAGGCAAAGCTGCAACTCAGTTTCTCCATTTTTCTGGACCTGTTCAAGTCATGAGGATTAAGATCTAAGTTTTTAATTGATTATGTCCAAGATCAATATGGCATTGCAAATATGCTGATACACTTGGCACTCATTTTGTTAATACCCTCAAGAAATTAATCCAAATTTTGATTTTCTAACTAGTAGATAATACAGTATCTGATTATTGTATACTGATACTGTATACAGATACTGTATTATTCACCAAGAGTTGGAAAAATGAGTATAAAAGAAACAAAGGAAATGGAACCACACACAAAAATACTCCCAGTTCAGATTATTTAATCCTACCATTTACCAGAATGTGTGTTTAATTCCAAGCACAGAAATTATTCCAGACTAATGATTTTAAAAGACCCTTCTTTAGTGAGAGGATGGGTTTGGTTGTGTTATTTCCCAAGCACGTTTTGGGTTAGTGGGAAAACACAGGAGCTCTAAACTGGGGTAGGCAAAGGGGGCTGCTCAGATTCTTGGGCCTGGTGCTGAAATTACATTAAAAACACAGTTATTTGTGCATTTGGTGGCATTAGCACTCCTGCATCAAAATCTCTCTTTGTTTTGCTTTGTTTTGGAGTTCTTTTCTGGCAACTAAATAAATTGTTGCTGTGAAAAACACTGCACCTTGCTGTAATCCTAACATGTGGAGAAAAGTGAGAAACATTCTCCCAAGTCCCCCTTGTCAGTCCCAGCCTTCTGATGGTTTTCCTTTTTTCCTGCAGTACTTCTCCAAATTGTGTTTGTGGCTGATACTTCCTACCCTGCCTTCCTCCCATGGGGAGCTGGAGCTCCACCTTCTCCTCTTCCCATTTGCAATCCCTTTTAATAACTTTGTCCTCACCAACAAATAAGAATTTCCCCATTGTCTTTGGGGGAACCAGAAGAGATTTTCAGGGAGCTGAGCTGTACAGGTTTTTTTGTCTCATTTTAATCAGGATGTTGGTTGCACAATTCAATCCTGATTGTGTAATCAGAAAGCAAGAAGAAACAGAACACAAATGAATTACTATGGAAAAATTGTCCTCATAATGGGGTCATGAAGCATAGAGATATACATTTATAATGCTCTGTCAAATTACATTATGCAAGGAAATAAATTATGTTAAGAGAAAGTATGTTTTAATTACAGGCACAATACTTCTTCAAATTGGGGAAAAATTGTTAACCCCTTTTTTATTATTATTATTATTATTATTATTATTATTATTATTATTATTATTATTATTATTATTATTATTATTATTATTAATTTAGCATCAATATGCACAGTACTTGCACAGGGCAGACATCCCCTGCTGTTAAGGAGTGTGTGTGTGCACAGGCACAAAATTTAGGGCTGTAACATTTTCCTATTAATATTTTTCCTGTACTTTTTCCCTGTGTGAAATAAAGGGACCTAAACAGTAAGACAAGAGTAGTTTGTTGCCATGCACATGACAGCAGTTCTACTCTGCTCTCACTAAGTGTGCTGCAGATAAAGTGGATTATTTAAATTACACAAGATAGAATGCAAGATAAAAAAAAAAAGAGAATAAAGTTTGGGGTTTTGTTTTTTTTTTTAGTTTTCTTTTTTTAATCCAAACAAGCATTTAAAGAACAGCATCCTGGGGAGAAAGAGGGTTTTGTCAGGACACACAATTCACCTTATAATTGCAAGTGGAGTTTGAATAAAGGCAAACTTTTTATAATCCATTATAAAGAATGGCATAATATCACAGGTGTTTGTCATGCCTGTCTGTGAGATAAATTTAGAGATGATTTCAATCTTTTAAAACCTTTATTTGTCCATATTTTTCCTGGTTTGCCCACAAATCAAACAATAGTTGCTCTAAGTGCTGAGTATAAAACAGAGATGATATTTTACTCTACACACAGAATTAACCACAAACAACTACCAAAAAAAGTCCCAGCTACCCAGGCAAAAGGTTTGTCCCTCTTCCCAGCCCCAGTTTTCTGGGATAACAGCAAAAGCAGCTTTGGAAATGCACGGAATAAGAAGCCTGGAAAATATTCAGCCTTTGCTTCAGCAGTGCTGTGAAGACCCTGAGTACAAGAGGAGGAGGAAAACACACGGGAAAGGGGAAGATTGGTCGTGCACTTCTCTACCTCAAATTTAATTTTACTTGTTAAACTGTTGCTTAAAAGAGAATTTAAAATCCCTGCCAGGTGTCAGACGTCTCCCCTGCTCACCCAAAGGGGGTCTGGATGCACTAAAGCATCTTTCTTACCACAAGGTGGCATCTTCTTATTTTTATATAAAACATCTGAATATTTACATAATTTGAATAATTTTCTCCACCTGAACGTTTCTCATCCCTCTTTTTGTGACAGCCATTTAACATCTGTGCAGATGCCCAGCAGTGATGTCAGACTTCACCCCCCAAACGCTCCTGGAAGGCTCTGTGGCTGCTTTCCATGGACCCTTTCACACACATCACATATGGACTGAATCCCCTCCCCAAACCAAGACTTCAGGAACACACAAATAATCCTTGAAAATTCTGGGGCAGGGGAAATTTAAGAATTTACAACATGTATTCAAAACGCTGAGCTTTTGCCCCCAAATTCCAGTTGGAAAAGCACATTACTGGGTATCTCAGCACACAGATATTTTAAAATATAACAGAGAAATCCACTAAACCCAGGGAACTTCACACTCCAGACTCTACAACATAACTCAAACCAATTCTACAAACACAGAAAAAATGCATGAAAAGCATCAGCAGGGTTTTTTTAAACTGTGCTCAGATCACTCCTAATATAACCCATATGAGAAGGCAAAAGGGAGAAGTTTAAAGCCTCTCTCTCTCTAACAACTCTCATTTGGCACAGTCATTGGTCTCCTTCCAAAGGTGAAGGGTTTTATTGATCAGGAGAGCACAATGTCCAGCTATGATGTTCAACTAAACACAAGTGGGGATTCAGGACTCAGTTCCCCTGACAGAACTCAATCCACCCCCCACCACTGTGACTCTACTTTGAAAGCGAAAGAGAAAAAGGAGATTTGTATTTTTTAAATGCTACAAGTTCATTAAATATGATCCTGGATCTGCTGATTCAACTGCAAACTGCTTCAAAAGGCCCTGAACTCAGGCTCCTGTCCCATGACTGAGAGGAGTTTAACTCACTTGGTGCACCACAAACGGAGAGAAATTTCATGCCAAAGCTTTTTCAGGAAAAAATTTAATTTAATGCCTCTGAAATGTTTCAGAAAATTCTTCTCTTCTTCCCCAGACTGGTCCTAACTAGGAGATTTTATCTCATGTACTAATCTGTTTTTAAGTTCAGGGCTTTTCACAGATTTCACAGACTATTCTGTGGTGGAGGAGACCCACAAGCATCACGGAGTCCAACTTCAGGGAACAGTCTGTACAGGGATTGAACCCACAACCTTCTTTATCTTTGCAAAGAAAATTAGCTTGGTTTCTTAATTGGAGGCAATTTACCTCAAAGAAATTTTAATTTTAAATGCTTCATAATGAAATGAAGGGTTTTGAGTAAAAGGGAAGAATTTTCTCCTGTACAATGAATGGGTTCTGATCTTGGTGCAGGAATTCTGAATGCTGGAGAAGAGCAGCAGAACATTTCTAAGCTTCATACTTCCCCTCCTCTTTAAACAAGATATGGGACATGTATTTTTGATTTCCATGTGCCCTCGGTTCCCTCTGTGTCCCACTGGAGACACCCATCCAGGGAGGTGGATGCACAGATCCAGATCTGCTCGGCTGGGAATGAGTAACTTCCCTTGGCACCCGGATCAAAAGCAGTGAGAGGAGGCTGCAATCAGCTGCAAACACAAATGAAGCAACAGGTCTGGCCATTACATTTACTCCCAATTGTTTGCAGCTGCAAAAACAATATTTTTCATGCAAAAAAATCCCATTTTTGGCCCCAGACAAAGATTGGTTCCTCTCTCTTATCTGCTGTTCTGGTAGAGCTTTCAGAAAGCTTGTAACTTGTAACTGAACTGGTGTCTAACAGAGCATCTGCAAAGGAAATCACTCCTAAAATCATTCAGTGGAGCCACACCACTAGGAAGGGACAGGTAGGATTAGTGCTCTGGGTATTCCCTGAGGTATGAAAATAAATAAAACCCCTTAGTTTTGATTTAATGGCAAGCATTTAAGAAGAAGAATTTTGTGCAGTATCACTAAGCGGTTCTCTAAGTGTTTGGAGCTAAAACAATCAAGGAGACAGTTGTATAAATGGTGCTTTCTAGTTCCTCTGGAGCTGCTCTAATTGAGTAGCTGAAGCCAAATTTCACTGTACTCAACATGATCTTACCAGTAATTTTCTTCATCAGACAATGTCTTGATTTGTGTGCAGAATATATAAAGTGAAAAGTGCCCAGGTGTTTGAAGCCCAGGATGTGATGTCCTCAAGGACAGGACCTGGCTCCTGGTAGGCTTTGGTCACTTCTGTGCTAATAATTAATGCTTGGAAATAGAAATATTAACGAAATAACTTAGGGGCACACCCTCTGTGCTGAAGTGAAAAGGAGGATTACTGGTGCCTTCCTTGGGGTGACATCTGGGGTTACACCAGAGGAACAGTGTGATAATTCAAGGGATTAAACTCCTTCTCTTTATTTGACTCTTCACAGCAGGTAAATTGAGGGGGCTCAGTAAATTCTGCTCAAGAACTGGTGGAAGGCACTGCTGTTATTGCACCTTACAGAGCAGTGCTGAAGGAATCCAGAACCCCAGGACATTCAGTGTGAGCAGCTGACTTTTCCATGGCAGCTATTCCAAGCTGAAGGAAAGGTATCAATAATTTCCAGCTAAATCAATACATTTTGCCTAGAAACCAGAGTCCTTCCACATGCTATTGTAAGAAAATGAAAAGCAGATCTTGTATTTTGGTATCTTAGGGGCTACTCTGTTTTTCTCATAAATAAATGGAGGGGACAGCCTACATTTCCTTTAATTTATCAATGCAAAATTATTTAGCAGAGAGTCATTAATCGAATTTCTTCAAAGAGAGAAGCATTATTAGATATGTTCAATCTCAACAATGTTGCTTCACAGCTGTAGCCATGGATTTTTTAAGCTTTAATTGAACATCTGTGCACTTTAATTAATTTGAACAAAATGCAAAGGGTAAAAAAAAAAAAAAAAAAAAGGCAACAGTAGATACTGCTGAATTTTAGGAACTAATTTTAGTTTTCTAAACTGCCTCAAATAATGACTCCTGCATGTACACATCACATTAAGGAGCACCAAGTTCATTCTCCATTCCCAAATACGATGCAATTTGATTTCACAGGATGGAAACAATGCATGAAACCCAATATTTGGGCATCTGTGTTTGTTCCTGTCCTCAGTCACAGGCACTCCCAGCAGAGGTTATTTATGATGTGGCCACACTGCACAGGGGAGGTGGATGTACCCACCAAGGAAGCTGCCTAAAGTATCCAAGAGGAGCAATGGAGAAGGGATTGTCTTTACCCCTGTGTCCACTGGGAGATGAAGCACCAGCTCAAGGCTGTGGGAGGGCCTCCAGCTGGGAGCAGGAGTTATCCAGAACCCAATTCCCAGCCATCTCTTCAGTCCTGAGCATTAATCACTCATTAAAAGTTTAAGAGAACAAGTGATGGGTTTTTTTCCCAAAAGCTGGAATGCCAAGAGCCCTCCACAAATCCACTCCCCTCAGTGGGAAGGGCTTTGCTCTCACCCTGAGCACCAAAGAACATCAGAATTGCAGAACACAAAAAGCAGATGTGATGTCCCCACAGGCTGTAGGTACAAGACACGAGTGCCATGATCCAAGGCATCCTTGTCCCAGTGTAACCACCCTCCACAGCTGCTCATTGGATCAATCAATCTGATCATTTATATCAGTCCTGAGGGAAAAAATAGGACCATTTTCTGCATAAATGATATGAACTGGGTGAAGGTGAGGCTTCTGTGTCTTTTGAGGTCTCCTTTAACAGCTGCTTGTCCAAGGGATGACCCTCACTAACCAGCTTAAATAATTAACCTGTGAAGAACATTTGATGCGGGACAGAGAGTAAAGGTGTAGGTAACATGTAGAAAGCAATTATTCCATAGTTTCCTTGTTTCCATTGGAGTTTTTCCTCACTATTCAAACTGCACCAAAGCAGTATTGGTTGTTTCTCTGTAAAACATTCCAGCTACTACTTCAAATTAAAGGAAAAAGAAAGCTGCCAAGAAAAAAAAAACAAACAGCTTCTAAGGTGGATTAAAGCCTGGGATACTGTAATTCCAAATCTCTCTGGTTGAATCAGATAATTGTAACTACTGGAGACTATTTTGAGATACCTGTTACAGTGTTGGGGCTCTTAATGTCACCTTAAATTACTCGGAGGCTCTTTGGGGGGTTTGGTTGTTGTTTTGTGTTCACGAGGACACAGTGACTCACTGGCACTGTTTGCAGCACGGGATGCATTTGAATAACACAGGGATGCATTTGAATAACACAGGGATGCATTTGAATAACATAAGGATGCATTGGAATAACACAAGGATGCATTGGAATAACACACTCGGCCGGGCTGGGAATGCCGGACTCGGAAGGGCAGGAGTTCCTCCCCACGCACTCGCCGCGTTCGGCTGCTCGTCATCCCCGGCGTGACCGATCCATCATCGGCCCCCCAGACTCTGCCAACTCCTCAAAGTGGCCACTGGATGCGTGTGATCAGTGCGAGCATCTGGCTCTTCCCTGCTCCCGACACCGGCACAGACACGGAATCAGTGGACTATTGAATGCAATTACAGCCAGCGAGACAGACAATAAAGATTGATAGCGCCTTCTCCTTTTATCACACACAAAACTAGTGGGGGTTAAAGCTTTGCCTTGAGCTGCCTTCGTTTAACAATGATTGAAAATACGCAATTGTGGTGGTAAAACACTGCAGCCTGTACCACTTCATTTGCTGGACACATTATCAAATTAAATGAAAAGTGAACTGCCAAAAGCAACAGTTATTATATATTAATGATGAATATTTACTTAGCATTGTTCACAAATCACGCCGAGAACAGAATCCTTCTTGTTATCTCCTTTGCAGGCTACACATGAGTAGTTTAACATTTCTATGTTTACGTTAAATCTTCTGTCTACAAATCTCTAAATACAGACATGTGTGAGTGGGTTTGTGCCCATCCATGTGGTTACAAATGTGTAATTAATAAAATGCTCCAGTAGTAAATGAATCCTAATTGCTGCAGGGATTCTTCACCTCAAATCACAGTTGGTATTCGTGAAAGTACTTAACTAACCAAAGAAACTAAAGAAAATCAGGATTTGGTTTCCAGCAGGCTTTCTGTGGTGGGTCATGTGGTGTGGCAACAGCTTCCAAAAAACGGGGAAAACAGGAGAAGCCAACATAGGGGATTTATCATGATATATCTGCTGGATGGAATTTCAAAATGGTTACTGGGCAAGCTGAAAACATGGAACCACAGTGGAACCACACGGACGAGAAATGAGAGTTTTGTAAGCCAATGATTATTCTGCTTAAAACTTTAACTCCTTGTTCCACAGGAGCTGTGCAAACAACAACATTCCTGCCTCAGACTACCGACAAATCACCTGCCAGTGGGTGGCAATAATCCATGGAATGACATAGCTGATCACTTTATGCATGTGGCCTAGTTTGAACTGATTTATTTAATAGATAAACCAAGAAATTTCTTTATCAGAGTGTCACATAAGTATTGATGCCATAGAGAAATTAAGAAAAAACCAGTCTTTTCTAGAAGTCAAAACCGAACAATTACACCATCAGAATTGAAAACAAACAAACAAAAACCACCAAAAAACCCACCAAACCCCATTTATCTCTGGTCAAGTTTAGAGTAACTGCAATGAGTAGTAGCTGGCCAGCATGTGGTGCTGGTACCACCTGGTTTTGGGTTACACACACCACAAATGCAGACATATGGTCCTTGTCATGCACTGATGTCCATGCAGGCAGAGTTTTGCCACTGTGAAGAGCTCTGCTTGCTCAGGAAAGCCCTCGATGCAGTCACTGTATCTGTGCAAGTGGCATCAGGAGATATATGAGACTAAACAACCAAACTGGAGTTTAAATAAAAATAGGCATTTGTTTTTCTGCCCTCTGTGCAGCCCTGGGTAGTAAAATAAAGCCATTCACTGAACACTCACTGATCCAGGGCTGTATTCTCCAAATTTTCCTTCTTTTTTCCTTAAGCAAACCGATTATATTCCAGGAATTTGATTTCTACAAACTGTTGATGTAAAGGCACTGTGGCCTGAACAATACAAAAGAAGAAAACTGAGGGAAGAAGTTTGTCTTTCTGGCCATATGCTGGCATATAAACAATAAAAGTGACAAACACACAAATATGCCACAATGGAAAACTATGTGCTGATCCCACGCAATAAATTCAAAAAGCAACATGTTGGATGGTTCTGTTTAACAATAGTGCAAAAATAACTGTAGGAAACTCTGGCTAAGAGGGCCCACAGAGTTTTGGAAGGGATGCATCAATTGACAAACTACAAGTAGAACAAATGAATTATCTTAAGCCTACTGAAAACAGGAAACCGAGGACACTTCTATTTGCAAATGACATTTATTATCACTCCCCCCTCCCCTTTTTTTAAGCAGAAAACAAAGCTAAATTTAACCAAAATTTTTTCAAGAAACACAATCATTTTATTATGTTCACATTGACTTGCTGGAAATATCAAGAGAAACATTAAGTAGCGATTTTTTTTTTTCCATCTAAGCCACTTTTTCCATTTGAATTTCCATAAAAAGAAACAATGATCTGTTCCACAAAGCAACAGAACTATTGAAACTTGGTTTTCTATGATCACTTTTTGTTCTCCCACACCACCTCATGAACCCTGTGGTTTTTGAAACTTCTCTCTCCTTTGCAAACAGGGAAAATAAAGCCACCAGACAAAACAAAAGAAAAAGTTAAAAATCCTAACCTTGATGTGACTCAAGCCTGAGAGGGATGGACAGCTCTGCTCATCCAGGAGGGAAAGGCACAGTGCCCACCCCTCACACGGAATCATTTTAGAGACAAGCAATTGCACACAGTCCCAGGAATCAACAAATAAAGGGAATATAGAATCTGATTTTCACCAAAGCTGTACTTTGCATTTCCACACTTCTCCAGTGCAGATATTGTCCAGCTGCACGAGATTCCCACAAGACAGGAATAATCAAGTCAGACACACACAGGGGTGGGGGGAGATTCTGCTGTTTAAGGTCTTCTCTGGAGAGCAGAGACAAGCAGCTTAGTTTTTCCTCTCTCATTTTGCCTTTCCTATTGTGTCAAACAAAATCAAAAAGCCAACCACCAAACCCAAGAATGAAGCCTCACTTTGTTCCCTCAAATACTGCCAAGAGAAGCACAATTCCCAGTTCCTTCTGCACTCGAGTGCTCCCATGAACCTGGAGCACTCTCCTTTCTCCAGGAAAGGGAGGTACATTGTTACCAAACCCTCAGAGTGTGGAATGGCACTGCCACCACACATCAGCAACACACTGGGGGATTTTAGCACCCCCCTAAAGAAGCACATTTTTTCCCTAATTTTCCAGTGTTGCCATATGACAGATGGAACAGGTCACACGGCCAAAGTACTGCCTGAAAAAGAAAATATTCCAGTGTCTGTCTCAGACCAGTTCAGATCTTAAACCTACTAATCCAAGCACAAAAAGGGGGAGCCCAATCCTCTGGAATCCCCTCTGAACTCTGACACAGACTTTTGCTGTGGCATCAGACAAGAAACCCAGCACCTTGTGTGCACCTGCCCAAGCAACGCTGCCTTTTATTCATTGTTTCAAAAATACCACAGGTAATAATCCTTTATCCACAAATATCACAAGTTTGGGGAAAGAGCTTGTTTCAGCCACTTTGTCAGAGGCATGAAATAGGCAATATCATGCAAGATGAGAAATCTGAAAGTGATATTTAGTGCAGAATGGAAAAACTGCTGTTACATAACATAAAAAGCCCGATGTAGTCATGCTTTTATATTTCCCCAAAGCTAAAGCATGTTATTCTGGAATACCTTCAGCATTGTACCCTCACAGTCAAAGGCTGATTTAGTTTCTTGTGGTGTCTCAAGATGAAAAATGGCCTTGGTATGGAATATGCAAAATATAAACTTGTTAAATTCGGAAACAGATTTTCCTCATCACTTACTTCATCTAAAAACACTTTCAAAAGTTAACTAAGCCTTTACACGCACTTTTATAAACTGAAGGCTGAAACCTGCTGTTGCTTTTAGTGCCATCAGTTCTTAACTGTTATTTCCCTTTATTTCAGAGGGACAGTCAGTCCATGGGAAGCTGAACGTGTGTCCAATTGTCCTGCAGAGCTGTGGCCCATGTGGAACAAGTCCAGAGGAAAGGACCTGGAGATGGGTTGGAGGAGGCCTTTGGCAGCCTTCCCACAGGAGCACTTGGGCTGTCTGGGTTCCAATTCCACGTGTGTGAAAAAGGATAACATTTCTGCCCCAACCCACAGGGGCACAATAAACACATTAATGATTATTATGCCCTCTGAAAATATGGTAATGAAGGCTGTAAGTACAAGCACCGTCATTAGAAGTGTTTCTGGGCTCAGTTCCACTTACCAGCTCTCTCTGTTGTGCTTCCTCACACAGGGACCGTGCAGCAGAGCTCAAAATGACCCTCAGCCTGTGCCCACCAGGAGCTTTGGAGCATTTTGGGAGCCAGGGCTCTGCTGCACCTGCAGTGGCACAGATGTGACTCTCCCCTTGGCCAATGTCCACAGAGGATGGTGACAGAGGCTTCTGGTTTGATTTCTTTAATTGTGTTTCAAATTCACTGGAATTTCTCAGAGTCTCCTCAACTGCTAAATTCCATTACCACCTCCAGTCCCTGACAACTCCCCTTGGCACAACAAATAGAACTTCCAAGGAGGACACGAGGGACACCAACCCCAGAGTGCAAATGACCCTGCTCAGCTTCAGCAAACGAGTGCACGGGCAGGAAGGCAGAGTCTGCTCTCCAGCCCCAGGAAACAGTTCCATAGAAGCCTCAAAATGTGCCATTTCCCACCTCTTTCCCTGCAAAAGGGACGATGCTGCACCCCACTGACATGGCTTTTCCTCATCAGGCATTTAGAAGCAAGAATACTACAGTTAAAATCCTTGAAGAATTGTGGTTTTAGTTAATTCTGAGACAGAGCAGTGGGTTAGACCAGGTCCCCCAGCACAAAAATCCCTTCTCTGATTTCCTCTTGAAGCTGAAAATCAGTGTTTGACACACTGTGCATACATAGCTTCAAGTTGCAGAGTGCACTGATGGGAAAGTGAGAAAGAGAGGGAAAATGGCAACTGTTGGACTGGTCCTTCCTCAGGACTACAGGATCAGGCACATAAAACTGGGGACAAAGAATTGGTTTAGAGCTAAAAGCACAAACAGAGGAAATCTTGGCTGGGGGCAAAGCAGGGATGTGAACCTTACCTTGGGAATGGCTCAGCCCAGTCACTCAGCCCAAAGAGCTCTGCCAAGCAGCTCCTTCAGACTCTGGAAATTAAAATAACAATAAAGATATAATTAAGGGAAATACATTTTTTATTATTATAATCATTCTGGAATATCTTATAAGAGTTAAAAAAAAGATAACTTTTCCCCCTGCTGTAGCCCCACAGCTGCCCAAGGATCAGGACATGTGGACATTTGGGGAGCCCTGACCACTGGAGGGGCAGGGGCAGCTCACCAGGAGGGAATTGCTTCTCCCCTCCCTCCCCTAAATGTGACAAAATGAAATTATTTCCAAATTCAAGGCATTTAGAGGGACAGCCCTCCAAATGCCCAGTATTTATTTCTTCTTTCTCCCCCCCAGTGCATGGCATTGTCTGGCTCTGGGGGTGCTTTGCTTTCCCCCCCTCAGTTTACTTAGTGCAAGGCTTGCACTGATCTCATCAATAAGAAATGAATTTTGGTAACTTTCAAAACCACTATATTATTTTTCCTTTTATTTGTAGTGAGTTTGTCTTCTCTCAGTGGTATTACTGCAATAAGTCAGTCATTATTTCTTTATGTTTTCCCTCCTTTCTTTAGGATTTCATTTCCCTTTACAGCACATCTCGTGATCACAAAGAAAACAGAGACACTTATTTCTTTTAACAGTTGAAATTGCTGCAAGTGATTTAACTGTCATTTAATCTGATTCCTCTCTTCTGTCTGTGGAGAAATATGTTTAATGTACTGGAAATTATGTTAATAAGAAAAAGCATTATCTCATTTAATGAAATAAATATACAAATATTTCAAAATAAAATAAAGAGGCAATCTTCACTGAGGAAAAAATGTCTCTTATGGTTTGCATAAAATAAACAAATGAGAAAAATTAATGAATACATTGAAATATACTGACAAAAATTATGCCTAAACCCAAAAGGAAAACAAAAATAGAAGAGAAGGTGACTGAATTGCATCTCACCTAATCAGATGCTTTTTGAGACAACACAGAAGGAAGCTCAAAGGATCACAGTACAAATTATTTTTTAAAATGATGTTTTTACCCCAGGCTAAACTTTTTTTCCCCTCCTTTTAAAAGCCATCAGATTTACTCCTTTTTTTTTCTTTTTTTTTTTTTTGCTTTATTTTCTTCAATTGGTGTAGAAATAATATTTATTGTTTAATGACTGTGGTGGCTTCATCCTTTAATTATCTTTGATCCTCTGCCACAAAACATATTTAATTTATGGCAAAGAACTTTGAGCCCCTCTGATTTAGTTAATTGTAACAATCAATAACTCTGTTCCTAAGCTTTTACATTCTGAAGGATGTAACTAGAATGCACTAAGGTTAAACAAATATTGTTAGTGGTGAGAGAAAAACTTGTAGCAATTATGTAATAAAAGCATGACCACTGCAACAGAAACACATAATTAGCGCTTTAATTACAGACATCAAAACAAACTAAAGATGTCAATAAAAAAAAAAAAAATCTTCTGTGACAAACTGATTTCATTTCCCTGTTCTGCAGTTCTGGATCTTGCTGGATTCCTTCAGGTTTCCGTGTTTCCCACTCCTCCCAAAGTGCTGGGCATCGTCACAGCTCCGGCTCTGCCTGCCCACAATAACCAGCCAGAGAGGGGGGGAAACACCTCCAGTGACTTTCTCGCTTCGAATCCATAGTTTTACTTTCCCACAGTTCTCCTTTCGGTTTGTGGATGTGTGCCTGGGAATCTGGGCAGGACAGAAGTTGTGCAGTGAATGATTTGGGTCAGTGTTAAACAGGTCACCTTCTCATTTTAAAGAGCACCTAAAAATCCTGCCGGTGACATTCTAAATCCACTGAAGTAACAAAACTCCCACCAGCTTCAACAGGGATTTCAACCTCTGTGCTTCCAGAGGCTCCCTTATCCCTGAGATATGCATGGGGCAGACCACAAATCCAGGTTCACCCCCCTGACAGAAATCCTCCATCCTCAGGGCCTGCACCTGATCCATCTGGATTGGAGGATTAACCTCCTTGTAATCATTACATCAGCTACAAACCAAATCCTATAGAAAATGGTTGCTCTGTAGATTATAATTCATGTAAAACAAGTAATCCATTTAAAGACATCGAGAATCACTATTTTTTATACACATAAATAAAAAACCAGACTGTAAAAATGCCAGAATTTGTTTGTAACTCTGTACTTTCTTTTTCTGCTGAATTTCAGTTCAACAGAAAATATTCCCTACAGCTTTTGTGATCAGGGTTTACAAAGATATTCAGGAGAGGATAACCCTATATAGTCACATCTTTACGTTCCTAATTGGAGGTTTACAGGGCATTTAAAAACAAAAAGCTAAAGCCCATTGTATTTCTTTTATAACTGGAGTGAGGAATGGTCGGCAGGACAACTGAATTAGGAAATGGTTCTGTTGCTGTTCACGTGCAGAGGGGCACTCAGAAACCCACTGATTCAGTGTGATGAGGAAGAAGGAGGTTCAGATTTAACCCCCCTCCACTTTGGTAACTGGATGTCAATAAGTGACAGTGGTAACTTGCCTTGCAGAGAGGCAACACACCTGGAGAGCCCAAAGCCAGACCCAGAGCAGGAAAGTGCAGACACTTCTCACTGTTTAACTCACTGACAACACCAATGAGGGTCCAGGCTCCAAGTGCTCCAGGTTAGACCCACAAATGTGGATCAGTCTCCCAAGAGCTCTGGGACAGACTCACAAACTTGGCAAATCAAAAAATAATAATAATCTGCTGTATTCCTCTTGTAACAATACTTAAGGGAGCTGCATCAAAAGGCTGCAAGCATTGACATTTCTGATTTCAATGTCTTTGGAGTGATCAAAAGACTATTGACATGAACAAACTGTCCTGTCAAGTTACAAAGACAGAACTCCCAAAAATCTCTTTTTAAAAAGGTGTCTGTTTTTAAACTTGCATCTGAAAAAATATCTGTAAGCTCTGCCTGACACGAACCTGAACGTTTTCCCACGCAGGATTTTGAAAGGCAGACATCCTTTTTTCAAAGGAAACTTCTAATGCAAAAGCTTAATGTTTTTAAGCAAAACCAAGTAAATCAAAGTTCCTAAAATCAACATCTCCTTTCTGGTTTTCTTTTGTCTTCTTTTTTTCTTTTTTTTTTTTTTATTAACACCTCTGTCTTTTTTCCAATTTCTGGTTCTGTTCTTGACAGGAGAAACAGGGGTGAAAGGAGACAGTAAACCTGCTTAAGGTGGGATTCAGCAATACATTTGACTCCACGGAATTTTTTTCACTGCACACACTCAGTATCCTGAATTTCAGCCATCTTGCACATTTAGCTGTCCTTGGTTTGAGGCTAAAGCAGGATGAAATCAAACCCAGGACTTGTTCCTTACATCTGCAGAGGAGAGCTACCAACAAAATGAAAATAAAATCCCTCCTTTGCGGGTACAGCTCCCACCTTCTTTTAGGATCCATAAACTTGTCAAGGAAAGGGATGGACCTTCCCAACCACATGTCCAGCTCTGCTCATCCTGCAGCCCATCACCAGGGGCTGGGAGCTGTGAGGGAAAACTAACCGTGTCTCATGAACTCCTGAAGTTCCTCCTGCCCCTTTCATGTCTTTCTTTTAGCCTCTTATCAGTCTTTTTAAACATATTGGAATTTATTTGATTTTTGCATTTTCTCCCTCTGTTCCCTTAGTGAAAAGAATTAATTTCTGTACCTTTGAAGAGCTCTCTGCTCCCCCACAATGCAATGGGGCATTTTTGCCTCAAAATGGGCGTTGGAATTGTCAAGCCTGAACCTCAGTAATGTGCACAAATACTGAATCTAGAAAATCAGAGAGGTGCTTGAAACCAGGAAATGGAAAAGCATCTCTTTGAGCAGAAATGCAGAATTTCAATGCCAAACTGTGAAGGCTGCCCCTCTTCAGCCACCCTTTTATTTGGCTTTGTGTTTCTCGAGGCACACATTTTTGCAGACTGCACTGTATGGCTTCCATCTACTCTACAGAAACACAGCACTAACCAAGCAACACTGAAACACTGAAAACATCTGAAATACAGAGAATTCAGGAACAGGAGGAAGAGTAAACCTCCACAGTGCCCAAGCTTTGCAGACCCATTTCAGTTACGTCGTGCGGGCTGCAAATGTTGCTTCATTTGATTTACATCAGAGACAGCTTTTTTAATCAACTCCACAGAACTAAAGGTGTGCCAAGTTATTTATTTTTAAATTCCTCTCCCTGTTTTCCAGCAGTGACAATTGAGAGCAGATGCCTCAAAACCTCCAGCAGCCTTGAGACCGATTTCGAAGGGGTGTCGAGACCTGACTGTCAAACTTCTCCACCCTCCTTCCACAAAGCCTTCTGGAGGATGCTGGAGGGGGAAAGCAAATGCAAGGCACAGCCTTCATCTACCTGAGACCATTTAAAAAGGATGGTATGGCCTCTGTCAGAGACATATTTTCCCCTTTGCTGCAGAATTCTGCACGGCTTTATTAAATTGTGACAGCTTTGGGTCAAAGCACAAGTTATGATACACCTCTGTAAATAAATAAATAAGTAAATAAATAAATAAATAACTATTGTTGGGGTTTTTTTCTCCACAAAGCCAGGCTTCTGCCTTCTCGTTCTCCATAGAAGCCATTTGTGGTCACATTGACCAGGCTGGAAATTACTGGGGACTCGACACTTCATCTTTCCAGACTTCTGGGTTTGTCCCGCAGCAACTGCGAGGGCAGCAAACGTGTCTGAGTTATTCAGCACTGACAATTGGAGCTGTAGACACCTCATCATCCCCCAGGAATGTCCCCCATAAGTGAAAGCAGAAGAAACTCTCCACAGACTATTCAGCTCCCAAACACCAAGTACACGAGCGAGACAGATGCTCCCAACATGAGTAATGACAGAGTTCCTGTTCTGCCAAACGAGCTTTTGTCCTTCCTCAGCGTTCTAACGAGTCAACCTGGGAAACCATCTGCAAAACTGAGAACAAGCAGCGATTCTTTTGGTGAAATATGTTAAAAATCACTTCCTCACAGCTTTGGAAGCAACGAGACATATTTACGGCGGCGCTTTCCAGGTAGCCCTTTTTAAGGATCGACACTTGCAGGAGGAGCTTTCAGGTCATGCAAACAGCCATAACATCTAAATTTAGGGAAGCTGTCAGACAGGGAAGTCTGGAGACTTGTAAGCATCCCTATTTCCAGGTTTGCATGAAAACTCCAAGTGTCCCCTGCCTTTCATCCTCCCGGGAACCACAAGCAGAGAAGTTTCTTGGTGCTGTCTCCAGCACGTTTACACCTGAACATTCCTCACTAGAATCCAATGAAAAGGTGCTAACAAATACAATTAAATGTTTGCAGACTCCAAACACTGCTCAGCATTAGTTCCACTGAAGCAGCAGAGAAAGGTTAAGGTAGATTTTTCCCCTTAGCATTATTTTATTTTTCCTTTTTTTCATCTGACTTGCATAGGATACACAGCCCATTGTTGGCTGATAAAATTAGAACATCAGAGATAGCCTAACTAGAATGCAATTTATCACTGTAGTATTCCAGTATATAGAATTTCTATTCCTTAAATAAACATATTTCTTTGAAGTGTCAACATAACCAAGAAATCTGATCTTCTAGACAATATTCTAGGCTTGATGTATTTTTATTGCTCTCCAGTAATGAAGTTTTAACTCTTGATATATTCCTGCTATTTAACTGCCATTTCGACAGAACTAAAATGATCAATTCCCAAAGTTGGTTCAGGCAGAGCCATGACATTCCACAAAGGAATGTGCCCAGGTGTTCTCCCTGAAAGCACCCACCAAAACGCTTCAGTGACAGGGGAGGGGGAGGAATAAAGACCATATTTAAATGCATAGCAGAACTGAGGCTATAAATCCGTTTTGCACCAGTTGCACATGTAAATAAGATGCACTGAGTAACTTTTTTCCCTCCATTTGCAGTTTGCAAAGTGCTGGTTCCATGGAAAGCTCCCCCGTGGTGGGAATGGCACCGCTCTATTAACTGCACCGAGTGGCCCTTCCCCACCCTCCAGATTCCACAATAACTCCTGTTCAAAGTTATGGCTACAGAAGGAGATCTGAATGAACAACTTCTATCACATTTATACTTGTCATTTGGGATTAGCTAATCCCAGATCAACTCTGTACATAATATATAATTGCATATCAACAATATCAGCCTGGAAATGTGTCTCACTTCTTTCCAGCAGTTTCCCAAGTTAAGCATTTTTGTCCTGCTAATGAACCTTTTGTTACAGTGAATATGATTCTGCCAGGAATTTAATGCATGTAAATGTAATGACATAAGAGCATTACATAACCACTCTCCTACAGGAGTTTATAGAGTACAGAATATAATGAAGGCAGACCATAAATGATGCATATACCTGCAAGGGAAAAGGAGCACTTTTTCATTTAGTGAACTTCTATAAATAACAACGTGGCCAGAAATGGTTTCGAGTGCTTCAAAATGTTTGGGGAAAGGGATCAATGGATGTGCTGCTCAATTGTTAAATAGAAAAGAAAAAGGCAGCTGAAAGATTAGAAGGTGCCTCCCTACTTTCTAAGAATTTTAAAGAAAAAAGCTGTAATAAAAATCTAGAAAAAACCCTCCCATCCTGCTACTTCTTTCCTCAAGTTTTGGAATCAGAGGCACCTGCAGCAGGAACTGGAACACCCAGGACCAGATTCTGAAGCTGCTCCCTCAGAACACTTCACTTGACATCATCAGGTGGATGAAACCCAGCAACTATTACCTTCCACAGGGAAGGAAATGAGTGATTCCTGCAGCTTTTCCAGCGCCGTGTTTATGCACAAAACAGAGGACACTCAGCAATATTTATGGGATAGTATCTAACGAATCCTTCCACCTCTGTCCTTTCCCCTCCCTCGCTGTTGCGTGTCCAGCCCCCTTTCAAAGAGCGAGGAAAGGCGAAGCTGCCCCGACCCTGAGCTGCAGCAGCAGCTCGGGAAACACCCCCCGCGGCCCCGAACAAACAGCCCGTTTGTTTGCCCTTCCAGCACCGAAAGGAACGACTGCTCAGCTTGCACAATTCCTGAATTTACCTAAGACGACGCTGTAATTCCAAGCGCACTTCCTCAAACACTTTGTGCCGCGGTTATTTATGTCACCCCGGGTAAGAAGTGCCTCCTCCTGTCGCATGTATAAATAAATTAGTGGCTGAGCAGACGCTGAAGTGTCTCTATTTTGCATACAACCGCCTCCCTATTTTCCCCCCATCGACTCTGTGTTTGACAGGAGGAATTTCACCTCGGCCCACTCATTCTCCTGCTGCTTTCGGTGAACTCGAGGCAAAGAACCCCCAACTTCTGACTGAAATCAAATTCTTTCTGAATTTTGAAGATCTTATCATTTATTGCAGAAGATGCAAAGCGTATTTCTGAGTATCAGTAAAAACTCATATTAAAGATGCTTGACTTTTTTATTCTTATTATTATTTAGCTAGAATTATTTTAAAACAATCTTTAAATATTATAAATCAAAGCTCTGGAAATAAGGCCAGCTGTAACACAAACCAAATCACACTAAAATAACATTAAGGTGAAATTTAAGACCTTCAGAGCTCCGAGTGAAGGCTGATTGCTCTTTGTGAGAAAGGTGTTTTAGTTCAATTAATTTTTTTTTTCTCCAAAAGTATTTCAATAAAGAAGCAAATAAAATCATGAAAGTTCTGTTTGGAATAGAGAAGCAGACACGGCACAAACTAATTTGCCACACAAACTGATAAACTCTGCCCAGCGTTTCAAAAGGAAGCGAAGGGGACAAGTTGCCAAACTCTCGGGATCCCTGTTTAAATTGGACTTTTTTCCAGGCATATTTCATGGCCATGTAACTCTTCCTCCAGCTCAGGCTTGGGAATGCACTGCTAAAAAGGGCAGGGTGGATGTGCAGACCCACAGCCCCGTATATGCAATTTGGGAAGGGTTTGGATGCAGGTCCCCACCTGCACGTTCTGGGAGCTGATCACAGGTCCCCATGTTCCCACATCCAGGGCTCTGGGAATGATCCCACCAAGTCCTTTCCCACAACAGATTGAGGGTTTTCCTGAGTAACTTTTTTCAGATTACCCAGAAGTGAGGCAGCATTTCAGCAGCTCGGGGGCAGATCCCACTTGGGCCAATCCCACAGGTATTTCCAGCTCTTAGAGGTAATAAATCCCCAACCAAACCCCACTCTCACCACCCTGGGAGGTCCTTTAGTTCAGATCCTGATAAAATATATAATGTCTGGTATAAGTAATTATTCTGTTGATTTTATATCTGATCCCATTTTGCTCATATATACAGTGTTAAAAGCTAATATATTATTCAGTAGCTATAAAGGGCCTTTTTTCTGGTCTTTGCAGTGGTGTTATTGTCTTTCACATCCTGTCAGAGCATTAAGATGTCAGAGAACTTTGCAACAATTTACTGCACAAACCAACGTGCACCTCACTAATATTATCTGGATGACTTAGTGTGCTGGCACTATTTTATTAAAATACAGGCTTTAACAGCCCAAAGTATGGGTAAAACACCAACTGTGGTAGGGACAGAATAAAAAAAAAAAAAGCACATCGATCCTGGGTGCAAAATTGCAAGGTATATTATTTTGAAAGTAAGAACCAGTCAGTAAAAAAACCCATCCCAATAAAAACACAGATTTTAAACTGCCACGTGCACTGTCAAGTCCCACAAAAAAATAAAAATCACTTGTTACAGATGGTTTTGGACATCCTTTAACCCAGCAGTGCAACAGCACAGGCTGGGGGGTGGTGATTGGCAATCCTTGTGGCTTCTCCAACAAAAATAACCTGTAATAACACCCCGAGCACAGGCCTCCCTGTAAGAAAATGACAAGAGCATTTCCTGCCCTATGGAATGTTTGCATCAATCATGTACCTGTGGCTCTCACAGTGAGCTGGACTATTACAAGATTGATGATAAGCTCCAACACAATACTTGACCTAAATACATTATGTAGCAGTGGGTGCCTGTTAAGTAGGTCAGCACGGGCTCTTAAAAGTTATGCAAAACTTCTCATGGCACGAGCCAGGAGGATGAGAATCAATTTTATAGGCTGCAGGAAATCTCATCACAGCAAAATCTGGTTTGCCATACTTAAAATGTCTTAAATCCTGGGATATGCTGCTTGTCACAGGTCTTTAGGTCCCCGGATGAAACCCAAGTGAGGTGGGCAGCCCATGAAGAGCCCGGGGATGAGCCCGAGGTTCCTGCACGTGGCAGGTCCCTCTTGGAAAAGAATTGTGCAAAGAAATATTTCCCATTCTCACAGTCAAACAAATTGTGATTTATGGGATGCATCAGACGAGCCTGTCAAGCCAAGGAGGTCTGTATTTAGTAGTGATTAATCAGAGATAGCTCTATTACCCTGCCTGGATCTTGGAAGCTCTTAGGCAGCGTGGTGTTGAGAGCACAAGTGTCCAGAGACACCGTGTGAGGATGACAGAGCAAGTATTGCACCTGCCAAAAGGAGCTGGTGATGCTTTCTGGTAATCCCTTTGTACA
This sequence comes from Pseudopipra pipra, assembly GCF_036250125.1. Taxonomy (NCBI): domain Eukaryota; kingdom Metazoa; phylum Chordata; class Aves; order Passeriformes; family Pipridae; genus Pseudopipra; species Pseudopipra pipra. Next base: position 2,457,882 of record NC_087551.1, on the reverse strand, counting down.
CACTAGAAAGCAGGGACTGGACAGGCCTTGGAGAATGTTAAGACTAAAAGGATCCTTTTGGGCTGCAAAGTCTCCAAGGTCCACTCTGCACTGAGCAATCACCACCTGTGTTTCACACACGGCTGAGCCTCCAGAAGAGGCAAAGTCCAGCCCAATTCTAGTGGCTCATGTTCCCTGACTTGAAACTTTTACAGTCTCTAGGCTGAGCTGAATTTTGAGCTTCCATCCACCAGGTTCCCTCCCTACAGCAATAACAGGGAGCAAGCCATCAATGCCTCAAAAGAGGTCACACTGGGCTTGTCCTTCCAAAATCATATAAGAACCCAGAAAACCACTCTCACATTTCAGAGACCTGTGTCACATTTTCACAGACACTTGTCCTCAGCACGGGCCAGGATGTTGTGGTCACACTGGTGAGTGTTGTGTGTCACCTTCCAACAAAGAAGCCTCTTGTAGACAAGTACAAGTGAGAGTGAGGACTTACACACTACTTGCTCTTTGCATTTCCTCCAACTGCACCGTCCACCTTACAAACAGATAGTGATTTAAAAAAATGGGCTATTCATCACTTACAGGAAAGCACCAAGAAAAAAAAAAATCAGTGATAAAAGCAACTTTTTTGAGGAGAGAAAGGAAAGGTCTGTCTTGATAAAGCAAATCTCCTGAAGGCTCTGCCCCGGCCTCGCAGTAATGTGGTTCCTGTATGCAAGTTGCATATTCCAGCCAGCATTTAACTCTGAAGCTTTTCCTTGGAGACAAGTGATTATTTTCCCTTCCTGTCTGACCTGGTGAACACTGCAGTGCTCCACGAGGCTGGAGCTGTGCCCTGCAGGCAGCAACGTCCCACCAACTTCCCACCGCACGCTCGGAACACAGGGCAAAATGACACCAGAAAAATGAGGGGTATTATTTTGCATATTGAAAACAAACCCATGCTATTGTGTTCCTTCTTTTATTGTTCCGTTATTTCATCATTATTCACCACAGTTCTTGCCTTCATTTGCAGAGTTTGGGTTTTAATGTAATGGCCATTCAATAAAAACGTTGCTTTTAAGGGTTTGCATATCATCCCATTTTCTCTTCAACCCTTCAGCAACCATATGGCAAGCAATCAGGTCTGCAATCACTGGGTCCATATTATGTAGAGCATGATTTCAGCATTATGCTATTACCCATCTGTTTCTGTAGAAAAAGACATGAACCCTTGTATAAGAGGTCAGTGGTTTCATTGCACACCGTATTCCAGAAATCCATCTCTGTTCACTTGAGATCACTTCCCTGATTTACTGGAGTCTTTTAGGCCAGATTTTTGCTTTTTTTTTTTTTTTCTTTTTTTCCCCCATTTTTTAAATACTGACAATCAGCACAATTTGTCTGTTGTACAAAATTATTTGTAACTGTCGCTGTGTGCAATTAATGCTCTCTAAGAGATGCTCTCCTGAGATCCTGCCATTTCCTTAAATAAGGGACAAAAAAAGAGAGAGGAAGGCTTACCTATTTTCCTTTGCTCATCTATTTTCCTTTGCTCACCTCTTTTCCTTTGCTCACCTATTTTCCTTTGCTCACCTATTTTCACTGGTTTAACAGATCACCCCTGGAATAATGAGGTTTGCTGCTCAGTTATGAACAAGTAAAAATTGTCTCTCTTGCTTTGTTTCTTTGGTTTCAGCAATGGCCAAAGAGGTATTTGACTTTCTGCAGCAGAGGAATGCACTGGAAAAGTACAGGCATAACGGGAATGTCAGTTTTTAATTTGACCTAAGACTTGGATTCTGCCCACAACAAAGACAAGTCAATGAACTTCAACTATCAAGCTTCGAAAAGGGAAAGAAAATAAAGAAAGAGAAAAGGAAAATAGTGGAATGCCAAGGAAATGAACTGCAGGAACTCTGTTAACCACAGCACGTAACTGGACACTTGAGTTCCCTGCCACCCTCTTGCCAAAAAGTCTCTGCCACGGTAAAGAAATACAAAAACATGTCCAAAAATAAATTCAACATTCCTTAAGTGTCATACTATTCAGTGCTTGTGCAGCACATTTAACTGGATAGCTATGCTTCACTAGAGAAACACAATGGAATTCTCTTTAACAACCTCTTTTAAGTAAACCACAAGCTCGACCTAAAAAAAAATAATAAATAAAAATCTCAACGCACAAACCATTCAACAACACAAAACTGGTCTTTTTATCCAAATTATTTTGTAACAGCAGATTTGTCAGGCACTTCCCAGGCTCAGAGGGCTCGTAGAAACAACAACCTAATAAACAAAAAGTTGAAATTCATAATTTGAAAATATGCACAGAATAAAGAAACAGAGCACGATGGAGGAATGTGATCTGATGTGAGGAAATATTGAGGTATCCTGGCTCAGAGCCATGGAATCACATCCTGAATTGTGTCACCAGGAACTGCAGGCACTAAGGAACAGTCACATCGTGTCAGACACACCACTGGGGGGGACATGAAGATGAATAAGAAAATGGAGCAAATCCATATGTTCTTACAGGAATCCTAAGAGAAGTTGTAGAAAATGAGACTGGAAACCTTTGCTAGATCCCAAGGAGTGGGAAGAAGTAGTTGTGGAAAATGCTGCCACTCCTGGAGTGCAGACAGAAGGCAAGAACTGGGGTGGGAAGAGGAGCTCAGAGGCAAAGGATGGGAAGAAGAGCTCAAAACCAAAGGGCCCACACAGTTCTCCAGGGCTGTTAAATACCTGGAAGAGCTCAAGAGAGAAGAGGGGAAGAAGGGATGTCATTGGGAAGATGTTCTTGTTAGCCCTGCACTTCTCAGAAGTCGATTATTTTGTTGAAGGAAACTGAAACAAAGAGAACTTAATTTGTCAAAGTTGGACTTAAAATGGATAGAGAAAGCAATGAAAGCTTCCCAAACATCTGCAGTTCGTTATGGACAGCAGAAGTGGCTGAAACATTTCATTTCTAAGCTTCCTCTGCAGAAGAAAGGCCTCAAGGACAAAATTCAAGTTGCACGGCGAAAGGAAAGGTTGCATCTTCAGCAATGAGATTCTCTATCAATGCTGGAGTGCAACAAGCCCCCCAAATCTGTACAGTGATTTCTTCTCACTAATAGAGATCTAAAAAAGTAAAATAGACCTGCATTACAGCTCTTGGACAACATTGAGCAGAGCTTGTTCAGCTCCTGAAGCAGGCTGAGTGTGGCAGCCCTGTGGAAGTTTGATCCACTAATGGGAGAATTAAGCTTTTCCTAATGTATGCTCAAGTATCAAATGCTAAGAGTCATTTCAATAATAAAATCATTAAAGAAATGATACATGGCCATATTAGGTCGATTAGGGAGGCACAGGCAGACAGATTAAATGGGATGACCACAAAGAATAAAGTAAATATGAAATGGAGAAAAGTAAAGGGCAGAAAATTGAATCTAAAGGAATATTATAGATATATGAACTCGGCAAATAACTGGAGTGATTCCCCTAAGAAAGAAATATTAAGCTGGTCAAATAAAAACTGGTAACTCACTTTTCCATTTGACTTTAATCTCTGCCTATATATGGCGTAAACACCACAAAAAAATTAGGGAAAAGGAAGTGTTGGGAATGTAACTATGGAAATTACAGGCTGACAACCATCAATTACAGAATAAATGCTGTTCAAAAGCGGATGTAATAATAGCTGGCAAGAAACATTAATACAGTTTGACCTACAGTTTTATTTACTTCTTTCAGGCAACCTGAATGTCATGGTGCTTCCATAAACAATGCTTAATGCTTTGAACTTCAGTAAAACACAGCAAGAGTTAATTAAAATGATACAATCAAGGCCTATCTCTTTTGATATAATAGACAGAACAATAAAAGAGAGACTGTTTATTATAGATTCTAATAATTATTCACAAAAAGTATACAGTGAGAGACGAGGCTTTCATTTTAAAGATAACTTCTTGAGCTGAAAAATCTCCTTGCTTTGATGTTTGCCTGCTGCTGGAATTCACGCATTTGGGAGCAGAGACTTTGGCAAACAAACCCTTAATACACAGGGATGAAAAGCTCTTTTCAATAACATTAATGTTTAACGCAAACTGCTAAAAGCAAGAAAATTCAAAGTTAAGGCTGACAACTCCATTTTTAGCTTAGAGATCAGAGTTTAAAAAGCCCCAGCATCTCCTGCCAGAGCTGTTGTAAGATTGCATCCTGAATATCCTGGCTTTTGTTTCATTTTCCATTCTCTGATTCTTTCCATTAACGTGCAGACCTGGATGCTTTTGTTCTATTTTAGTTTGTTGTTGCTGTTGTTGTGTCTTTGTTCCTTTAATCACCAAAAAACGTCAACACTGAGGAACAGAAGTAGATGATGTTATGAAACCTCCTGTTTAAGTCCTCTGTCCGCTTTTCCAACAGCACCCAGGGCTCAAGCTCCCCCTTTGGCAAGGTGGGAGTCAGGAAACTCGAGTACTTCACCCAATTCCACCTGTTGGGAGGTGCAGAGCATCTCCAGGAGATGTTCTCCCACAGGGACCCAGCTCTATGTCCAGCTTAACCTAAGCCAAACCCCACATCTGCCTGTCAACAAAGGTGGCCAAACCAGAGAAATTCTATTCCAAGTTAAAAAGCTACTTTTGGAAAAGTTTCAACTGTCTCATTTATGCAGGAACATGGGTTTGGTTGGGATGTTGCTATTTTTTTCCCCTTTGCAGTGGGAGATATTATCTTTGAATGAATTCATCTGAAAAAAACAAAGCTGCCTTCATCAGCTAAGATATATTGGATCTACAACCTCCTGCCCCCCAATTGCCCTTTTCTTTTTCTTCACTGCCACACTTGTCTGACATGAAAGAAGAGGGGGGGGAGAAGAGAATAAAAAAAAAATAAAGCCAAGCATTCATTTTAACTTCTTTTTTTTTTCCTTAGGTACCAAATGGGTTAGAATCTAAAATTATCAAACTAAATCAAAATGATTCAAGCTAAATTTCTAAAAACACCAAAGCCCTGCTTATAGTGCAGACATATGATCTGAATAAAAGTGGTTCCAGGGAGCAGGTTATTCTACCTTGGATGTTTTCTCATAAACTCCTTTTTCTAAAGTGGTGCAACACTGCTCTGCCCTCAGTGCCAGTTGAAGCCCTGGCTGCACACAAGGAGATATCACAGGTCTGTGATCAGTCTCACAACACCTGGATAGCTTTTAATGCCCTGGTTTTTCAAAATCTTTGCTTTAAAAAAAAATAGATAAAAAAATCTAGATTTTTCAAGTAAGAAGTGAGTTTCCAGCCTTCCTAGTTCCAGAGAAAGATTGGAACTGTGATCTTCACTCAGTCTGAAAGGAACTCCCTTTCCCCCCAGTTCATCCACTGCCCGTGTCATCCAGGGGATTGGAATATCCCTTTGGCCAAGTAGGGGCAGTTGTCCTGGCCCTGCTCCCTCAGTCCTTGATTTAGGGTAAGCACTGCTCAGCAACAACTAAAACCTCCTGTGTTATCAGCATTATCCCACCCTAAATCCAAACCACAGCACTGCACCAGCTACCGGGAAGAAAACCAATTTTACCCCAGACAAAACCCAGGGCAACAGCTACAACTTATTTTCACTTTATCAAACTAGACTAAATTTGCCAAAAGAGTTCTAAAAGTAGTGGTGAACACTCCTTGTTGAGACACACAGCTCTGCTGGGGAGAAGTTTGAAAGCAGCAGGAGCTTCTCCCTCGTGTACCTTCTGAAACGCTGCCGCCTTTGGCACCAAACCCACCCCACCCCTTCCTGTCACTGCTTTTAAGGCAGAGCTCACAACCCTCAGGACAGATCTGCACCCATGGAATGCCCCCTAAAATAACCCTGCAGCACCACAGCCAAGCCATGTTTAATTGTTGTTTTGTAAAGGGGGCAATTCTGCTGGTGCAGATTCCCAAGTGCACCAACATGGCAGGGGAGCTGATGTGCAAAGCCACGACTGGGTGTTATTCCCCACTAAAACAATTATCTGCTGGCTAATTGGGATCACTGCACTTGTGGAAGTGCTGGAAATAGTTCTAATCAATTGTTATAATAGTGTACCAACTCATGGAGAATGCAGAGGAAAAAAATGAAATTCCAGGCCATGAAAGATTCCTGAATTACTGAGGGATCCTTAGTGTTTTAATTGAGCAGTTTGCTCAGAATATGGGGGGAATGACTCATGCAGTTCCCCACCTCCACAAGCAATTTTTGCCAACCCATCTGCCACCCCAAATGTTTCGTCCCAAGCAACCCCATCAGTGGACTTCTGCTCCCTCTGCTGGATCTGCAAAAATAGGGATTAATAGACCCAAAACTGTTTCCTTGGGAGGCAAGAGCACAACTTCCTCTGGTTTCACCAGGAGAAGGGCTCTGCCCCAGCCCTGGCTCCGAAGTGGGGCTGACATCACTGCTAAGGCTGACTTGCAAATAAGTAGCAGATAAACAGCTGTAATACTTTGAAATAAAAATACTTTGAAACAAAACCCCCTAAACCCATGGGGGGAACATCAGTCAAAAATAGAAGTGGCTTAAGAGATGATAATTTTTGTCAATCCTGTGTGAAAAGAGGTGCAATCACAAGGCACTGACGACACCCATTGAGGTTGTCAGCGTTTCTTTCCAGCTTTCCCAGTTGTTTCCTCCCAGCACATGAACTTGCAATGGTGGCTCATTGCCACGTGTCACAGGAGGGGAAAAAACCCCATCCTTACAATGGACAATAAAGTCTTGCTTCTGCATTCCAAGTGCCAAACAAATAAATCCTGCGTTCCATTAAAAGCCCTGCCCACGTGACTTTGCCTGTAGTCTCCACTCGAGATGCTTTTAGTGTCTGACTACTTGGAAATCACAAGTGTTGAACTGTTTAGTGACTCTGATCCTCCCATCAGTAAACTGATCCGGTGATAAAATGGAAAGGGCTTCTGCTATTTGCATTTTTACTCAGTTTAGTCACAGATCACAAAATAAATTAGTAAATTGAGCTACGAGGCTTCCAATTTGCAGCCACCAAACCTTCTAAATAATTGTCCATGCTCAAATACACAAATCCCCTCAAATGGAGTCATTTCTTTGTCAACTAAAACAACGGTGACAAAAATTCCATCCCCCCCAAATGCTTCCACACAATGAATGCTGTAAAGAAATCAGACAAAATTTCTCCTTGATAAACTCCAGAGAATTACAAATTTCCAATGAACTGAAATGCTAAAATCACCCCTGGTATTCTTTCTGAGTTGTCAAACACTGTTCCTCCAGTTCCATAAAAGAGAGTTGAGAGCTGTTTTCTTGCTGCAGAAACGCTGCCATGGTCCAGGTGCCTGTATCACAATTAGCAGCAGCACTGGCAGGCTCTGAAAAGCAGCCAAATTCCTGGAGACTGAACACATCTCCCACTGCTCCGGTCGAGCCTTCCAGGTCGGGGCTAAAGCACATCCGTGGCCCTTGCAGGGGGAGCTGTGGAGCTCCTGTCACCCCATTTCTCCTGCTGCTGGGGCCACTGCCACAAACGGCACCGAGAATTATCCCCCCCAAAATGTGGGGACTTGGCACAACAAATGCCAGCCCTCTGGTTAACATCAATTATTTGGTTAGAAACGTGCAGGGCAACAATTCCAGCATAGCACAACTGGGGCTGGGTCAGATCTGGGTCACTCAGATGCTCCAGTTGTTATTGATGTGGCCCCGAATTGCCTCTTTCTGGGTAATTTTAGGCTGAACAGTCAAACCCTTTTTTGATAAACACAGAAGTAAATCAACAGAAGTAAAACAACAGAACCAGGCAGGTTCTGTGATGTCTTAGTTGGAATTTGCAGTGTGTCAAGACAAATGTTACACTTCCCCTTGACCTATATTAAAAATATTTAAGTGTTTAAAATATGATTCCTTTCATTCATATGCTAATGAGCATAAACAGTGCTCCAGCCAACACATTACAAAAGCCTAAACAGATTTCACCAGGACTTTACATCTTCTTAGTAAATTAGGTATAACAGTTAGTAAATGGATGCACTGAGGGCATTGTAAAGTTGCCACTCAGCTGTGCAATAATAAAGGGACTACACAGCCCTAAAAAAAAAAAAAAAAAAGATAAAAGTGCCTTGGGAGTTTAACAAAAAATTAAAAAAAAATAAAAATCAAAAATCACAGGAACTACATATTCCACTGGGGACAGAAATCCTTTGGTGGGGAGATATTTTCCTCACGTATCAGAGAAATATTAGAGACGAAAAGAGTGAGGTTTCAGTTTGCAAGGCTTTGTTTGTGTGTGATCTGCCCGTTGCCGCTGCTGAAGGGGTGCAGGCACAGGCTGGATCCATCCCTGCACATTCCTGCCTGATGTTAATCTCCTCTCTCCACTCGGATATTTCCCAACAATAGTGGTCAGCTAAATGCTGCTAATCCTTTTAGCACGCACTAATAATTATGCATTAGCACAAATAATATTAAAGGGTTTTTTCCAATAATTACATATATAATGGATGTGTCTTTAAAAAGTTGTTTACAGCTAATTAACCAATGAATAATTGGTTTCTCTTCCTGAAGCAGGAGAAAGCTTGTCTTGGAGTCACAGTCAAAAACGCTTTCTCACTCCCTTCTTTAAAACAGTTTTACAGATGTTGTTAGCAATTAAAACTGTTAAAATGCTATTAAACCAAAATTTCTTTATTAAAGGGATTACTCAACCCAGCTGAATTGTCTTTTAAAGGACTGGATCATCTCAAATAATTTCCAATTTGGATGCTCAGTGAATGGTCTGAACACACCAAGCCCCTGCTCTGAGCAGTTCAGATCCTTTCCTGCCACGGCACAGGCTGCTTGTTGCTATATGACTGGTTTAATTGTGGGCTGCAATAAAGGTCATAATTAATATCCCAACACAGACACTAACAAACAATTTTAAATTGCCAGCATAATCAAATGATGCAAACATCTCTGAGCTACAAAAGTTCATTGCCGCAACTGACAATTTCTTAATTGTATTCAGTCATTCATGGAAATTTTATTAACATCGAACTGATGTATCCTGCCCTTACTCTGTCACAACACCAGGGATCTAATTTCATTATTTTCCACAAGATTTGCTTGACTACTGCCATGATTCTAATATTGCTTTAGTCCAGATGTTTATGCTATTTAAATTAGGAAGAAAAGGCTTTTGGGTAAACACAATTAAAGAAGTTTTTTTTTTCCTTTTTTTTTTTTCCCTTTCCAAATTTAGTTTAACAATCTTCTTTTAATTAATGAATATAGCTGCAAAGTAGATGGGTTTTTCCCCCTCATTTTTTATGCTCATTCCCCACTGTGTGCAGCACACATCGAGTGTACGGCTCCAGCTATTTCTAAATATAACAACCTTTTAATTTTTCACTTACATTTGAGTGCTCATTAAAGTGAAAGATAGCAGGGCATGACAACTGCACTTTTCCTCCTTTTACTCTTAAATCAACCCCAATATATTTGGAGCACAACAGTTTAAATCTTCCTCCCTCCTGCCATGGTGTTGCCCCCCAGGAGTGGATCTATGACTGAAGGATAACCCACATTTCTCATATATTAAGTGTTCAAAATTAATGTACAGCAACACCTCTGTGTGACAGCAGAGGAATCTGTGGATGGGGAACACTGACATCCAAGGAATTTTGCTTTTTGCTATGACTTGAATACATTCATTTTCTTCTCCTGCTGGACAAGAGCACTTCCTTCATAGCAAATCTCTTTCCTAGGAAACAATGCTCTGATGTCCAAAGTCAGATTCCCCTCCTTTTGTCTGCCTTAAAAAAAGCTGGTTTCATATAAAAACCATGAAATTTTGCATGAAAGAGCTAATAAACACAAGCACATGTTTTTATAAGGCACAGTATTATTTTAGCAAGGTCAAAATGGGCCCAAACAGTGAGTACACGATTCTACAGCAGAGTGTAGATTATTCCTAAATGCAAAACTTGAAAACTTCAGGGTGCAAAACACAGTGTTTAAAAAATAATAGTCAGAGTCTTTCAAAAAAAAAAAAAAAAAAACCAACTGTCTTGGGCCAGTATTTTTAAGGGATCTGAACTAGATTTTTCCAAGCAGCATTTTGTCAACATTTGTAAAAAGCCTGAATAATGTGTGTGATTTCAGCCGGCTGAAGATTCACACCGAGCTGTGCCAGACAGGCATCAGATGCACTGAAAACTTCCTGCTGTAATTAGTTAGCAACTGCTTTTGTAATTCACCAGCCCGGAGATATTTATAAATACCCTCCGTGTTTGCTGTCCCTATGAAATGCTGTATTTATTCCACGTGCAGAAGAGGTCACTGCCACCTTTTCCCTCTGCGAGTCCCTCTCCTGCCCACGACCTGAGCGAGCCACGCTGCTATTCTTTTTGTGTGCCTTTGGTAGGGGACCATTTTACACGTGGAGAACACACTGATAAACTTTTCTTTAAAAAAAAAGTGCATTTTGGTAATGCTGGCATTAATGGGGTACAACACACCCACTGGAAAATGATCAGAGCAGCTCATGTGTATTTTCATAAATATTTTCTGTCAAATAGTTCCAAACGCTGGTGCTACACCTTTAAGTGTTGCTCTGGTTCCATCATGTGCCGATATGGAGATGTGTGTTTGGCAATCTCTCCCAGTATTCCATGTCAATTTTGCAAAAACTAAAAATATTGTTGAAAAAATATTATCCCAAGAACATACGTAAAATTATAAATATTCAGCACATCAAGCTTTTGATATACTTTAGTGCACATGAACTGAGTAGCTGTCAAAATTACAACAGGCAACTCAAGTAATTATGCAGATTTATGCAAAACATTAACAAGAAGAATTAAATGCACAAATGAGGTGGCTACACTTGAATTGTTAAGATTATGAATAATTACCATGAATCTTTTTGCTCTTAATATAACTTGTTTTTGATAAACAAAGCCTTAATTATCAGAATACTTTTGAGAATTTTGGTGACCTTCATTAATCTTACAAAACAAGTCTCTTGTGTTCTGCATTGTAAAAGGCACATGCTTGGAATAAGTACACAAACCATGGGAAAAGCATATGTTAATGGCTACTACAAACCAGTGAATGATACCTCAGGTTGGAAGTAGAAGGCATTCTGCACACGTAGGTGAAATAATACTGAGTATTTGGAAGTACTCTGGGCTGAATAATATCTGACAAAGGCTGGGGGAAGGCTGTTACATGAGAAATTATTTCATTTTGCAAAATAACGGGTTATTTTAAGCATGGAAGTGAAACATCAGCCTACTAATTTCTCATCTCTGAGATACAGGAGGTGCAATCAATCATTTATAGAGAGCCCCAAACATCCCTGCCCCCCGCCCAGAGCTCCTCTCCTCGAGGCCTGGCGTGCAGGTGAGCGTGGATGCGGCACAGCCGTGTTTGCCACGCTCCCAGCCGGCTGCCAGGGAGAGCCATTCCCGCTGATTGCAGCGCTGCCCTCTCCCTCCCCAGGAAGGGTGGCACCTCTGGGTGCCCCCCAGTTCATTCGGGCGGTGATTCGCGGCGCTGGCGCGGTGCCGGAACAACCCACCGAGCGCCAGTGGCGGCTCCTGCGGCACCGGCAGCGGCCCAGCTGCCGCCTGGGCTGGGCCCACACCCCCTGCCTTGGGACTGGGAGCGGGGGAGAAGTTGGGAAGCAGTAAGTCTTTAATGCCAGGCACAGTCCCGCTTCCCCAGAGAGCGAGCTGTCACCGCAATGGCGGGTTTGTCAGCAAAGCTCTCCCAGGGACTCGGATTTGTTTTGACAAATGTCAAATAGCTTTGATGCATAAAAATTAACTTCGGGAGGTCATAATTAGACAAAATCCAAACTTGTGTTTTGCTGGTACTTGCAGCACTTTATGTCCTTGCACAACAAACTGTCTGGACAGCTGAAGCCCTGGACAGCGGGAGCCTCTGCTTGGAATTCATACAGCTCCCAAAGCCCTGGTGTCCATGAGGAAGCTCATGGGCTCGGCTGTGCTTCCAAAAGGCTTTGCCTGGCACGTCTCTATGGAACCAGCCAGGCCCAGGGTTGCCATCACCGGCCTATTCCTGATTCCCCCCCAGCTCCAGTGGAAAGGAATCACTCCCACAGGGAGGCTGCTCCTCCTCCCCACCCCATGTAGCCTCGCAGGCCACCAGAGCCAGGCCACAAGGACACACCTGTGCTGCCCAGGAGGGAAACGCTGGCTCTTCTTCCCTCCGTGCCGATCCCTGCTCTCTGGGCAGGAAGCACAGAGCAGGAAGGCTCTGGTACAAGCTTTTCTTCCCATGAGCTCAGACCTTCCCTTGAACACGTGCCTGTGGTTTGCTCCATTGCCCCCTCCCGGTGCCAGGCAGCGCTGCAGCTCCCAGCTCAGCCCCTCGGAGAGCTTCGGGCAGGAAATACTGAACTAGAAATGGAGCCAACTGCTTGGGGTGCTTCTCTGGGGCTGTCCTCTCCTGACAAAACTCTTATTCAACAGGTGGGTATTGCATCAAGGCCTCCAAATTATTTCCCAACAGCCAGAGAGAAGCAACACACAGGAAACACTTTCCATTCACAACCATCACTTCTGGCTGTACAGCATCATCACAGGTACTTGTTCTGCTGATGTCCCCACACTGCAGATCTGCACTCCCAAAACTCTCTGCTGTGTTCTTAGGAATTGGCAAAGAGAGAGAGAGACAGAGATCAAATCCAGATGAAAATTATAAATGGGTGGATTTACTGTACTATAAAAGAAAAAGCAGGTAGATCAAAATCCACACCTTACAATCAAAGAACAGCTACTTTGGTGGCATCAAGTTACTTTTCAGGAGCTGCTCAAAGCAAACACACCCTGCCGGCCTCAGACCTCATATGCAAGTTTCCTATAGAGCTCTGATTTTTATAGTCATGTAAAAATAAAAAAATATTGGAAAAGAGGAGCCTTCCCATGAAAATTCTGACAGGATCTTAATGGTAGCAGCACTACTGGGAGCTGCTATAATAATAATGTTCTTCCTGCTACTTGTGCCTATTTTCCTTCAACACTGTACTTGCAGCAGTCATTTCCCAGATAATGAGCCTGTTGTGGAGAAGGGCTAATTTAGAAAATCAGAATGGGGTTACCACCAGCAGACATTGTTTTCTTAATAAATGATCATTTTATTTTGAACAAATGTGAAGTTATACCCTGTCAAGATGTTCTTGCTTGCCATGAAATTTCCCAGTATCCAAAAGGTTAGTGGAAGGTTTCTCTTTATAAACAGACAGCGTTGACCCAATTTTTCCTGGTTCCTTGTGTAAAAGCATGAGAAGAAAACAAGTTTACTAAGGAGGTGATGTAGAGACACAAGAAATGACTAAGTAGCTTCTGGCACCGTTTTTCCCCGCTGGAGTTCGTGTGTGTGACCACAAAACACCACACAGCATTTTAAGGGAACAGAATCTCACATAGATTGTGAGAATGATCAATCTGCTGATCTGAAGTTGGCTGGTGGAGTTTTTTACTCTCCACCAGACTAGAATTTACAGTCTGATTTCTCCTGGGTCACTCAGGTTGGACTGCAGCAAGCTGGCATCAGTGCCTGGGCACTACATAAGGCCTGACTTAGGCTGTTGAGCCAGATGTTGGTGGAAAAGGGCTGTAATTACCTAAATCAAACTCCCATTCTCTACTACAGAAATTCCTACAATAATTCAAGAGTAAGGCAAGGAGCACCCACCAGCAGGAGAAGAAAGGAAGAAGCTGTTCCCTAAGATTTGCTGGGATAGCTTCATCAGGAATACAGCCCCATGGTGAGCACCCTGCATGGATTTCAAACCACCAAGTTTAGCACGAGCTGGAGGGATCCAGAACTGCAGCAGCAGCTGCAGAACAAGCTTTGAAATCATTTGCTGTTGGCACCTGGCTCTATCATTAAGAACAAAAACCCACAGCAAACTAGAAAAGGGAAAAAAAAAGAAATAATGACAGATTCCTTCTGAAAAAAAACCCATCAACCAAAACCAAACCAAAAAAAAAAAAAAAAACCATCAAGAAAGCAACTGTTTGACTCACTCATCTCTCTCATCTCTCATGATTTCTAGAAAACTTTATCTTCCTCAAACTGAGCCTTTTCTTGAACAACAGGTTTTTATCCCAGAAAGTTTGCAGATGTGGATAGACCAGGTCTACTTTAGGCCTAAGGGGTAAGTGAAGTCCTGAGATGCCACCACACCTGCCAGCTGCACATAAAGGTTCTTCAAAACCCCCTAAGAATCCTATTAGATAATAGAAGATGCAAAATAAAGTGTCCCCCATTGTCAAGCCTTTCCAAAAATACAGATTTATTAAGTTCAGAGAAAACCAAAATGTCAAGAGCATCTTAGGCTTCGAGTTCCCTTCAAAGCCCTTCATCAAATTCTAAAGCCCCCAACAAGTGGACTAAATGCTCTCCCTTTGGCAGATACATAATTGAGGTTTGCTCTTAAATTAAGGTAAAAATAAACAAGCATTATTAGAGGGAATTCACTCCCAGAGAGCTTTTACAGCTGAACATTTATCAGTGTATGGAAGATGTTACATAAAGTGCTTTTTAATCAAAATCCTCTTGATCACCAGCCACAATTTTTCAACCCCCTCAGCTCTTCTCTCCGGATCTCTGTGGTTACACTTTCAACTTCAGCCTTTTTGAGCATCAGTCTTTTGGTCTTGGTGCAAGTCAGAACAGGGATAGGGGCTGCACAGAGATTCACGGCAGGCTCTGCTCCTACTCCAGACACAGAAATACACGAGAGCAACTGAAAAACTGAGGCACTTCGGGTCAAAACAGAACAATTTCACTGCTGCCAAGGAAAATACTCCACACAGCTCCACTTTGAAAACATTCATGGTTCTGTATAACAGACTGAGAACTTGTACTCGGTTATTTTTCCCTGACTGTTGCTGGGTGAACACACCACACGTGCACGTCACAGACCTCCCCGCTGCAGCACGTGAACTAATTGCTGTTTGCTAATGCCTTCACTTCTCTAATCTAGTCCCACAGTTTAGATTGGGTAATGCAGAAATCCCACTTCTGACATTAAAAAGAGATTAAAATATAAGATGTTGGGTTTCCAAACCAGTGACAGCGATGACTGAAATAGCTAATCCTGTTAATTACCCCCACCAGTCGGGGTTTAGCACTGGAGTGTCAGACAAACAAACACCAGGGGTGTCTCTCCTGTGCATGGGCATTCACACAACAGACACTTCCTGCTCTGGAGGAAGGGAAACTCTCTGGAAAGGTCTGAAAGTGGACTTGAAAGACCTTAGTGCTGGTTTGGGTCCTGGGTGCATCTCTCTCCACCATAAACTGCACATTGCTGAACATGCAGAAAGTTTGAAGAACATCTTAAACATCTCTGTGTCATGAGCCACGAACTCGCACTCTTTTGCACCTCTAACCTTCAGCTGAGGCTGAGCAGTCAGTTTAGAAAGCTATTTCTTCTTAATGAATTCCAGTGAGTTAAAATAATTCATTCACTGCTAAATGTTTCTAGGAATTCTCTTTAAAACTTGCTAGTTCTTTCCAGCGTGAGTTTATGCAGCTTCAGCTTCCATTCCTTTGACTCTCGTTACACTTTTGTCTTTTATATGGATTCACCACATCAAATAAAGCACTAAAACTCAATATAATGATTCTGTATCAGAATGCCATCAGATCTGTATCAAAATGTCATCACATGCAGATAATGCTGCAACACATTGAAGTTCCTTGGGCTCAGCGAGAGTTTTCAAGAAGAAAAAAAATCCTGCAAGTGGAACAAGTTTGATGAGAAACAAAAAGATTTCCATACCCTGGGACTCACCCCCATTTTAGTGTGTTCTGTAGAGGAGGAAGATCCAGGACAGATATTTTTTTAATATGAAAAATAAGAGTACTGCTCTAAAACTTGCAACCTTTACTCTGTGAATGGTTGTGTCCCGACTGGGTTTGGGGAACTACTTGAAATGTAGGAAAATGTGCAATTAAGAGCTTTAAAAATACAATTTGTTAGGAAACATGTCTATTAAATCCATTGTGCTTGTTTTGCCCATAAGATGAAAGAGGAGACAAAGAGCCAGAGCTTTATCCTGGTACAAGTGGCAAACACAGGTCACCCTTTCCAGACTAAAACACAGTTGGTGGCCCCAAAATTTTCAGGGTGTGCCCGTGCAGGAGGAATCAGTGAATGCCCTGGATGGGGAGATGCACTTTAAATTTCTCCCTGAGAAGCAGTTTGAGGACTCAGAACCCTGCAGAGCCTTCCCCAGCAGTTCCATTGGAAGCTGACACCTCCTGCCAGGCAGAAAGGGGGTGTGAAGCGGTGCCTAATTCAGCAAACTCTCCCTGCACCAGTGGGTTGTTGGCCACACTGAGCAAGGGAGGGAGAAAAGTTCTGGTGTTGATTCAGCCACAAAGATCCAACAGCTTCTGCTGAAGAGAGAACTTTTTTCCCCCCACTGCAATGGCTTTCTCCCACACTTCTGGATCCCTGGATCCACACCATCTAAGGATACAATTCCCAGTCCCATAAATAATACTCCATATGAAGAAACTGATGTAAGTCTGAGTTTGAAAGTTCTAAGTGCCTGTGAGAAAACACGCCCTAGAGAACTTAGAAATAGGACAGAACCTTAAAACACATCATTTTACTTAATATCTTTTTTTCTTCGAGGCATAAAATACAGCCCATGTAAATGCAAAGCACTGACAGTGACAGTGTACAATCCCTCAGTCCTACAGTTGCTTTGTTTTCAAATTTAACAGTTAATTTTTTCCATCAGTCATTTGAGCAGATGATAAGTGGGAAGGGATTTTAGTCATAAAAACTATCATTTGTAAAGGCCTCATTTAAATATGCCTTAATTAGCATTTTCATAACTGAGTTATCAGGTTTCCATTAAACTCTGAAATTCTCACTTCTGTTCCCACTGGACAGATGTCCACATTGCAAAAATAAAAACTGCACAAAATCTTACAACACTAGAGTTGGCAGTAGCTGGAAAACAGTCTGGGAAGAGAGAATGAACGGGCAGAGCCAATCTTTCACCACCGTTTTCTGCACTGAATCCAACCATTGAGACAGTGTGAGAAAGTCGGGACTGTTGGTAAATATATCGTTTCTGGAGTGAGCAAAAGACAGGACTCCTGTCCCCTTGGCAAGGCAGGCTGATGCCTTCCATTTGTGCTGCCTTAAAGGAAAGCAAATCAGCAGGAACTCGGAAAAGTTACAGGATTTCTCAAACTTTTTTTCCCCTCCAGATTATATCACATTTAACAAGTGAAGATGTCGTTCCTGGGCAGTCTTGGAATGATCCAGATCTGGCACAACTTATGAAACTGCTTTTCCCCGAGACAGAAAAGTACTGAACTTTCTTCCTTCACTAGAACTAAAATGTTTTGAAAAAAATCCCAAACCACAAAATCCAAACTCTTTCTAGTCCAAAATTCTAAAGGAATAATGTGCACTCAAGCTAAAAGCAAAAGCCTAAATGCATATAACACTTAACAATTATATAAACAACCTTTTACCTCTTTAGAGCTACAGTACAGAGAATAATCAGCTACAATCATTGCTTTTGAAAATGCAGGATTTATACTGCACAAAATACTTTAAAAAATAAAGAATTTTATCTGCTCAACAAAGGAAAACTATCAGACTAAATCAGGCCATTGCAGCATTATTTGCAGCAATCATGATAAGTCAATTTTGGCTTAAACCATGATTGTTATAAACACTCACATAACATATTATTTCCCAGATGGCACCTCACTGAAGCAAATACATCAAACTTCTGTTTCCTTGTTCTCAAATAAGGGTGAACTTGTCACTGGGATAACCTCCAGCAGCTAAACAAACCCTCCTCTGGAAGGTGATCACTCTGGGCTGTGTTCTTGGAGATCCCTGACTCCAGGGCCAAAGTTTG
The DNA here is from genome assembly GCF_036250125.1 of Pseudopipra pipra. Lineage (NCBI taxonomy): Eukaryota > Metazoa > Chordata > Aves > Passeriformes > Pipridae > Pseudopipra > Pseudopipra pipra. Next base: position 2,440,021 of record NC_087551.1, on the reverse strand, counting down.
GGCAGGAATACCTCAGTTTCCTTCCAAAGCTGGATTACTCCCAAAAGGAGGAAGGCAGGGCAAGAAATGGCAGCAGTTGGTCTGGATTTGACTCCCAGCTGTGGTGGGACCTGAGTGAAGGAAGCAGAGCCCTGCAGAGGTTTTAATGCAAATGCAACGTTGCCTTCAGCCACGGCCCGGGAGGGGAGAGGGAAGTGCTAAGACACCACAGACTGAATTAATTATGTACACTGAGGCACAGACAGACGTGTTTATGGGATGGCTACAGCACAGCAAACTCTGCCTGGCTGCAAAAAACTTGGCTGCTAATGCTGACTCTGCCACTGATTTGCTCTGTGACCTGAGGCAATTCACTGAAGCCAAAATCTCCCACCTTAGGCACCTTATTCATATTTAAACCCTTAAACAGTGACCTGATTTCCAAGGTGTTGAACATGCACCACCCCCACTGAATTACAGGTGACTCTAGGTATTAATACTGGAGTTCAAATTGAGGTTTATTTTGGAACAATTCAGCTATGGCCACTCTTGTCTGAACCAACAATGTTCCCCAGTGAATCCAACTTCCCAAAAGAAAAACTCCTGCCAAGAAATAGAGCAAGATAACACAAAAGACACAGGATCTGCATTTCTTGGTACAGAACATATACAAGCATGCATATAAATACTATATATGTACATGCATCTGTATCTATATATGAAGACAGGCTTAAGGAAACTAATTTTTCTTCTATAAAGAGTCGAGTGTTAATTGATTAAAAAAAATTGAGAAAAATTAAACTAAGTAAAGTAGATGACTTAGAAGGAGGATACAGCACTGTTATAGCTTGCCTTCTTTTCCCCTTGAATTTCTTCCAGGATTCTTTAGGTATCTGATTAATAACAGGGATGAAGACAAAACCAGGAGGCAGTGAATTAAGTCTCTTCCCAGATGGATGAAATTCTTTCAGCAAATTATGACTTCTGGGCTCCACACTGCTCCTTATTGCAGCAGGACACGAAAATAAGGAATGTCTTTTCAGGAAGCTCCAGCTCAAAGGCTGGTAAGCACAGGGTAGATGTGTTAACACAGAGGTAGGCACGAGTTTCCCTGCAAGTTCCAGGGATAAACCAGTTTATGGGAACAGGCTCTGCCTCCCCACAGCCTGCCACACAAACCTCTCCCTTGCCTTTCTCCCATCAGCACTACCAGGTGTGCAGAAACCAGGCTGCAGAGGAAATGTGTATTTTAAAAATCAATTAATTCTTATCATCTACTGTGTGTCTTAAAAGAACATTTTACCACAGTCCCATCCTTAATACAGAAATATCATCAAGTAATGAAGCCTCCAGTTCAGGGACTCAATGCTTTTAATAACATTTATCAAGCAACTACCCAGACACCTTGGCTTCCATTTGAAGATGTCCCAGTGCCTCTGGAGAGAGCAGAGCAATCGTGGAGTTATAAAGGCACCCTAAGGACATTGTCTAAAATAGTCATTACACATCATTTTTAATCCAAGTATTCACAGTTATAAGTTTAATAGGCATTAAAGAAAAAATAAAAATGAAATATTTTTTCCTCCTGCAGAGGATTAAAATGTGAACTCCTTGTTTCCTGCTATGCCCATTTTCCCTTCCCTTCAGACTGTTCTCCTGGGTGAAGTGTATCCCTAAAATCCAGATTTCAGGTGAGCACAGGAGCTGCCATCACACCACTATTCCAACCCCATCCTGCAATGAACTCCCAACTTTGATTTCTCCCTGTCCTGCTCATCTTTGATTAGGAGTTGCTCATGCTGAAGATCTGCTCAGCAAGAAAAATTAGCCACAGTGACTTGCATTATTTATCAACACTAATTCGGATGTACATTAATCACGTGCCAAAAGTGGCTCCACGACAGAGAAAACAAAATTAAAAATAGGACTTGCCTTCTCAGAGGGAAAAAGTTTACCTTGTGTTGTCACCTGTGTAAGAGATTTGCCTCCTGCAACTGGTTTGCATCAGCTCCTGCCCCACAGATGAGACTGGTTTCAGTGAGCTAAAGCTCTGTAGTGGGTCTGTGTGTCAAACAAGAATCACACCTCAAGTTTGGGGCCAGATCCCACCACCTCCAATGACACCGAAACCAGATTTAACACTAATCTTGTTAAATCACAAATTACAGCCCTTGTTAAATTACAAATACAGGACTGTGTGATTTTTTTGTTTTTAACTTTTGAACTGATGTGACAGCCGAGGTCACACAGGGCAATGTGGACAAACACTCACTGATCCTCCTACAACCTGACAACGTGTCAACAGCAAAGATTCAGGAGATGATCAAAGACCACTAGAAAAAAACCAAACAAACCAAAATCCCCCCCAAAACTGTATTTTTGTCTTTGAGAACATTTTGCACAGTGGGACAGTAACATTGACTACTCAAAATCAGTAGCATGACAATCAAAAATTCATATCTATTCCAATGCCAGAATGCAGGTGGCAGCTCAATCTGTGTGTCCACAGATCTCCCTGTCAAGGTCAGAAACATTTAAAGGCATTTGCAGCCCCAACATCCACCACAGCTTCAGGAAACCCTTCAGATGTGAGGCACAAGGGAGCCTGCCTTCAAGTACTCTGTCCTAAAATAAATAATCCAGATTTTTCCATATGCTTACTGGCATCCAGCTGCTTTATACTTCGGGTCAAGAAAGAAACCAAAAGCCTGAGAGATTTGCATTTAGAAGAAGAAGAAACTGTTCTAGATGCTGAAACTGCACATTGGGAACAAAGAATGATCATCTTTCCCTGCACCAATAAATTGTTCAAACAGCTCAGCCTGTAAAGCCCCCACAGCCTGTCACAAATTCAAGATAAACCATTCCAGCAACAAAACTCTGTCTTCAGCTTTTGCCAGTACAAACAAATGGCATTAGAAATTTAGGTTTTATTTTTATATATGGCCTCTTGTTGCACATCTGCACAGAAGCTCACGTGCTCTTGAGCTTAAGTGATAAGATTGGAAACAAAGTACATCTTTACTAAAATAAATATAATAATCCTAAAATAATTAGTGCTACCCTTATGCTTTTGATGGAGAATATTTTGTTCCATGGTTTTGGTTTGGTTAATACCAGCAAGGAATTACTATTCAGCAAAATAAACAAGGCAAAAGTAAAATATTTCACATAACGGGTGGTAGAGAAGGAGTTTCTACATTTTTGGAAAGAAGGAAGAAGCAAACAAGAATATTCCTGACATCCTCTTACACTTAGAGAATTAAGGATTGATAATTTTTTACAGCATTAAGTACTTATATTTTTTCTCCACCATTCCAACATCAATACTAAACCATTCAGGGAAAAAAGACCCCTTTGGCTCCTTGAATGTCTCTGTTAATATTTATTGGTGTAGATCTACAGTATGAAGCTAGTCCAGCAAATGAAGACTTACAGTCAAGGACTCTGAGGTTTCTAAACTTCTACCAAAAAAAAAATGTTCAAGCACAAGGTTTTTAATACATGAGAAAGTTAAATAAAGCACATCACCGTCCTCTACTTCTATCTCAGCCATAATTGCACTGAAATTCTTCTTATCACTCCAATAACTAACAGTATCTTATCGTGTAAGTGCTTCTACATGACAATTAAGATCTGTTTGCCTTCAAGTAAATTTAAAGAGTGGTCTTTAATAAAACAGATTAAAGCAAAGAGATGTCAAGTATCGTCTGTGAGCCCCCCCATGCTCACCCAGAATTCTCCAGGATTAGCTTGCCTGGCAGTTTGAAAGCTGCAATCTGGACTTTGTCAACTTTTTGGCACTAAAATTCAAATGCAACCCAAGAAGATTAGAGCTGGCAGCATCACTTTAATAGCAGGTTTGCTGAGCAGCATTCCAGGGAGTTCAGCTTCACCTGAGATAAACCCCTGGATCGGGAAGTTCTGCTCCCTGGGAGCCTGAGGGGCTGCCAAGGCCGGGAGGCCACCCTGCAGCACCCTGCTTGGCTCCTGACACCTGGGATAATGGGAAAGCTCCCTCCTGCTGCCAGAGCTTGGGAATGGGCTGGGATGGGAAGTTTTGAAACCTCAGAGTCCTTGACTGTAAGTGTTCATTTGCTGGAGTAGCCTCATACTGTAGATCTACACCAATAAATATTAACCTGACTGTGCTCTTTGGATATCTTCACCTTTTTTTGACTTGAGCAAATTCAAACAGCTCCAACTCCACAGCCTCCACTTCTCTGCCCAGGGAAGAAAGCAGGACAATGAGATGGGCAGAGAAATCAGGGGGAAGGGTAGAGCACAACTGCTGCACCTTCTGGTGGCACAACACACAGATCGTGCTCCTCAATTGCATCAGGAGGCTCTGGCAAAACTTCTGCTCCCTGGAATTCTTCTTTGAATTCTGCCTCTATTTTGGACTTGTGCTCTAAAAGTAAAATTCAGCACTGACAGCACATAGCTGGCTGGTTTATAGAACAGTTGGTACAACTTCCCAAACAGGGTTACAGTGCTTAGGAGTTAGGGCCAAATTTTGTTCGTGTAAAACTGCTCATCCTTTCCCCAAACGTTCTGGGAAAGGAACTCCAGCAGTGTCCAAAAGCAGAAGGATGGAGCAGCTCCCAGTGGGCTCCACAAAGCAGCAGGGTGGGGAACAAACCTAACTTGGGATATATTCCCCAAGCCCCAGCTCTGAATGGAAACTCTGCCTGAATCAAGGCTTTCCAGAATATCTCCCCAGGCTTTAACTCACAGGCAGTGGGGGAAGAAATAACAAACCCATGGAAGTGAGAGAGGAACAAAAAAAAGAACCCAGTGCAAGTGGGACTGAAGGAAATAGTTCTCCCAGCCTAATGCCTGGCCTTGGAATGAGCATAAAGAAGGACTTCTCACTTCAATCTAGGGATGAAGAAAGTTAAACAGTTTGTAAAAGGCAAGTCTACAAAGCTTATAAAGTGCTCTCTTGGAAGGAGCTGCATGAGCAATAGATCTAAGAAGTCTGAATTTTCATATTTCAAAGACTATATATTTTCATCTCTAACCCCAGTAAGTGCAAGAGAAACAGTTACCAAGAGGAGGGGGTAGAAAAAAAACCTAAAAAACCCAGCCAAGGATAATGCATAATTCAGAATCAGGAGTACTGGCCCCTGCCAGCTGGACAGCTCCAGGAACCTCTCCAGTGCTTTATTCAGAATTTCCTCAAGTGAAAGACGACAGTTTGTTAAAAATGACACCTTGGGGATGGATAGATAATCCCTCTCTGACTTCCATGTCATGTTTCCTCAGTTTACTTCAAGTCAAACTGCATTTCTCTGCCTTGCTCCCAGGTCAGCCCTGCTAATGAAAATCAAGCTGTCTTTTTGCTGCTATCAACAATAGTCAGAGAACAAAATGCAGGTTCTGAACTTGGCATGTTTAGTGTTGGGGATGATGCATAAGCCAAGAGCAGACAGCTTCATTTTTTTTAAGCTGGGATGACCCTGCAGAGAGAGAACTGAGGGGGAAAAAAACCCAACAGAAAACTTTTAGTTTTGACTCGTAGTAGGAGAGTTGAGCAAACATGACATGACATGGATGTCAGAGTGCATAATGGGACTGCATGAACTGCAGTGATAGCAAGAGGATATACAGAAATGCTCAAATTTATGTAACTAACCTTTGGAATACAGTTAGGATCTCTCATGCCTTAATTACAGATATTAATATGCTGATCAGAGACAAAATCAGAAAGAAAACCAGGGAAGATGCCTACACCAAAATCAGTGTTTGGTTTTTTTTTTGCTCTTCTCTGTAACTTCCAAAGCCCACTTTTAAAGCTTTATAGCACATGGCACAAGCTACCTGACAATCAGAACAAAATCACATGCTGGATTGGAATACATGTTGGAATTTGCGTGTCCCACCTTCCACTAGCCCAGGTTGCTCCAACCTGGCCTTGGACACTTCCAGGGATCCAGGGGCAGCCACAGCTTCTCTGGGCAACCTGTGCCAGGGCCTCCCCACCCTCACAGGGAACAATTTCTTCCCAGTATCCCACCTAACCCTGCCCTCTGGCAGTTCAGAACCATTACCCCTCATCCTCTCATTATCTGCCCATAAGTAATAAGACACATCTTCCCTCCCATATTCATGTGACTCCAAAAACCAAAGTTCAAAGCAGACATATAAATGTACAGTTCCAACAAGTCAACTAAGCAAAGGACCAGGCATTAGAGACTTCTGTCTCTGTTAATTCTAAAGTGCTGCCTCTAATGAATGCCACCACTCTGCATTTTATTTCTGCCCTTCCTTCATAATTCCTCTGATAAGAAGTGGATAAAAAGGTGCCATAATCTTCATAAAGAATGGGAGTGCAGTCCTATAAGCTGGGCTCCATAGTTTTTACAAAAACAGAAGATACTCCACCAAGACATCTCAAGAAAACTCACAATTAGAGTTTAGAAAGAATATCAAACTGCTGTGAGTGTACCCTGAATAAAGACAGGAGTTTATCTGGAAAGATAGATGGGAATTGGTGTGAATTTGTACCCATGTCAGACTTGTAGGAAGACAAGTTTTGCAGAGTTAGGCAAGATCTTTTTGCAGACATAGGAAATTCTAGTTAATTTTATGTAGAATAAGAATATGGGTTTTTTATCTGACAAAATCAATTTTCTCTTCAATCTGATAATTCCTCATACAAATCAAAACCACTCCCCTAAAGAGCCTGAAATGTTAGTTCTTTAGAGCATATCCATTCACAAAACATAGGAATTTGGTTATGGAGGTGTTCCAGCACAGGATTTTAAATAGAGACTGACTGCACAGGGGAAAAGAAATCCAGGTCCAGGAGGGGATATCACAGCTCAGCCCCTCCACTCTCCTAGATAGAGAGTGCCCAAAATCTACTGGGGTTAGTTATCAATGCTCTCAATTTAATTTTAAAAGCACTGATATTTATTCTGATTATTTTTATGATAATCTTGGACCTCCTCCAAGAGCTACATGGCTTTTTTTTTTTTTTTTTTACTACCAAGATTTGCAGAGAATTATAAGACATTCGTAACTCAGGGGCAAAGAGAGGCCCTGTACTCAAAACAAACGGTGGAGAGAACCTCTTGAAAGCAGTTTGTTTGTGGGAACTGTGTATATGATGAATTAAGGTAGGAATAACAAAAGAAACAAGCCTTGGATGCTGCAGTTCTCACAAGTTGTGATGGATTGTCTCTTGCTTCCTGCGACTGCCAAAACCGGTTTATTTTTGCCTTTGCTCCCAGTCAGAACTGAGAGCACGTGACTCACCCACACAAGGTGGCAACCACTTAGGTTTTACTGGGGATGTTTTCCCAGACAATGCAAACATTCTGGGGGCTCAGACTCCCCAGCATATGCCAGGTTTGTTCACTGAGGAAGAACACCAGTGCTGCCAGCCCTGGCTCAGAAGCTCCTTGTTCTCCCCCCGACCCCCCAGCCTGGCACTATGTGTGACAAGGATGATCCCTTGGGATCACTGACCCCAGGCCCAGCCAGACTCACTTGGCACAGATGGGCTGAGTGAACCCTTGGGTTGTTAAATTCCAAGCAAACTGATACCTGGAGCTGCAGGAATCTGCGTCAGAGAAACTGGGATTTCAGTGCCAGGCCTCAGTAAGTCGTTATCAGCCCCCAAAGGCTCATTAGCAGCTGTCCTGGGTTAGGCTTGTTCATTTTTCCATCTTTAACACCAGATTCTCTACTAAGAAACATGAGCAGAGCTTTCTGGGTCTCCACATCAGCTTGACTGAAGGCAAACTTCCTGTAAATTCACCTCAAACTTACAGCAGTCTAAGAAATAGTGATTTTATCACCTGACACTTCTTTTTCCTTCCCAAACTGAGCACTTTTAGGAGTCACAGGCTTTAAAACAGAGCACTAATTCTCTAATAGTGTTACACATACTTCTTTCCCCTCCACTCCTCACCCTTTTTCCAGGGCTCATTTGAAAGGCATCTCCCAAACACACCCCATTTCCCAGCTGTTCTCACCCTCATAATCTGAGCAAACCTCCTCAGATCAGGGGGCTCCTCACCTGCAAAGGACTTGGCTGGGCTTTAAGAGCAAATTTCAGTGAACATTTTAAGCCCTGCATTTTCACAGGTACTGACTAAATGTCCTTGTTATATTTCAGTGAGGTTTACATTGCTGTTAACTAAAAACAAACAAACAAAAAAATGCACTTTCCTGTCTCAGGACAACATACCATTCTTTAATACATCATTCTTTAAATTAGGAGAGGAAAAAACCCACACATTCAGACAACACAAAGCCACATTTTTTAAACATCCCCTAATCCAAGCAGCACACTGCATGTTACACCCAGTGTGACAGGGATGGAAGCTGTGTGCTTAATGCACCCCTAAAACCTGCATGATGGGGCAGTGCAGAAATTAAATACTCTTGACTAAAATTACTTGTATTTTTATAGCATTAACATTTTTTTTACTCATTGCAGGATGAATTATGACTTTTCCAGGTAAACATTTCCCTACCTACCATTTTCTCTCCATCCTATTTTTTTTTTTAGTTATACCACAAGGTATAAAAGGCATCCTGCACCAAAAATCTAAACCAATTTTTATCAGGGTGGCTTAATATCATGCCATTAATGTCACTACTAAAATACACAGGGGAAGAAAAGGTGGAATTGAATCTCACCTGCATTTTTCTATTCCAGCTTTCCCTGTGGAATGGGGAGTAAACCAAAAATTGTCACCCTCCCTTCTACAAAGCCCTGCACAGCTGGTGCATTGTTTCCCTTCAGACACAGAACAGATCTATATAAAAGTGATGCTTAACAGTTTGGGGTTTTTTTTTCCTATCATTTATCCTCTGGGTTTAATAAGCATGAAAGTTCAGAAGGCAAGAAAAGAGAGAGATATTGAATTGTTTTCATCCCCAAGCATGTTCTGGTGTGGGGCAGTTGCCAGTTCCTGCAGATAATACACAACTGGACATCTTCATCCACACATTGCCACCCTTCCCCACTTCCCAGCCTCATTAAGAGGCAGGTTGCACAACTTTGGAAATAAACCATATTGACTTTTGTTTTGCCCACCCAAATTTTGACATGGAGTGATTTGCCAAGGCAGAAAGTCCAAGTGCAACAGGCACACGTCTCACAAACTTCCCCAGAACGGGCAGGCACTCACCCATTGGATCAACATCTTTCCATTTATTAGCATGACAAAGGACACAATTATTTTGGATATGCCTGAATGCAATTTTCATTAACTTTGCAATGATTTATTAACAAAAGTGTCAGGAATGTAATAAAAGCAGCAGGACTCCTCAAAATGCCAAAAATAATAAAAAAAAAAATAAAAAAAATAAAAAAGGGGGGGAAGAAAGGAAGAAGAATACAGCAGAATTTCCAAACATGCCTTGCAGCATCAGGTCAATAAGGTTGCTTGATTCTATCAAAAGCATCACCATGGTGAGTGAACTCTGCAATTAACAAAGAGTGAGCACAAAAAATGCTAATATCTCATTTGAATGTAATTATGCACAGATTACTGTTCACTGGAACAAGAAAAAGGGATTTTAATTGTCACCCAAAGTTACATGTAAAAACAGGATTCCAGTTAACTTTGCTGTTTGGTGGAGTGTCTACAACACTGGGAATGCAGAGTTCAGGAATTTGGCTGTTGGGTGACTTTGGGAAACCACTGCACTGACTTTTATCCAGAGTGCAACTTCCTGGAGTCCTTTTTGTCACCCCCTCCGTGGATGTTGGCAAGGTTAGTTTGTAATAAGTTTCCCCATCGTTTGCATTTTAATACTATTTGATCTCATTTACATGTTTAAATTTGTTCCCGTAATAAAATTCATTAGTATGTTTATCATAACCACATAATGAATATAGCCCTTATGTAAAATAAAAAATTGAAAGTACATTAGAGACATTACAAGCTGTTTGAAATTACTGTGCTTTGCATATTATACCTTATTAATTAAATTATAAATTATTTATTTATGTATGTCTTTAATCAGGGGCAAGCACTAGAACAATATTATATTAGTATAAGAAACACAATACAACTCCAAGCTAATTCACACGTGGAGCAGCTTTGCATCCATAGGATTCCTTCTGCCATGGGATGGCAAACACCATTCCCCCCGCTGTGCAGCAGGGGACAAGAAACAGCTATTTAAAGGGCAGGGAGGGGAAAATGTTCCTTGTGCAAGTTAAAACTTAACTTGTTAAGATAATATCTCCTTTGCCTTTCCTTCTTCGGAGCATAATTAAATCAGATACGCAGATGGAACTGGAGAATAAATCATTATTCAAGCTAATGTGCCACATTCACATTATACAGAGTCCACTGATTTAAAAAAATTAATAAATGGAAAAAAATTCTGACAGTGTTTTGAAGTGCTTTCTAAAGTTCAGCGGACAAAATTTAGCATTTTATAATCATGGAGAACGTTTGGAAAATACCACGAGGGTGTCAAGACAGTTGTTGGAGTTCACACTCATTTTAACTAAAGTGTTAGAAAGGAAAATTAATCCACTGATGTGCAACATTACTACACCAAGAAAAATAGAGTTTATCAAAGAGAATTAATATTTGGAAGAAAACTATTAGGTATTAAACCCAAAACTCACATGATTACAGAAAAATGAGACTTGTATGTTTAAAGGTCAGTGGAATCTGCAGAAAATATCGAGGTCTGAAACAACTGAGAGAAATTAAAACAAGAAGCCAAGAATAAAATGACCAAATGCATAATTGAGAGAGAAGGTGAGAACAAAACTTGCTCTATTCTGCTATTGAGAACTGGGGGTCAGGTACAATTTTAATCCCACTGGGAATTGTGACTTTCTGCACCGCCAAGGGGAGGAATATTGCTGTTGTGGTTGGTGCCTGGTGCTTCTCCACTAAAAAACTGCCCTGGCAAGTTTTTAAGAAGAGGCCTGAGGAGAAACTTGAATGCTTTTCCCTGCATTCAGTATTCCCTCAGGAGACACCTTTCTCCATAGACCACTGGCTTGGATCCACAGCATCTCACCAGGACAAAGGCTTTTAATGAATAATGGAATCATAGAAGGTTGGAAAAGACCTTTAAGGTCAAGTCCAACTTTGTGAGGCCACCAAACACGTCCCTGAGCTCCACATCCACACATCTTTTAAATCCCCCCAGGAATGGTGGATCCAGCACTGCCCTGGGCAGCCTGTCCAGGGCTTGACAACGCTGGGGTACCCCCTCAATGCCAGGAAACCACCAGTCTGTCTGAAAGATAGTTTTGTTTTGGGTTCCACAAAGTGCTCTAGGAAGGTTTAGGAAGTGAACGTTTTGCTGGTCTAAAAAATAATCAGATGCAAATGTAAATTCCATTTTAAAAAAGGCCCCACAAAAAAACCCCACAAACCAAGCACACGCAAACAAACCATCAACTCCACAAAAAATAAACAAACCAACCCCAAAACACAGAGGTTTCCTGGGTTGCTGTAGGTGCTGTGGTCATATCACATCCCCACGGATGAGAAACATGCTGAGATCCCTGGGACACACAGAGCAAGAGGCTGGGAAACTAATTCCTGTGTGAGGGATGTGGAAGCAGTGCACTTGGCAACGCTAATGGTTGGACTGGGTCTTAAAGGTCCTTTCCAGCCTAAATGATCCTGTGATTCCATTCTTTGTGCAGAGGATATTGTCACTGATTTGGACCTCCATGAGATGCTGTTGGACAGCAGAGGGATTTGGCTGAGCAGCAGGTGCAATCTTGGGTGCCACTCTCCTTTCTGCCACATGTAGGGTCCTCCAGCCTATCCCAGATATCCGGTGGGCACAGGGAAAACCCTTTAAGTGGCTGAGGAGAAGGAGATATTCAAGAACCTGCCTTGGGTCACTGTAAGGGAGGTGCAAAATTCACAGCACAGCTACTGCTGTGCTTGAAGAAAGGCCTAGAAACCATCTCATGCGAGCAGGGTGGGGTTGGGAACAGGCTTTTCCCCCCTGCTCTGAAGGAATGTTAACTCAGGGACACAAATACTGAGGAACAGGAGAGGAAATCTTCCACATCTGTGTGTGAAGGGCAGAAGGGACATCTCACCTGCCCTTCTGCCCAGGAGGCTTCATTATACACCAGCCTCCATGGATTAAAACAGGGGCAAACTCAAGGATTTGGAGTTCTTGGAATAAATGAATTTATCACCTCTTCTCAGTATTACTGGGAATTCAGAGTTCAACAGGAGGTCTATGCAAGAATGCAAAGCACCTCAAACACTCAACATTGTTGAATAACTTAACAGATTAAAATATTTATTGGTTTGGGGTTTGGTTTTTTTTTTTTTTTTTTTTGGAAAAAGGAGGTGGTGGAAAAACATAATCATTACATAGAGCAGGCAACTGGTGCAGTATTTTGGAAAAGCCATCCTTTTAAATAAAAATGTGAACAGAAGTCCATAGGGATGTCAGGATTTGACCCAGAAAGGACGTGGTCTGAGCTAAGTTCCAGAAATCAGTTTGGCCATTTTATTTGGGCTGTAAGTTAAAAGGCCCAGTTCTCTTCAGCAATAACACACTGAATAATCCAAAGACAAGCTGCAATCCCTCTCCAATCCAGCCACAACAAAGCACTTTTAAACATCACATTTCCCAGGAATTCCCCAATAACCCAGGTAACATGAGCTCAGGATGGACAGAACACAACTGGCAGGGACAGTGCCCATTGAAAGGCTGACACTGCAGTTTAATTCTGATTTTTTAAGGTCATTCAACAGGAGATTTTATTTTCCCACCACTGAACATTTGGCTTCATCTCCCAATCTATATCAGATACAGGACTCCCCTCAACCAGCCAGTTGGACTCATTGACCTGCTTTCCTCCTCCTGCTGCTCTGTCATACATTATAAAATTAATTTTAAAATATGACTCCTCTAGACTTTAGATAAGAGCTTATTAATACCTTAAGCTATGTCAGGATTAAAAAGGAGAAAGATAGATAAGCATTGATAAAATTGCTCTATTTCAATCAGGAAAAACATGCTTCAAGTAAGAAAATCTACTCATTAATTATCCTGGAGAGGATGGAGAAGGGAGGATACATCTGGAAAAAATTAGTTGCAGAGTTAAAAAAAAGAATACAAATATAGAATGGACCAAACTTAAGACTTTCACTGAAAAAGTGAAACGCTTTAAAGTATTAGAACGAAAGGGGAAAAAAAAAAGACAACCACAAACCCCCAAATATTTGTCTTAATTACCTTCCTTTTGGTCAGCAGAGCAGCTGTTTAACAGGCTATTTCGGACTGTCCTTACCCAGGTATTCTAACGAGAGAAGGAACAATATAATTTCTAGAAATACGTATTTAAAAAAAAGTATGTTCTTCAAGGTCCATGGCCAAAGTCAGAAGGTGGTTTCCTTCCCAAAGTACAAACAATTGTACTTTGAGAGCTCAGAAGATTTCAGCTCCAGGGATGAACGTTCAGGGAAGTTCTGAGTGTGATGGCAAACAGGGAGTTATGACACAAAATAACCATCACAGGAGGTAGTTGTGTCTGCTGTAATAAATCCTTCACTGGACTGAGTAGTACAAATCTATTCAACTGTCCTTAAAGTATTAATTTGAGTGCCATGATTACAAGACTGTTATTACCTCAGTAAAATTCATTCGGTTTACCAGTTAAAATATCTGTGGTTTGAATACTGGAATAATCCAATTTAATTTGGATAACAATGTGAAAACTGCTCACATAACAATTGTGAACCATTTTCTAATGGACTTAAATTATGTGTTTGTAAAGGACATTGACAGAGAATGTATTTAATTTTCCTGGGAGAAAGCTGGAGATCTTTAAAGAAGAAATGTCTAAGCCAAAGCAGATTTAGATACTTCAACACGTCTTTAAGTTGGGGATCCAAAACAAAGGCATTATCCAGGTCCCCTCTGCCTTTGGGGGTAATAAGTGGTACTAAGAACAAAGAATAAAGCCTAACTTTCTCCACCTCTCTTGGAAATAAAGAACCACAAATATGTCTCAGCAGCAAAGCTGATTAGTGTGTATTTAGCCATTTGCAGGTGGGAAGGGCTATCCAGGTAATTAAAGAAAGTTGGAGCAGCCCCTTATAAAAAGTTAGAGCAGGTACAGATATTAACAAGCCCAACCTCAGTGAAGAAGCATCCTGGCAAGGAGAGAAGAGAGGGGGCCTGAATTTCAGCACAGCCAGATGATATTTCTCTCCACACTAAACTGTGGACAGAGCACTCTCCAGGATCACAAGGAACATTACTTTCTGATCTCTGAGACCTTGTGCTTGGCTCAGTCTGGAGCAACACATGTTCTGAACATACTGAGCCCGCTGACAGCGCTTGAAAAATCACTAATAATTGTTGAAATCTTTGCAGGACTTTTTCCTGTGCCATCACAGCGAGTTACTGCAATCTGCTCCTTCTGAATTCCTTAAAGGATTGTTCCTGTGCTCCTGGCAGGCTCCCAGTTGGACCCTGATTTTGGCAAAGCACTGGGTCTTGAGTGTTACACACACACACAGCTTGTAAGGAAGCGTTTCCTGATGAAGTTCCTTCTCTCCCATGTCTGAGGGCAGCAGCTGACCTTGGGTTAACTCCACTGATTTCAAGGAAATGGAGCTGCAGGGATGGATTTGGAGCAGAGTCAGAGCCGAGTGCCATGGAATCACAGGGCAATTCAGAACAAACTCGCCTCACATTCCTTGTGCCTTCTGCAGTGAGCAAAGGCCAAGGATGAGAATTCTTGGACTCGTTAGTGGAATCAAGATGAACAGAAAATTAATTGGATTCAAATCATGACAGTAAAATAAAAGTGAAAAAAGGTCTACCTATCAGAAGCTTTATCACAAGCCTCATCATCCTCATTTTACTCCCCAGTAAAACAATCCATGGCTGGCTTTGTTTTCAAAAGTTTTAAAAACCCAAAGGTAAACTCAAAATAATTACACAGGCAGGCCCTTCCTTTAAAAATGACACACCAATGCAAAGTAATAATGTAGGAGCCGATTCAATAATGGTCCACATTTGGATAAAATATGGTTCTGCATTTCATCATTACAGATTTCTGAGCCTGGTGACAAGAGAGAGATAAAGAGCCTCCAGACTCTCCACGACCATAACCAGAAATGAAATTCTCAAGAAAAAACACATACAATAAGATTTAGTTTAGTGCAATGAAATACAGGTCTTTCAGAACAAATATCTACATGTGTTTTTGGAATCAACACGAATACATACAGATGGGAGGGGTGTATGTGCACATACACATAAATTATCTGCATGTTTGCAAGCCCTGTGTATTTAACACACACATTCATTAATTCCTACACAGCTGTAGGAATTCCCACCATTTTTTCCCGTTGTAAGTGAAGGGTTAAGGATGTGATTGGTTTGGAAAGGGTAAGTTTGTAATGGAACACCAAAGTTAGTGGCTACTCAGGCTTGGTTTGTTTTCACCTTCATTCACAATGGTTTTGAGAAGCCAAGAGAAGCTCCTGTAATATTTTCTCTTACAAAGTCTGTTTGTTAATCAGTAGTGGATCTAATCAAAGACCTAATAAGTGCATAATGGTACATTTGCTTCCCAGGAGAAACCACTGCTTCTCATCACACCAGAAAATACCCCCTCACAAGGTGCAACCAGGATCCACAGACTCACTGCAACAGTCTAATAATTTAATTGCAAGCCCTTAGGCAGGGATAACTTAAATTACAATTAGAGAGCTCTAGCACTGCTGCCAACATCTGTGTGATGAACACTGCTCTGATTAAAGGTTTTTAAAAGAGAACTCAGCACTTCACACTCCAGAACGAGTCACTAGACTAACTTTGAAGTCCTCTCGGTGACTATTTTAATACTTGTGATGCACTCTGCCTAGTCCTTCCTGGGGGGATTCAAAGGAGCTGGGCTCAGTGTGGGGTCTGCCCTTTGAAGGGCCCTCGGGGCTGTGCTTACATGAGAAATACCTTTTATGCAGGTGGAATGCACACAACACAAAGGCACTGACGGCACCAGAGGAAAAGCACCGGGCACAAACACTGCCTTGCCACCACCTCCAAAACCAAATGAGCTTGGAAAGAAGGCAGAGATCCCAGAGCAGCAGAAATACAAGGCCTGTCCTCATTCTCTGCACCCAATCCCAGTGGGATTCTCCAGTGTGCAGCCCACATCCAGCACCAAGGATTGAGAGGTACCTGCTGGAGCACCCTGAGCCTTCAGGAGAGCTCCCTCTGCTTTTACATCCATGCAACAGCTCCACAGGAGGCAGTTTTTTGCAGAACCCAGCGATTTTCCCATTGGCCCACAGGATTACAGCATGGAATACTGTCAGTCACAGAAACAGTGGCACACACAGAGACAGGAGCACATCAAGGCAAACCTGAGTTTGAGTATTGATGAATGTTGTGACCGCACCGTCACCTCCCCAGTCCCACACCAGTAACCACGGGGGGCAAGAGCTGTTGTTTTAGAGCAAGAAGACCCCAAAGACCCAATTTCCAGCCCACTACACAGGTCCCAAACTCCAAAAGCAGCAAAGATCCAAGTGCCAAGAGGGCCATGAGTTTATTCCAATCCTGCCCACAAAGACATGATGTCCCAACACGTGGCCTCCCATCCCAAAAGCAGTGACCTATCAATGGATGGTGGCATCAGGAGCTACTCATTCTGCATGGCCTGCCTGCAGAGCAGAGCCACTCCTGTGTGATTCCAGCCTGGGAAGCAGTCTCCTCTGCTGGAGAGGGCAGCAGTCCCGGGCAAACACAAGTTTCACACACGGGAAGCAAAAGAGCCACAATACATAACTTGGATTTTGTGAAACACGATGCAAAACTCAGCAATGCACAAGGGTGACAGCTACACTGAGCCTCCAGTGTGTGAATAAAAACAGTTTTCCTTTTCTGACAGGAAATCCCACTGTTTGAGACAACAAAACAGAAAGAGCAGCGGCCCTTAAGATACAGCCCGCACAAAATAAACTTTTTTTTTTTATAAAGAAGAGGAATCTTGGCACATGGTAACAAAAACTATATAATTCTCTTGATCTTTAATCTCTATGCCAATGTCTGTTTTACAGATTATGGCCTCAGCTACTGACAAATCTGCTTAGTGAGTTTTTGGCTGACAAATCTGGCAACACAAATGCTGTCTGAAATACATTCAAAAGGCTAAACATTTTCATAATAGCTACTTTACACAGCTTAGTAGGTTTCCCTTTAGGACACCAATTTGATTTTTTTAAAGTGACAGTGTTAATTTTTATGATTACGCACAGAACTGAGATTTTTATTTAATACAGTGGGTCTTCTAAAGCTTTTCAAGGGGATCAACCACTTTGCCAACAGACGGGTGTTACAGCAGGGGTGATTATAGTAATTTTTCATGTAATTGGGAGTCACCATTTGGTTGCTATCTTTCACATGCTTGTTGCCTCATCATATAATCCTTCATAATGGGGGTTTGTTGTGCATCACAAGAACGTGCCAAGCAGCCAGGAAATAATAAACAGAGGAACCCCCTGGCTCGTGGGTAGCACGAGTGTTTTAACATCTGCCCAGCTCCCTTCAACTGCAATAAATTTCAGCTGATAACAGTGACCCAACACCAAGGCATTTTGTTGCTGTTGTTTTGAGGACAAAATCTTGAACATCACACTTCATTATCTCAGCTGCAGAGGCACAATCTGCGAGGACACAACTGGCTGACAAACGGCATCGCCTGATGTGAGAGGCCGTCACTCATCAGGAATTAGCAGAGACATCAAGTTCTTGCCCCAAGATGTCTGGGCTGTGTGTGAACAGCAGGAGTTGTCCTTTACAATTAGGGGCTGCAGTTGCTTGCATTAAATAATAAATAATTTCCCTGGGAATTCTGAAGCCATGCCACCCCTGGTTGGGATTTCATCAGGTCTCTTCCAGCCAAGGAGGAGTGAAGGGGGCAGTTGGCTGCAACAGGAGTTCTCACCACAGTCAGGCTGACACCATGAAACACAAAAGCACCTGCTTGACACCAAACCCAGGAACTGCACCCTCAGAGTTACAGGGATCACTCATTGGCTCCCAGTCAAGGAAGTACAAATGCACTCCACCAATTCCAAGCCCTTGGGAGGCTGTTGGAAGAAAAGAATTGCCTTTGGGCCATTTATGGGACATGACTCCATCATGGAGTCTGTTGTAGTCCCTGAAATAGGACATCAATGATTTATGGTATAAAACAATGGCACATGCACCTCAAATGGTCCTGATCTTGTGCTGCAGCCTTTTCTGAGCCAAACTGAGATATCAGCACCCAGGAATGAATGACCAGCAACATAAAATTCAGGTACCACAAAACTGTTTTCAGGAGTTTAATAGAACTGTGATTCAATAGGAAGGGAAGAGCCTAGACAAGAGATCCCTGTGTCACATCCCAGGTAATTCTGCAGTACAATCCAGTCCTTGTCCTACGTGTTCAGCACAGATCCTACAGACACACTGAGCAGCAAAGCAGGGTTAGTCCTGGGCAACCCCAGACTGGGGAGGGGAGGTCTGCGGAGTGGGCTTAGATCCAGCTGTGGTTGCTGCAGGGACACCATTGCTTTAATAGCACAGCAAGCACATGAAAGACTCAAATATGAGTATTTGGAATATTTGGCTCCCATCAGCTTCAGTTTGATGCTTTCAGGGACCTAATTGGAGTTCAAGTCTATTTAGCATTAGCCCAAGATAATCCCAAAGGATTCTGTAAACTTGGGGCTTTATTAGGGATGAAAGAGATAGGATTCATCTTTTTGTTCTTAGCTTTCTAAATTTTAACAAAACCCGAACAGATTACCATTAAAATAACCCCCCCTCAACATGTTACTAACCAGATCACCATCTACCACACTGAATTCTTCCTCTGACTGTCAGTGTTACGCTTTCACATGTTGTCTGTTCAACTTTCATACACAAAGAGATGGACAACACAGTGCCTGATATCCATAAGCCCTTTGGAGCTGTCTTTCCCAAAGGCAGCAGAGCAGCCCATCACACAGAGCATTTCACCTTGCCTGGAGCCAGTCCCTGGAATTTTGCTTCCTGCATCATTAGGATGAGAGGGCCATTTCCACAGCTATGCTTCAGTGCAACCTCCTCATATTACATCCACCTCTTGTTGCCTAACAAAATGCACAGAGATTCCTGTTCCAATTCTTGAAAGCTTCTGAAATCTGCACAAACAAACAGTACTTAAGGCTGTAGAACAGAGTCCCTGGCTGAGGAATAAAGAAGACAGGTGACAGCCCTACTGGCATGTCCATCTTTCCCATCCAGCTCCAGAGCATGGCAACGTGTTTTGGCAAGCCTAAGAAGCCTGGTTCTTCTGTACTTGTAAATTAATTCCATAACAAAATGCAGTTTGTGGTTGGCCTCTTTCATCCTTCATACAGGCCCAGTAATCCAGCACCAATGTGTGTGTGGTTTTAATTACACCAAACAAAAAGCTAAGTGAGAATCCAAAATACAAGAGGCACTACTTACTCCAATAAGACAGACACAAAACTGGCTCATGCTCAAGCAGCAAATTCTCTTTTATGTTCATTTAAGAGTGGTAATAACATCTCTGAAGGCACTGATGAGGTGATGCAATGCAGGTAAAGAGATAAAGACAGTGGTAAATTCAGGCTTTGAAGGCAAATAAATTAGGGAGCTTATCATGTAAAGGAACAGATCCTGGAAAAAATCAGACCAGAACAAAAAGCAGGGCCAGAAAAGAAATCAAGAAACTGCCAGGTAAGGGTGAGAGCCAACAGGATTCAGGTGGATCCAAAGGAGATGTGCAGGAAGGACAAGCTCAAGGAGCATAACTGAAGCAGCACAGAGTTATAGGACCTGCCTCACATAAAGGAAAATGCAGAGTCCACATCACACAGAGCACTGGAGGAGAAAACCCAAGAGATTTCAGGCTGGGACAATGCAAAAAAACCACTTTCAACTCCAGAGTAACCCTATTAAAATTAAGTTTCACTGAACTTGGTAAGCTCAAACACTAACATCCTAAAACTGACAACGCTTACCTTGAAACCAAACTGATTTTTATTTCCACTAGTGCAACAATTCCAATATTCAGTACACCAGAAAGTTCTTACATTGATTTTTGACCAGTTTTATAACAGAAATTGTAGATCCCAGCAGCAAATAGCACTCGCTCTGTACCAGGGTGAGCTGGGGAAGGTACTCTGGGACAGCAGGACAAACACATTATCTTGACATGCCTGCTAACTGATGGGTTGTTATTAACTGTTGAACTGCTTAATTAGGTTTCCTAGTTAACAGGCTGTTATGATTAGAGGGGACAATGCCCGAGCGTCGCTGAGCTATTGTTTCAACCCATTTGCAAATTCGGAGGCACCATCACTCAATTCACGCTCGGGAGGGTCTCAGGGAGCCGGGAGCAGAGCAGTTTTCTTTTCTGCAGAAGAGAACTCTCACTTTAGGCGTGAAGTGGGGGAATTCCACAAACCAACTACACCCCCAAATGTCAACAGAGCTCCCGAGCTTGGCACACGGGGCTCTGACTCTCTCCCCTGCCCTACAGCAACAGCCCCACGCCCAGGTGTGACCCTCCCTGCACAGCAGAGCTCACTGGCCTCCTGAGCAGGGCTGGCAGCACAGCTTCAGTGGAGACATTTCACTGCATTTGAGCACCTCAGCTTGGTTTCTATTTTCTGAGAGTTAACACTCGCTTGGTTCACCTGCTTTTTAAATGACATTTTCCCTTTGCATCTCGATGCCACAGCACAGTCCTTTCCTGCTATTTTAGGCTCTTTCATACTCTTTTTAGAGTATGCACTTCTCCTGCTTACCTTTTCTAGTCCCCAGCTGGTGCTTTTCATCTCTTTCTAGAAACCACTCAGACTCCCAATCTAACCCCACGTTCACTCCATTTCTCCTGGCCAGCTGCCACACCTTCCAGGCCTACTTTGTCATACTCCTCTTAAAAGACATGAAACCTTGACACAACCTCTGCTCAACTGTCTTGCAAATCCACCCCCTCCAGAAAGACTGCAAACTGCCCAAAATTTCACAAGGTACCACCAATTGCCTGTTGAACTCATTACTACTTGTTGTATTCATCATTTCTCCTCATTTTTACCCAGCCATGTAACTGAGAGACCATAACCACACTCTTGATTTTATAATTAGACAAATAGTGGCAAAACTCCCAAGGAAATGCTGCTGAGTGAGGATAACATCGGAGGCTGCTCGTGGGAAAATCAGGTCAAGTTCCATTCTGCATAACCTTCACAATCCTCTTTACTTTAACACAAAGGTAACAGCGGGCTAAAGAATATTTCAAGGCATCTGATTCTTCCCCTCCAACTATTCAGATCTGTTCCATGAACTTTTGCCACGTTTTAATGTAAGCACAGGTCAGCACAATCACCATCTGTACTGTACAGCTAAAATAGTGCTCCCTGCCCCTGGAACACCCCCTTCTAAAACCCTGCAAGGGCATATCCTCTCCTTTGTGAGGAAATGGACTTTTATGTAAAATGCATAGTGCTAAGGAGCAAATTCCTCCTGTTCCCAGACTAGCCAGTAAAAGAAGAGTTCAGGTTCTTTCCATGTCGAGTCTTGACCTTCCCTCAGGTGGAAATTACGTACAACATGAGGCAGACATACCTGCTGAAAGACACAATGACTCTCCAAATTATTGCACAGAAAACAGGTGGTAATGATTTTCATTAACTCCAGCTCTTTGCCAGAGCTGATCCCACAACCCCACAGTTGGAAATCTCAATGCAAATTCCCAACTGCTGCCATCGTTCCATTGACTTCAGTCTCAGTTGGTTGCAATCGTACCTCACATCCACAGATTTCTGTCCCTAATTCCTGTTGTGTGAAGGATTGAGTCTTGAAAATGCTGAAATCAATTCAACACCAACAAATTCCTCAGTTTTTGCTCCAGTCACCAAGTAATACCAAAACTACCTTCAGTAATACAGTTGTGTGGTTACTTGGTGACATGAGTTCCTGGCTGTGTGCAGAACAAAAACCCTGCATGTTTCAGCTCTTGGGAATGGATTCCAGACAAATCAGGCTTGCCAGCTTGTTGGGGACACAAGGCTGCTTTCCCTCCCCACTTCACTTGTTGCTGTCAGAGGCACAGATTTCTGGATAAAAACTGAACTCAGACATTAAATCATTCAGAAGTGTCTTGGCACGTTCAAAGCCTGTTTTGGCAACCCACAAAATCCTACAAAGGCATCAGCAGCCATTAGGGCCCCAGCCTGGGAAGTGTTATTCAATACCAAGATAACACAAGTCTTGCACCTCACTTCTCTAAAAACCTTTAACAACTTGGCCCTTATTTGTCTTACCTCTCCCAGCCCTCCTAAATATTTTAGGCAGTGCTTTCACACTGAGTGATTTAAATTAGGGCAAAATCCAGCATATAAATCTGATTAATAAATTTCACCAATTGCAAGCTCCCTGCTGCAGGTTTTTCTGAAAGTTCTAGAAAAAAAAAAGAACTTCATAATTGCATGTTATTTATGAAGCTGGAAGACAACTGGAATGCTTCAGTTGTCAACCAGCACATGCAACTCCCCTTCCAAATGGAGGCAGTTTTCAAGCCCTCCCTCCATGAAGGCAGGAGTTCAGCTGAGTTGTCAGGCACCACCATTAGTGACCACACACAAATTGAAGCCTTTTTCCACATGTGCAGGCCAGACAGTCATTTTTCTGTGCTGTAAATTAATGCTCTGGGTTCTTGACAGACATGATTTTTATTTTTCTTAAGGTGCTGATTTTTTTGAGAAACCTATTTGGCACCATGCTTGTTTTAAATGAAGACTTCAGAAGGGGTTCTAAGGGGGCCTCTGAGGTAATTGTTATTAATTAGTAGCTATTTCCACAATACACTGGATTTCCACAGGAAGCCCTGATGGCACATGTTGACCTGCTGCAGCCCAGAGACCACCAAATGATCTGGATGAGGGGGTCAAGGGGACCCTCAGTCGGTTCACACGTGGCACCAAGGACAGAGAAAAGCAGAGGGTTATGATATTAATAGTATGATATTAGAGTGCATTACATACACCTTGGCAGTCCTAGGAGCCTGGGAATCTGGAATAAAATCTCTCATGAGTACACAGGAGAAAACAAAATTGCAGTCAACTGCTATGTCCTAAGGAAAAAAGCACTTAATTCTGACTAGGCAACAATTGGTGATACCTCCTGCAACATCTGGCTTGCTTCTTCCACTGCACTCCAGTTTATTTCTAGGAATACAAACATCATCACTGTCTTCCTGGGCTCCACTGCCTGTGCTTTGTTCAGAGCCAGTTTGGGGAGACATCATCTTTCTTCTGCTGCTGAAGAGGCTGCATCTGCCAGACACAGACAGTGCTGACAGCTACACACAGGTCAAGAGTGGGATTCAGCTCCTATACAGCAAGGGAGAGTCTTGATGTTGATGTTAACAGGGACTGCATCCAGATCCAGAAGTTCTAATTTTCCTGCTGGCAGCCTTCCAAAAGCTCCCAAATGTCTGAGCTCAGGCTGGAAGAATGAAGATAGCCTCGATAGCCAATAAAGATGCAAGCACACATGCAAATCCTTAGGAAAGGTGTAGGAAAAAGAAAAGGGGGAAATAAAAAGCCTTTTTGCCCTGTATGTCCTCAGCCAGCCTCTTACCTGGCTGTCAGGTCCCGGCAGAGCACTTTGCACTCACATCCACAATTTGTGAGGTAAAGCATTCCTGTTCTATTCCGGTGCTGCCCCCGCTGTGTCCTTATTGCACAGGTGGGAATGAGGATCCAAAGGGAAAGGCACTGGTGACTGGGAGCACTGTTCAGCACTTGTGCTGCTGTGCTCCCTGCTGCAGGAATGGGCTCTCACCAGCTCTGCCCTGGCTCCAGATCCTGCAGATACTCAACCCCACCTACCAAAGCCACAGCATTTTCTTCCCACCCTCTGGCCAAGTGCACCTGCTGCCCAGAGCCCTCTCTCTGCTCCTGCCACAGCTGCTGGTTGCTCTTATTCTCTTCTTTCCTCTTGTGCCCAAGGTGTATAATACATTCCTTCAGCAGCACTGGAAGGAATCTTCAATCCTTTTGATTATGAAAGATGGAACACTGCTGGTCAGTGACTCACAGGGCTGGTGCCACATTTTGAGTTGTTTGCCCGGCTCCGGTTTCCCCAGAGCAGACCCTGGTCCTGCAGACTCCTGAGGCAGAAGGAGGGATGGAGTGGTTCACCTGGACCTTGTTGCAGCATCCTAATCTCATCTGTGATGGGTGTCTACAGACTGCTGTTGTGTTACATCCCTGCTGCTGCACCTTCGCAGATCTGCTGATCCTTTTACTCTTGCCACTTCCATCACAAGCTTTCCAAATCTGGATTTGCTCACAAAAGCAAACACTCAAAAAATACAGCCCCTCCAGCCACCTCTAATTGCTGCAAAGTCCAAACCCATCCATCCTCACCACATAACCAAGGGAAAATGACACAATCAAATGGATAAACCTCACACTTTAGCAACACTGATGGCCAACACCACAAAAACAAGCTCAACTTGTGAACCAAGGGCCTCATTTGTCCTTTGCTGTGAGTGATCTCGGCTTGTGCTGCCAGGGATCCATCACATTCCCAGCATCACTTGAACTCAGGGGTGTCTGTCTGTGAGTGCACAACACAAAGCCCAGCAAACCCCCTTGAAAGTACAAGTGGTGGCACTCCCTGAGATCCAGAGCCTGCAGGGAGCAGCTGCTCACTCTGAGGAGCACGAGCCTTTCATGACAGCCCCTGGCTTTTGCTTTTCTTAAAATAAAAATAAGAATAAATTAAAAAAAAAAAGGCAAACAAACCAATGGCACAAGTGCACCATCGCTGGTGCTAAAAGGATCAGGCCCCTCTGGTGATTTCAGATGTTGCTCATTTACTCAGAAATTAATCCTCCCTCCCCTCATATTCAGAGCCACTTAACGCCAACCAACAATTATGCCATCTGATCACTAAAAATAAAATAACTTTTCTTCTTTGTCTCCGAGTGTATTCCTTCAGGACCCATTTTTTTCTGCTGCTCAGTGAGCCAGAGAGACGGATATTATGAGTTCTGGGTGTTTAACAAACAACATGACATGCCACACTCTTGAAGAATACAAGTGCAGGTCTTCAGCTTTCACAACAATGGGGCTCATTTTGGGAGTAAAAATAAAAGGCGAGATTTTAATTTGTTTCATCTTTTGGTTATGTAAGAAATGCAGCCATAACAGCACTGAAACACGAGCCATGCTCTGTCCAGAGAATGAACACTGTTATGTTTTATGAGCAACGTTGAAAAGATAAACAGCATTAAAAAAAAAATAAAACCCTCCTGAAAGACCAGAATAAACGTTACGATACTCTTGGTACATATGTAACAATTAGGAGCTGGCTCTTACAACCTTTATTCCCAACAATATCAATAGGATTACTGAGTAATCCTCAGAGGGTTTCAGGATCAGACAATAGTGTTCTGCTCAGTTTTCATAGAACAACATATCTCAACACATCTTTAGCCAGAAAGTAAATTGGTCGTGTAGCAATTCTCCAGGAAGGTAAAACAGAAAGGGCTCTCGTCCCTCTCTGCACAGAAAGGCACCTTAATACTTAATGTGATTAATTGAGGGGAGATTAATGACTGAGTCAACAATAATTCCCGGCCGGAGTGTTTGCATAGGAGTGTGTGGCTGTGCTTGCAGGAGTACACTTGTGTGCAAAAATCAAACACAAAACCTGATCACATGTTCACAGCTGGAAACTGTGTTCGGCTTTATTCAGTAAGGTATAAGGCACTATCATTTAGCTCTCCCACAGCAGGAGGAAAAATGGTGCCACAGAAGAGAACTATCACATCAGACACACTCCAGGGGTCTCTTTTACCTACATTGTTCCTCTCCCAAATGTAGCTCTTTAAATTTTAAATAGAAAAAGAAGACACGGAAACATTGTGAGCTACAAAAATGTCACGGGGGAAAAAAAACGCGGCAAACATTTCTCATTAAGCAAGGTAAATACCCCAAAGTTCACCTGGGCCTTTGATGGTGCACTGGGTGCCTTTAAGACTTAAAGAAACACCCACATCAAAGTGTTGTCTTAAGATGGTGGGGCTTTAGTTCAAACATAGCCAAGTTGTACAATAGCTGATGTGGTGAATGTCTACACTATATTTATACTGAATAAAACATGGCAAAAAAAAACAGGCTGGACAGCACATGTGAAATTTGTCTCCATTTTTTTTAAATTCAGACAGGATGATGTGTATGTTCATCTTTTCACAGCAAGTTACACCCAAAACATCAGCTCAGCCTTACACTTCTTCCTTGCATTTTAAACACTGCCCAAAATGTTCAGAATGCACCAAACCCCAGCAGAAACCCAGGCAAAGCACACAAATCTCACCAGTGCAAATAAACACAGCAGAGATTTCTTTAATTCTCAGTGTATTTTCCAGGGTAGAAAACACACCCTGAGAATTCAGAGGGATATGGCTGAGGAAGAGTTTTCCTCCAGAAGATACTCGGTGTCTTTCCCTCTCATCTTGCCTTTTTGTGTGTCCATTTCCCAATATGCCTTCACTGGGCTTATTTTAATTCCAGACCACAAATATTCTTCCCCTTCTGCCACACCTGAGCCCGTGTCCAGCTCCTGGGGAGGGTGGGAGCCCCTCTGCATCCCACTGCCAGGGATAAGGATCCCCCAGTCCCCCCTATCTCCTACCCCAAGGGAAAAAGCTGCCCAGAGCCAACAAAGGTGCTCTGGAAAGCAAGAGGGACATCACCCAATGGAAGAATAAATGCTTTCCACATATCCCCCAGGGAAAGTTGGTAGCACCCAAAAAACTTGGAATATATTTTAATCTACATGTTTCCAGTGATAACCATTAGAGTTTTCCAGCACTGGCTTTGGGAAACCATGACTGGTGGTGGAAATCCCACCTACAGAATTACCTCAGTATTAATACCTTTCCTAGGAGATGCCTTGGATCTTAATGATGGTGCCCTGAGCAACTATTGCTTGTTTTTATGTTTATCACATTTAGTGGAAATTGAAACACAGCTGAAATAAAACAAAGTGGTGTTCATTCTGCCTAATACATTTGTTAAATATCAATATAAGCCACTTGAAATGATCGACTGAGTAATTAAAAATAGAGATGAAAAAGTGTAAAATTACTGTTTATCTAAGAGAGCTAAAAAAAGTTCACATGAGAAATATTGTCAGAGTGCAAACACAAACTGCCAGACCTACCTTCACTGGTATCAAATTCTGAATAAAAATACATCCATTAAACAAAGGTTTAAAGATAAATTATTTAAAAATACATCAATAAAACATTAAGCAATGCTGCTCACTAAAGAAATACAAGGCCAGGCAATCATACCTTCCTTAGCCATGATGAAATCATAGAAGGAAAAAAAAATGCATAAACCTCTTGATGTAGCTCAGTGATGTATTATTTGATAGGAAACACTTTCCTGCGAGTGTCCATTAAGTGATGCTTACACTGTAACTCACAGTCTATGGCATCCATATGAATCTCAAATGAATTCACTCCTATCACTGCTGCTTAAATGAATACTGTGTGGATTGGGGCTCTTTTCTGAGCAGATGCAATCTGTTCATGTATGATGAGCTGGGTCTGAATTGCAGGGGTTGCAGTGGGCTGGCTACAGGAGGGTGCAGAAAGCAGCACGAAAGGTTTATCCAGCGGCATGAGGAGAGCGGGAACCTGGTGCATGTTCTGAGAAATGGGAGGGGAAAAGCAGCTGCAGAACACACAAACCAGATCTTAGCAGTGATATTAAGAGCAACAGGAATGCACACACAAAGAATAAGAACTGTTATTGTGTATTGACAAGAGAGAGAAACAATGCACCAGAGCGTGAGGGAAAGGTGCTGTTGGGAAAAAGAATTTGGAACACAAGGGAAGTGAACAGCCTTGTGGTGGGTAAAGATTAGGGAGTGATTGAGGACATGTTGGAAAAACAACCTGTGAGGGAGACTAATTGTGACCAAAGATAAAATAACAAAGACCTGAGAAAACGGCAGAAACAGATAAAAACTTGTTTCTGAGAGAACAGCACAGAGCCCTTCTACCATCCCAGGCCAGGGATTCTCTGAGAATTGGCCACAACAGGATGAGGGGAACAGAAATCAAACAGGTCTGAAACACAGGGAGAACCACCTGCTTTTTCATAAGCAGCCAAACAGAAAGAGTTCCAGAACAGCCAAAGAGTCAGGGCTCGGTCCCACAGAAAGCCCTCCTTTAGATTCAGCCAGCCTGCCAGGGGAGCTAATCCTGGAACCAGCCATGATCCAACCCTAGAAAGGATCCTCAGAACTGCTGTTGCCACTTGTAGCTCCCGCTGCTCCTTCTTCACTTCACAGTGTTTCTAAAACAGATCGTCTTGGGCTTTGAAGAGTTTACTCAACAGGGAAATGAGCAAAGAAGAAGGAAAAGATGTTAAAGTTCTGCTACTGCTGGGGCTCAGGAGTAGGACTGGTTTGCTGAGCTGTCTGCCAGAACCAACACTGCACTTCTTAATGAATGTATCATCTGGGGGATTTATTCCCCATAAATGCTGGCTGACATGGAGGCAGAGCAGGGAGCCCAAACAGGCTGAACCACTCTCTTCCTTCATCAGTGCAAACACACAAGACTGAACGACAGACTGAGACTGGCACTTGTCAGCAGAGCAGTCTTTGTCTTCTTGTGCCCTGTCTGGGCCATGTCATTCCAGTTCTACCTCAATCTGCAACAATCAAAATGAACATATTTACAGCAAAGGGGGAAAGAAACACAACATACATACAAGAGTGGTATTCCCTCTTTCCTTATTTCCAGGAAAAAAAGGGGCAGAGATAGAGCATCTTTCCCCCATGCTTCCATAAAAGCACATTTTGTGCCAGCATTTTTAAAAATTGCTTTCTGCCTTTCTTTTTTTGATGTTTTCCCACCTTCCTGTTAAGGTAGCTCCTTTCTCACAGACACACACCAATCCTCCCTCAGGATGAATTTCCTTGCCAGAACCACAAGGAGAGGTTTGGAAATTGCCATAAAATAAAGCCTGTTCTTAAATAAATACTGTTTGATACAGAGGCCAACAACTGAAGAGCTGGAGCAGTTTGCCTGGATGCCCCTGGTTCACAGTCAGAACACAGCTCTGATGGGCTTTGTTCCCTGGGTTTGGAGATGGGAATGCTGGATCATCCTCTGATGGATGTGGGGCCAAAACACAGGGTGTAGGGCCAATGCTTCAGACCCATGGTCCTGAACCCCACCAAAACCCTGGAGTAGAGGCACCCAGCTTGGGCTGGCAGCCTTTTTGTACAGTTTAGTTAGAACTGTCTCCCACCACATCTTAAAAATACATGACATCATTGAAAAACTGAAATCTAGAAGGGGGAGGGGAGAAAAAAAAAAAGGATCATAATTGTGCAATAGTTAATGTTACATTCAATAGTAATTACTTAACACACACAAAGCTCAATTGCATAACCTACAATTCTCCCACTTTGTGTAGGCTCCTTTGCTTCTACTTTAAATAAAAGAAATTCTTTTCATTTTGTCAAGAAAACTTTTCTCTACCTCACTACTGCATGACAAGGGAACAGATGGCAATTTAAGGGGAGAATTTATGAGAGCCACAATCTTAATGTTGCATAAAGAAAAGAAAAAGACTCGCATCAAAACCACTGACAAATGTACTTGCTAATATTAATGCACTCCCCATTCATCCAATATGCTTCCTAATTGCTTTTCTGTACATAATAATGTGGCACCTGCTGCTCAACATTGCAAGCGCATCAGGATTTCTCCAAAGTCAAACAGCTCTGCAACTGGCCCTCTCCCAGTGATAAATGTAGAGCACTGTATCACACACAGTTCCTGTCAGTGGCATAATTAAAATTTTATACTTACAGAAAAAGATAGTAAACAATCAGTTCTTAAATGGATTCACAAGAGGAACTCTTGTTACAGCCAACTTTATAATTAGTATGCATCATGTAACGCTAATATATCCATGACAAGAAAATAGGAAAAATGTAGGAACTTGGTTGTTCTCTTTAATGCAATGTTAAACTACACACCAAAAAATGAAAGCAATCAGCCTATTGTTATTTCAGTCTTCTATTTCTGCTCTTCATTTTCCATTGAAAATAGCTCGGCACATTTTGCACTGGAATGATGGTCGCTCCCCAGTGCCACATCTCTGGAATTTTCAAACAGCCACTAGGATGGCTTTCAGCTTTATGATGTTTATTCATTTTAATTTTACATTAGACAAAAAATGTCATTTATTTTTCACAGAGTTCGGGCCAAAACGCACACAGTCTTTATTAGCTGACAAAACTCCCACTGACAGAGACATCCCAAACATTTCCCTGGATTTTCGTGCCAATGTTGGTTGTGCATCATCCCAAATGTGACAGGCTAGAAGCAAAAAAAAACAAAACAAAAAAGCCTCCACAAGAACTGTCCTAAATGAACCCCCGAGCCTGGCAATATTAACACAGAGCTGCCTTATGCTTTCTGCTTCCCAGGGAAATATCCTGTATGTGTCCGAGATGGAACACACAGCTCTGCACAAGGCGTGGGGACCACGGACAGCTCGGATTATAATCTGAATATTTATGATCCCCTTGCAGCCTGCATCTATATGCACCTTATGGATATTTTTGCTTACAGATATGCTGTTCACACTCCCACGTGCTCATTCAGACCTCCACAGTTCTGATTAGTTTTCTAATTGTTTTTAAATTATTTGATAGAATAGTATTGGCAATATGACTGTGTGAGAGTCTGCTCTCACAAAATCCAAACACTGTATGTGTGCAAGTCCATAATAATTTAGTGCTCCAGAGTTTATGCATCCCAATACATATATTTTTAACTAAATCAGTGGTTTGCATTTTTAAATGCAAGCTGAGTACTATAGTTAATAAACTTTTTTTTTTTCTTTTATTCATGGCTTCTACTACTTCAATTTGTAACAATATTTTAATTCTCTTCTGAGAAATGGGGTGGGAAAATTATCCTGTAGCCTATTCAAAGGAACATTTTCAAATACTGTTATTTATGATGTTACCAGCCGAATGCAAAAAGAAATGCTTCCAGCTTTTTCAAGAGGAAAAATTTGCAAAAATAATTTTGAGGAGAAATTTTTTCTAGAACAAAAAACCAAAAAAAATATTTACTTTTTACCAATCTCAGTGAAATATAATCCATGCTTGGAATGCATGTAGGCAGGGAGACAATTCCAGATGCCCCCCATTTTCACAGACTGCTTAGAAAGGAATAGTTCAGATCTAAAGCTCCTTTATCTTCACTTGGTGTGAGGATGGGCCTGCCAAAAATTAAAATACCCTTCCAAATTCCTGCTCCTGGGTCCCAGAGAGGTGAAGGCTCCTGAGCTGGGAGGTACCACTGAGGTCTGAGCCACACCTGCATTTCCACGGGGTTCTTTTCAAACAAGAATGGTGGGAGATTATCTCCATTTATAGCACCAACGTTTTCATTGAGAGTGCTATTCCTTCAAAGGAATACTGCAGAACATCTTTTTAAAATGTTCAGGAACCTGAAAACATGAATAGCAATGAACCCATTTCTATCTAAACATCCTCAGTGTCGGCCTAACCAGAGCTATCAAAAGCTTCATTCTTACCAGCAAGTGAAAAATCCTCAAGTCAGGCTCCTATCACTCAGTTCCAGAAATGGCCCCATTTCAGGGGTCAGAATCACAACGTCAAAACAAGAAAAGGCAAATATTTATTTTTATTCTTTTTTAATGTAAATTCCCACGAACAAGATGGTCACAGGGTGTAAAGAAAACCTGGAGGTGACCTCTGGGATTTTTTTTTTTTTCTGAAGATGAACAGAAAAACTGCTGGATTACAAATGTTTGGGGAAATTTATCATTTCAGCCTTTACTGATGTAAAAGAAAAACAGAGGAAAAAACCAAACCAGCACCCAAACAAAAGCCACACAATGTTTGCACAAGAGGTTGGAGGGGGGCAAATTCAGGCACCAACTGAAGTCCATTCAGAATAATTTTGATCAGTAAATATGAAGACAGGATTCCTTGTTACCACCCCACTAATCCTGCTCCTACTGCTGCTAAAACTCAAACTCCCACTGTTTGCAGTGATGCAGAATCTGGACTTCTCAAAAATCCCCTAAAACCTTCCCAATATTTTTTATATTTATTGACAGGAGGAAAAATGCCTCTTCCTCTCCATCAGTGACAAAGGCTTTTCCTGGTGAACTGGAAGAGGCAGGGAATGGATTCCTGTGTAAATAACAGGCACTGAAGTATTGGCTATTCCCCCCCTTGCTTTACCAGATCCCTCTCAGCAGGAAACATTATCCTTTAATGCAGATTTCCTGGATTTCCAGCAGAATCCCTCACCAGTTCCCCACACAGCACATGAAGGAGTCAGGCAGCACTTGCAATTCTATTAAGCACCATTTTAGATTAACCCAACTTCCATAACCTACCTAATGTAACACATAAATATTAATACATTATAGTTATTTCATCTAATTAGCTCTTCATTGTTTTAACCCAAGTGCAGGCTCACATCACGTTCTCCAGCTCTCTAATCCTGGATGTACTGGGCACAATGTGATAAATGGAAACATGTTCTAAGCTAATTAAAACACAGCTAAAAAATCTCAAACTGAACCCCTCCGTCCCCGGCAAGGACCATTTTTTAATTCTGGTGATCCCACCTCATGGCACCCAAAACTTCTGCCTCTGGATAAAGCTCCAGCCTGCAGGGACTGTGGCAGCCTGCCTGCTCAGAGGGTGAGCTGCTGGGACTGCAGCATCCCAGAGATCCTCTCCAGAACAATTCCAATGCCGGGGCCCAGCCTGGATTTTCAAGGCCTACCCCAACGTGTCAGGTTGAGATTGCAGCAAGGAATATTTGCCCTTTCCAAACAGGACCTTTCCTAACAGATACATTGGTGGAAACTCCTGTGAATCAGCTGTGGGCTTCCCAAAATTTGCATTTTCCCTGGGATATGACTGTCTGGCTCAGGCAGACTGACCACTTTAAGCTGGGGCTCAGTTCTTCGCCCAGCACCTGGTCAGCTTGAGCAAAATGTCACATTCACCTACATTTTCTTGTTTAAATCTTAAATTCTTGTTTATTAGCAAGAAATTCTAATTTTCCTTCAAAAATATATTTAAAAATAGGAAAATTTTTAGCCCTCTTGTTTACAGAGAAAAACTGAAAGTATGTCCCAAGTATGTATTTCAGAAAGTAAAAAAGGCAAAACCCCAACTCCAACAAATGCATTCATTTAAAAAAAAAAAAAAAAGAAAAAAAAACCAGGTGATTTGCAGCCCTACCTCATGATTTTTTAATGCTTGGGTTTCCAACAATGCAAATGCTATCATGAATAATAAAATTTTAAAGCAACAACAGTGATGCCTGTGAAGAATAGGAAACCCAGATTTTTTGGCAGAAGGGTCGGGGGTGTGGAATATTCTGTCACAACTTATTAGAAAAGTCACAAATCTTGCCACAGTCAGGGCAATATGAGAGCCATCAGTTCACAGTAAGTTCAAATACCTCCAGGATATGGGTAACAACAGATGAGGAGAAATTTCAAATTAAAAGAAAAAAGAAGTGTGGGGGGAAGAGAAACAAAATTAAATAGTTCAAGTGAGTGACTACATAGTCATTCAAGAGAAATATAAATAATCTCTTGCAACTTCTCACAGAGAGATTTTGTAAAAACATGAAAAATTTGTTTTCTGTTTTTTAAATGTTTCCTTACGAGTATCTTCCCACCTCAGAAAGTATTTAAAGTGCTTCATTTTACCTCCTGCATATACATACACTGAAGTTACTATTAAATGTTAAGCATATACCTAAAGCATTGCTAAAAATGGATATTCCTCCCAAATAACAGTGTTGGGCATTCCTAAATCCCCTCCTGCTATGGGAATTAAAGGGAAGAGACCTTTCCTTCCAACAGCTTTCAGGAGTAGCTGGAGCAGAGAGAAGACTTCCCAGCTAATCTTTCTGTCAGACCCCATCACAGGGAAAATGAAGGGTGGGATATACTCCCCAAGTCCATTAAAAATATGTCATTAGCCAACCATATTTTAGCATGCCAAAAGGAAAAAAAAAAGGCAACCAAAACCCCAACTTTAACAGATTTTTTTTTTACCCACATGAGTCACAAAGCCTTGAAAAATTCCAGAAGAACTATGACTTTCAAAGTGGTTCAAAACATGTTGTAAAATTATTATAACACATGAGGAGTGCAGTTATTTAAGGTAGAGCCTTTCCTGTCAATGTTCCTTGTCAAAACAAGCAGGTCCTCCTTAGGTAGCACACTGATAAAATAACTATATT
This sequence comes from Pseudopipra pipra, assembly GCF_036250125.1. Lineage (NCBI taxonomy): Eukaryota > Metazoa > Chordata > Aves > Passeriformes > Pipridae > Pseudopipra > Pseudopipra pipra. The sequence continues at coordinate 2,405,685 of NC_087551.1, read as the reverse complement.
GTGTTTCTCTATGTAATATGGACAAGAATTCAGAAAAAAAAATGTTTTTCATATCATTGCTATTAAATCCATGTTAAATGTATTATGTGCTCTATGTCATTTTCTACCAGCTCTGCCATTAGCTCCAGAGCAGCTGGTGCTCACTGCACTGCACTGGAATATAATGAGCTCAGAGATTGCTCACAATTCCAGAGTTAAGCTGAACACATCCTACAAAACTAAACCTGATTTCTAGTGAGAAGTTAAAGGGAAAACCTGCTTTAATTTAAAATATTGATGTTTTAAAAATATATATAAATATATATATATGTACAAAGGCAACAAAGAAAAAAAAAAAATCACAACTGAAACAACTCCAAATTTGCTGTTTGCCACATTCACCAGCACAACAAATCATTTAAATGTGGTTGTGCCTTTCTGACTTGTGTCATATGGCCCCTACAGTGTTCAGAGTTGAACACCCTAAAAGTAAAGGCCGTGTGTGGTTATTGGTTTGCTACGAAGTGCTGTTATTGGTTTCTATAGCTTGAGATTTTAGCATCATTTTATCATTTATCATTACTGCTGGATGCAAATCAGGAAAATCTGTAATGTTAATTAATCCTCCTCACACTTGGCTCCTTCAGCTGCTTCTACAAAGGAGACAAAGGCTAAAAGTCCAGTGCCTACAAAACAGCCAGGACAGGGAATTAGGAGTGTCCCTGGACACCACAGATCCAGCCCAGGACACAGGTTGGAGACAGAGGGAGGTGCCCCAGCATATTCAGGGAGCACAACACGGCTCCCATTAATCCCACCAGGAAAACTGGGTGTAGAGGCCCAGGGAGAAGCAGTAGCTCCCAGTTCCACAGGTGGGAACCCTTCCACAATAATATCTGTGAATGGCACAGCACACCTTTGTCCTGAAGGACAACTCCTGATGTCCTAAGAAGAGACATCATTCATCAGGAACCCTGTAATACCAGTCTCCCTCTCCATCTTCCTATCCATTTCTTGGGGTTCATGATTCCCAAAAGGGGCCAGAAATGGATAAGCACCTCAGTTGAGGATTCTCCTTGAGGCCCTGAGAGCTGCATTAAGGCTGCTCCCTTTGGTCATGGCCAAATGTGTGACTGGGACAGGAGGAGTTGCTCCACACTCGGTCCTGCTTGGATACTTCACCACCTAAAAATTCACCTTGGACATTCATTTCAAACCAGACTACACCTAAAGCAACACTGTGTCCTTCCAGGATCTGGCCCCACAGGGCCCCATGGATTCAGGGAAAGGGTTGCTGTTACAGGCAGAGCGTGACTGCTGGGGGAGGGAAGCTTTTGTCCCTGGGAGAGGAGTTTATGGGAGTAGGGAAAGTAATAGTGCATTTAGGGTGGGAAATAAATGTTTCATGACTCTAAAATGGTACATCTGTGCATAAGTATATACTCACACACACACACAGGAGTTCTAGTCTGTAAAATAAATAGCTGTATTTCCTTCTGGATTGAAACTCAAATATCCATAGTTCCCAGTCATAACACATGGAACATCGGGTTCAACCTTTTCAAGTGGTTACTGATTTTGCACACCTCAGATTGTAGAGGCACCATGGAAAGTGCTGTTACTGCTCTGGATTTTGGAGGAAGAGTCAGCACTTTGAGCAAAGTGGCACTTTTTGAGAGCGCCCAAATGAGGTGTCCCAAACCCGAAGTCATTGAACACATTTGCCATTCCTGCAATTCCAGCATCCCTGGGCCAACCTCACCTGACCCCAGTGTACTTAAAAACTCCTGAAATGCCTCTCAAACGTGGCATTCCAGCTCATGGCTCTTATCCATCATTATGAACTCATGAAGACTTTCTGTGAGTCACTCCAGCAGCTTCCCTGGCATCACCACCACAAATTAAAGCGTTCTGCCCTTTCTCTGATGGAACTTCACAACTCTGCCTGTCCCCCATCCATCTACTCCCATTCCAGTGCATCCCTGGCAGCAACAGAGCTCTGAGAGCTGCAGCAACCCCAGACTGCAAGGCCACAACCTCCTCTCTCCAAATCCTCCTATAGATCCCTCTCTGCCTCAATGTTTATAAATAATCACAGAATTCCTTACAGCCAGATGGGTGGAATCTGGCCTTTACTATCTAGACACATATTAAATATTCTTTAAAATACAATGTGCACAAAAATATAAGGGAAGGAGGGTTCATAAGGAGAAAGGATATGTTTTATTGAACTAGTTGATAGAGTTTGAAAAAGTGGATATGTTTGTTACTTGTCTATAGCAATTCATTTGGTAAATAAGATTAGCTAATCCTTCCATCTCTCCCATCCAGAGGGAACTACAGCAATAGTCCTTCTGGAAAAATGTTTTACTGACCCCCTCCTCTGAATGCACTGAGCTGCAGGTTGTGCTCCAGCCACAGAAAGAACCCACAGCAGGAAACAGTTCCTCAAAGACACAAGGCAACCAACCTCCAGTTTGGTTTGAAAATCTAGATGTTGCTCAAGTCATACAGGGGAAAAAATATGACAACAGCCTTTATAGAGTATAAGCCCTTGATAACTAGAGGGATACAAACATATGAGCACATATTAAAAATATACACCTGCATATTACCCATGTACACATATAGGTGCTCAGCTCGTTACCTAAAGTGACATGTGGGAATATTACAATAATGATGATGATGAAGGAAGGTATATTATGCTGTGGGGAGAGGGCTTTATGCATGTTTTATTTGCCTGAGTTACGGCGAGTTGTGACTGGTGGTGACATTTGGCCATGCTGCAGCCTCCAATAAACATAAAACAAAGCCTACACTGCCCCTTTAAAGGCGTGTTTTCCATTCATTCCACGGGACTGAAATGTGTCCTAATGCTTCTGAAGGGTTTTAATAAATATGAGGACGTATAAAACGCCGCTGATGACTCAACTGCTAAATCACTTGGAGCAGCTGCAGCTCCGGGCTCTCTTTTGAAATGCATTCCGTGGGGTGATTACCTCAGAGCAGGGCAGTTCTCCCCTGCTAGTGTGGGATGCATTCGAGGGGCAGGCTGAGTGTTCACTGGAGTGTGAGTGGCCACACTGCAGTGCCAAAGCCACGTGTGGCACCGCTGTGCTGCCGCGGCAGGGCTGGGGGAAGCACACACAGCCTGCTCCATTCCTCTGCTACGTTCCCTCGTTCCATCAGCCACCCTTTCCTCTGCTTAGGACTGAGCGGGGCTTTCAGAAAAAAACAGGGGTTTAGTCTCTCTGTTTCACTCAGTGCATTATCATTGTAACATTAATCTTGGTGGAATGGGTTTCATTTTATCTGGTTGCATTTCATGGCAGTGTAAAAGTGTAAAAAATGCACTTTGATTTTCCGAGGGAACATTAGCACCTAACATTAGTAAGGGTAGAAGTAAAGCTCTTGTTCTAAATAAATTTAACAGGCATGCTGACATCAGAGGCAGGGCTGTAATAGTTTTGCATTAACTGATGATTTTTTCCTAAAAAGATGCTCTGTGCCAATAGGATAAAGGGCTGCTTCAGGAAAGGACACTTTCCATTTAAAGAAAGCAAAATATATTGTTATTAGGAGAGGTAGCAACGAGTAATTTCCTTCAAAACAATATACACATTCTAATGGCCACATTTAAGAGATATAGGTAATTGGGCATTGACAAGGTCCTGAATATAACACAGAAGCCACTAAAACACAACAGAAGCCTTTCTAAAAGTTAAAAAATGAAAATACACAAGTATTAATTAAGGAACAGTAGAAGCAAAAATCCTCCATTAAATATGTTGCTGGGGGGGTCCCTTTGACTATCTTGAGGTCAAATGCTGAGGACTGTGAGCAACATAAACCAGTCTTTTTAACATTACAAACACAGCTTCAAACACTCCGTTAAACTTTCCAACCACTGGCAAAAAAACTTTTATCAACTTTATGTGTTAAAAATGAGAGTTTTTGTGGCAGGCCTCTCCAGATCAGTATAAATTCAATCCAATTTAAGGCACAGTAACTATGTGGGCAGTCTCAGACTATTACTTTCAATGGGATGGAGTCCCTAAGGATGACATAGACTTAGTCCCATTGAAAGTAATGGGGTAAGCAATCACATGCCATTACTTTCAAGGAGACTCAGTCTATACTATCCATAATAACATGGTAATATAAATCTGGACTGACTCATCAGCATGAAGAATGAAAATGTAAAAGAATGGCAAAGCTGCAAACGTGCACCCTGAGACAAAAAACAGCCCCTCAGTTTCTCTGCATCCATAACTCATCCATGCTGGAAGTTTATTACAGGAGAGGAGCAGGAACAGGCTAAAAAGGCACAGGAGCACAAGGTGAGGTGTTAAACCAAGAGGAGGTTCCAGCATTTCATAGTATTTTTAGTCATCACTACCTCTTCCTCTTTCTCCCCCCCCCTTTTTTTTCCAGTTCTGGTCCTTTAAGTCCTCAATCTAATTTTTTTTGTTTCCTAAATCCAGCAATATGAAAAATATTTGTTCATGGAGAGTGCCTCTCTATAAAGCCATTTATTTTTCTTTTTCTCCTCAGCGTACCACACAGACAGCTACAAACAGCCTCTGCAATCTTTCCCTCTGCAAATCAAAGACATTAATAATATATTAAAAGGATAGATAATTCTGAGCAGGTGGACAGGGTGGTGATTGATCCATTACTGTGCAAATACCTTGGTAATGGCTTGTAAAAACTTAAGATCCACAAAACAAAGAGATAACAAAGCTCCACCATTAGGACAGACACATTTATGGCCAGTAAATTTTATCCAGATTAATAGAAAAGAGCAACTCAAATCCTCCTCTTGATCTCAGAATAATGCTCAGGTTGGCAAGGCTCGGGAGGAAAAGCCACTGAAAGAAGGAAAGCAGATCCCCCACCTCGTGCCAGGGAAGAGGATTTCTTCCCATGGGAAGTTGCCACAGGTTTGAGCAGAACAGCCCAAAGCATTTCTGTGATGTTCTCCCAACACCTCAAACCCCTCTGCTGACCTGCTCATTTCTTGACAAAAAATAACTCCAATAAGAGCTAATCTGTCTGGTCTGCATAAGCCAACTCTTTATTTTCCATTGCCTGCAGAGTTAAAAAATATGAATATAAATGTTTATGTAATATATATTTATACATATATGCATTAGACCATTTCTTCCCTGATGGAGTGACAGAAAAGAATTCCTGTGGCTGCTGAGCAGTAATTGAGAGCATTGAATCTTTGCATTCCAGAAATTGTTTCAAGGACAAAAGCTGGATTAAATCACAGGCACCCTAAAAGTTTGGGTAAGAAGCCCAGCTAGTGTTCCTCATTTCAGTTTTCTAGGGAATTACAAGGCTGTGATGCAGTGAATCAGAGTTTTGTGGTTGTCAAGTTATAATTGTCAAGGAAAACTCTAATCCTGCTGAAACCAGGATGGATTTTGATATATGGTACAGGGGCATACATAATATTTTCCAACTGAACTCTTGCTCTGAATCACAAAAAAAAAAAAATTAACAACATAAGAATCAAATTATGTAAAAACATAAGTACATAAAAATAAATATTTTATAATTAACTCAGTTATTCTGTAATAGTAATCTCTGTTTTGCAGGAGAGGGGGACAGGAACTAAATTCAGTTCAACTTCAGGTTGAAAATGGGCTACAACCCTTAAAAATAAATTAAACACTTCTACAGACCAAAAAAAAAAAATCTCATCATATAAAGTATTAGAATTAAACTACAACCAGTTGTAACTTTAAACTGTTTACTCACATCTCTATCACTGCATATGTATAACACAGCTCTTAATAGAGAAATACGATTTTTTTAATCCCTAAATATTTTCCTGTCTGTTTGTGCACCTGCATCTTCGTAAACAATTTTTAAGTGCTGAAAAAAAAAATAAAAGCTTTGATGTGCAGGATCACACTTATAAAAACAATTTGTGCTGAATGTGTTTGTCGGTGGCAGAGAACAGAAATATTTTAAACATTAAACCACTGCACTTTCAGGTATAATTTCATAAACAATAATTAGTAATGACAAAGGTAGCATAATGGAAACTGCCAGCTTGCTTAGCAAATATGCTATAGGACATCTATAGTACAGACAGCTGTACTACTCACTTGTGCATTGCATCACCCCATAAAATTAGATTAAAACATTATAAGAAAAGATTGTTAAAGCATTATAAAGTTATTTAAGTGATTGTACAAACAGAAAAACCCTCAAAGCTAATTTTCCTGAAGTGTTCCCCCTCCCTTTTTGTGTTTTTGAAAAGAAACTAAACCAAAACCAAACGGGAGGTGCACACGAAGGCTTGGAATACCAACACCTTTCCTGATAATTCTGATGACTTATTTTGGATAATTTACATTTCCAAAACGTGCTGCCACGTTCCAGGGGTGGTTATGTTTAATTAGAGTTTAATATTGCCTTGGATTTTAGCCAGAGGTGGGGTTTGATGCTACACCCAGATCCACGGGCACGAGGAGCAGCAGGGGCTGTCCATCATCCCCCAGGAGTAACCCATTGTACTACACCCAGGTGTATCTTCCACCTCCTCTGCACCTGCTGGCAACACTCACTTCCTGCACTGAAGGGATACAGGTTGTAGTACCAAACAGAAATCCAACTTATTTTTGGTTTTGGGGTAGATTTGGAGTACAGTGATAATAAAAATAATAATAAAAATAGGAGGTTTTTTTGTGGTTTGTGTGTTTTAAGTTCACAAAAAGAATGCAGTAAATAAATCATTGATACATTAAGAATGATTACCGACGTGTAAAGTGGAATTTGAATTACCTTAGATATATTACCCACAATGCTTTTCAAGGCAGCAGCTAATTAGCAGGAGAAAGGTCATGCAAAAAAAAAAAAAATGTGATTAGAAGAGGTTGAAAGAAAAAAAAAGAAATAGCCACATATTTGGCCACAGCCCAAATTTCCTTTTTGCCACTGTAACTGAAAGCCATCGCTTCAATATTTAATGAAATGCTTATGTTGCAGCACCTGGTCACATTGTGAGCAGTGCCTAAGCACTGCCTCCCCTGTGGGTCATTACTGCAGCCATCTGAACGGGGGCAAACTGCTCAGCCACTACAATAATGCCACTCTTTAAGAATCTACAGCTACAAAACAGCAGGAGACAGAGTTACTTTGGCTCTGATCTTGGGAAAAATGGCTGGGGGCAAAATGCTGTTTCCTCCCATCAGAGAGCGCGGAGTTCGCAATAATTCTGGGAGTCAAAGCCCAGGCACCGGCCCCAGCCCGGCTGCCCTGCTCTGCTTTGCCTCCCCGCGCAGGAGCCTCGCAGCTCCTGGGGAGAGATCCTTGTCAACAGGAAAACAGGAGTTCACACTCCCCTGCTAATGATCCGATGCATCAATAGCTCCAACAATCACAACAAGCAGATGTCCTAAGTTAATATAGACTTTCCTGGGATTTTACTTGTGAAACAGGGCTTTAAAAGGCATTAGTCTTTTGTCCTCACTAGAGATCTGCTAAATCCTGGCACCAATTCCTTGGGTATGTGAACCCCAGCCTAATGGAATTTAATTACTTTAGTGGTATTAATCATCTGTACAGTAGAGCAAAGAGTATTTTATTACCACTTTTAAGGGTTATCGGCACATTTATTTCAAATGAACTGTCAAACTGCATTACGTGGAGAGCATGCCAGGCTGGAATCCTGCAGCACAGGTGGGAAGACATTTGCTGCTTAAAACTCTTGGACACGAGGAGGATGCCTCTGCCTCACACAGGATGCAGCTTATTTAAGATTTAAACCAAACCATCGATTTGGTGATTTCTTTTTGCTCGTATTGGTTTTTGTCAGCTCCCAATTTCTGGGTTGCAAAGGGTGCTCTTCTCCGAGGAGAACAGGAACTCAGTTGGCACCAAATAACCTGTGACACTACTACAGGATTAGTTACAGAACAGCAATACCAGCCTTGTCCATTATCTGGCAACAAGCGCTGGCTCAGTAACACAAGGCTTTTCTAATTCACTTAAATACATAAACCCCTTTGCATGCACATACGTGGAAAAGCAGATTTTCACTCAGTGCAGCTTCTACACTGCCTTTGGGGAAAAAAACCAACCACATATTCCTAAAAGATGCTCACCAGGTCATCAAAAGATGCCTGTTGGTATGAGTTTACAGCCCCAACAACCTCAAACAAATCAGGTGCTCATTTCTGTCTGCTGGGCACACTACAGCATATTTTACACACTGCAAAGTTCCAATTGTACCTAAAATCCAGCAAAAATTAACACCTGTTGAAAGACTTGTTTTTTACCCCTTTGGAGCAGAGTTTCTTTTTGTCTGGCCTCCAGACTCTGCCCAGGTTTCAGCCCTGTCCTACACCTGGTTAAAGCACATTGTTTTACACCCACCACATCTCAGCCATTCTGCACCGAGCAGCAAATGAGAGCAATTTGTGACACAAGATACTACGACATGTGGGAAAGACACATAATTAGTGTCAGAATGAATGCATTTGCTTTTTAAAGCCTATTTGTCCTAGGATTTCAAATGAATCAAGCTGCTATGTCTCTCTCAACAGCTCCATACTGCTGTATAATGAATTAAAAGCTAGTGTTGCTAAAATGTGCAAGCTTCAGGAATAAAAACTGTATGCATCTCAAAACCAGGGATGAGAGGATCTTAAAAGGCTCTAAACTCTAATGTAGCCTATTTTAAAGCCTTCCAAAAAACTAACCCATTTTACTAAACAGAGAATTCTCAAGTGAAATCACCACTTTTCATGACAGATTACCATGAATTTACAAAGCTACTTTGAATCTTGTCTTTTTAAAAGGAAAACCTCCAACTTTCACCTCAGACTTTGCCCATATGTCTCACTCAGGTTTCAGTCCCCAGCACTGTGCAGGAGCAGGGCACACAGTGCCACATCTCAGTGCCCCAGACAGACAGTTCTCTCTCAAATCTTTCCCATCCATCTCTGTTTCCTTCCCCTGCTGTCCAGATAGTCAGAACCATGGCCTGTGAGGGAAGTGGCACAGCCAGGCACCATCACAACACTTGTGTCAGTGTCCCACACCCAGGGACAGCTGGGACCATCCTCTAAGAGGAAAAGGGGCACTTTAGATTCTTGCTCCTTTTCTGTATTTACTCACTAATTGAGACTCTTTCCAAGACTGTTACCCTGCAAGGTGACAATCTGTGACTGACCACAGGCACCCCCATGAATATCTTACTAGATAAAGGAAATTAAGTTTTGGTAAAATAGAAGAGAATTAACTCAGAAAACAAGGCAGGCTCTCCTTGTGATTACTTGTCCTTTGTTTTCCAAAGCCATCTGGCCCACATGCTACACTTCTTCTGCCAAAATATTGATACCTTTCTGTATTTTAACCATCCCCAGTGGATTAAAAAGACAAATGTGGTGCCCACCAGAGTATCATCCCAGTGACCCTAAAAACGAGTTGGGAAGTGCATTACAGAGACCTCAGAAAGTATTTTTCTTCCAGGCACCTGTAATCTTGATTCATTCCCCTTCTATTAACTGAGGTTAGTTACCACTGAAAAACTACTCTTTAACAGGACATGAGATTCTCCCAAAATTAACATTCTGACTAAGCCCAAGCACCCAGGCTTTGATGAGGGGAAGAACACATTAGTGACAGGGGAAGAGGGAGTAAGCAGAGCATCTCTGCAGCTGCCTTGGTGCTGCTGGAGCCAAACATATCCCAGGACAAAAGTAATGCCCAGCAGGTCACAGGCCCATCTGAGAACCCTGTGGACAGTGTGTGGTTCTGAACAATCACCCACAGAAAGCCCTTGCAGAACCAGGCCCAAATACCCTCCTGATCTCCCTGTGCAGCAGAGTGTTCCCAGCTGGGAAGGTGCCATGTATTCCCAGCCCCAGGCAGCTGCAGGGACAGCCACACGACCTCAGGAGCTAATAGGAAACCCCGGTTTTAAATGCCACTTTATGATTAGGTAACAGAACAAACAGCCCCGTGTTGCTGCGAGATAAATGTCTGGGAAGCCGGCAGAGATACAAGGCAGAGCCAGATGCCTCCAGTGACCCTGAAAGAATGTTATCTTAATGTGATGCACACCTTTGACTGCCTCGTTGTGTTTAATGCATGAAGTAGCCTCAGCCACAGGTCCGGGAAGAGTTGTGAGATATCCCACACAGCAAGTACAGCGCTGGACTAGCAACTACTTCATTTCAATATTTACAGAGAGATTGCTGGCCCGGGGAAGCAGCCAGTTTTATCACCTGATCTGAAGCACCCCGTGTATCACAGCTCAGGCCCCACAAACAAATCTCCTAAGGCATCCTGCTTATGGAAAGAAGGGCAGCACCAGACTTAAGATAGGAAAAGGAAAACATACTGTATTTTTTAAAGTGAAGATTCAATTTTAAAAATAAGGAAGTTATTCATCAGTATAGAGACATGAAAACTATGCAGTAAACCCGATCTTATTCTGATTAAAGCCAAAAGGAGTTTAGTAAAAGGTGGGAGAAGTGGGCCCGAGTTTTACATTGGAGACCAATTTTCTCCTGTAGCAGTTACTGGAAAGAAGAAAGCCCGTTTCTTTTTCAGGAAAAAAGGGCATGTTTCTTGCCTTGTTCTCCGCATTTTGTCATCACTCCAGTGAGCATCTGGCCATCACTTTTCCCATCCGTGGGGTTGCACAAGCTAAACGCAGGGAATTAGCGCTGTGAAGTTCAAAGTCCAGCTCTATTAGCTTGCAAAGGAGCTGTTAAAAGCAGCGTCTGATGCGCCAGGAGGGTCAGGACTTGCATATAAACCGAATCCTACAAAAACGAGCCCCCGTGGAAGTCAATGGGATTACTCACAGTGCAGGGAGTTAAACATGTACATACATTTCGGGAAGCCTCATGCCGAGTACAAACACCCCTTAATGCTCTGCCTTGCTGAACTTCCTCGCAGCATTTCCGAGCTGGCAGAGGTGTCCCTTCACTAAAACCCCAGAGTGGGGCCAAAGTTTGCTGTTGTAAAGCTTAGTCTAACCCACAGATGCTTTTAAAAGGCAGCCTCAGCCCAGTGCTGCCCAAAAGCAGCTGATGCAAGCAATCAGCTGGGAGTTGGCAGGGCTGGTCTTCCCAAAGCAGTCTGTCCCTTGGGGTTCAGCTCCAGCAGTTCTTCCAGGCTTCTCCTCCCAAGAACAGGACAAAGCAGTGGTTGGTTCTGCAGAGGCTCTGCCTTGCAAAGCTTTGCCTGAACACTGTTATTGTCATTGTAGTGCTATTTACTCAGTACCAGAGGTGTGCCCCTCATCACTGGGGGACACCCCACAAAGCAATCCCATTTTCCTCAGATGTCACCAACCCAGGGACCTTTTTCCATCCAATACAAAACCTGGCTGATTACTAATACCAATTAGTTGTGCAAGAAAACCCCAGGCTACAGAGAACTCTCAGCATGTCAGAGGCTCCTCTTAGACTGAACTGCAACAAACTCCAACAGGCTCCATCCCTGGAAGTGCCCAAGGCCAGGTTGGACGGGGCTTGGAGCAACCTGGGAGAGTGGAAGGTGTCCCTGCCCATGGCAGGGGGTAGAACCAGATGGGCTTTAAGGTCCCTTCCACCCAAACCATTCCATGATTCTGTGATTCCAAGAATGCAACACTCCCAGGGAACTGCAAATGCTTTGCTAGCATTCAGCCCCATTTAGATTTTGCCACAAATAAACTATTCTCAATCAAGATATCTAATGGACTAAAAAAAAAAAAAGTTTATAGTTAATGTAATCAGAACTAAGATTTTTAGAAAGGAAGTAATTTTGCAAGAAAACAAGCAGTCAAAAATAAAACAGCTCCTTAAGATTTTTGAGGATCAGCTTCGACCTGATTTTCCAATTTCTAATTAACAGTAAAATAAGGAATGATAAATTAAGAATGCTTTGATGTTCTTCACAGAATTTTGAATTATTCTGAAGTTAAATCACATAGTGATCTCTCACTGTCTCCAAGATACTATATTGGAAAGTAATTGTTTCTCACCTGCCAAATGGAAAAGAATATTTGCAGTCACACCACAGCCAGTGTTCTGACCAAAAAGGTTCAGATTAAATTTCAACAATCAGGTTCTGTTTATTAATTTCTTTAGCAGATACATTTGTTTACTAATGAAAAAAAGTTTCAGATAGACGTGTCTCTTCCAATTTGTACGAAATATATCTTCACTCTCCCAGCTTAGCTCTGCACCAGGACAGATACAAAGCTCCAATGGAAAATATGTTTAGGAAATGGGTAAAGAAAAAACCAGACCAGTGTGTCCACACAAACCAGCTGACCTGGGCAATGGGAGCTGGGGAATTATTGAAAAGTTGGCACTTTGGTTGCAGGCCTTGTGGGCTCCAGTGTCTGAAAGTTATAAGGAAAATAGACACAGGCACTCCCTTTGGAATTCCTGCCCCTTTAGGGACTCTGTGGTACTACGGGAATGTGAGGAACACCAAGATGTGACACTGAACATTTCCAAAGAAATGCAGACAGGACAAGAATTCCTGAACACTCTGAGCACCTTCCCTGGTGAGGAGCCCAAGGAGCTTCCAGCTCCTCAGAAAAATCCAAGGCTCAGACAAGCAAGGATGGAAATAAATGCAGATGAATTGGTTTTTTGAGTAAAGGCAGTATGGAAAAAAACAATCAAAAGAAAAAAAAACAACACAGTATTAGAAATGTGGTTCCCTGAGATTAATTAGTTACATTGATTCCACATCTACACCATCCAAAACCAGCACAGATCTGAGCATCCACACTGGGAATTTATGAGCATAATACAGTGATGGATCTTTAATCAACATTAACTGGACAACCCATGCCAAAGAAAGGGGGGAAGGCAGGTCTTTATTCCTCACTGAAAACACAACCTCTGCCAGCAGCAGGGGAATCCACCCTGCATTCCTAGCAAGGTCTCATCCAATTCCAAACACAGACTGAAGTGTTCCTCTTAGTTTAGCCTGGCAAGGAACCCCAAGGTGTCTGTCCTGAGCCATGTGACAGACAGACCCTGACCAGCTCTAGTTTCCCAGTCAGGGCTCCTGCCCAGAGCAGACCAAGTCAGGTCCAGGGGATCTTTGTCACCCCTCCCTCAGTTCCCACCACAGCTCCAAACCTTGGGAAGCTCACTCCAGATGCCACCCTCCAGAGAATTTTCCCTCATGCTTTTGTGCAGCCCCATAGGCATCCAATGCACTTAGTCATACAATTAAGGGTGATTTTTTCCCTGAAACCAAGCTTGATTGGTGAAAATGCAAATAACTTGGAAAATTGCATTTCTGTGCAACAGATGTTATTCTTACTGTGTTCAAATACTTGGTTGAAATATAAAGCCTAATTTTCTCTCTCAAAAAAAGAAAACATAACAGCTTCTAACAACAGCAAACTGTGATAATGAAAGTTCTGTGGAATGCGTCACCGGATCCCATTTTGGAGCTGTGCAATGCACAGTGGTTTTGTCTCCTGATTACCAAAGAATGAGTGTCACCAATTGATTTTATTATTATATTAAGACTCCAGTCACATACAAATTCAAATCCATGACTGAAGACCTGCTGATGGAATATGACCACCCCTATTCTTGCTCTCTTAACGATCTTGAAGGGAGTTGCAGCTCTCCCTAGTAATGCAGAATATCTGCAAAGCCCAACTTTTCCATCAGATACCATTTCTTTTGGAATATTTAAAAAAGGTTGTTCTGTCAGGAACACCCCCAGTTTGAATTTTTAAAATAAACAATCAAACTATGTATTAAAAGAATGTCAGATAATCATGAAACAGAATCCCCTATTTCAAATATTAAGAAAAAATATTAAAAAGCCAGAGAATCTTTGGTATAAGGGAAAAAAAAAAAAATCCTTGTTTGCTATATCTCCTTTCCCTGTTTGCATGTCACTGTGGGGCTGGGAAGAGCCTGGCCAAAGGTACTTGGTGCAGTTGAACACTCAGGACTCCAGATGTGAAAGCTGATTTGAAGAGACAGAAGTTGACAGTCTGTACAATCAGTTATTTAGGGATCTAATTGAAATTGCTGATACAAGCAGCCTGTCACACTGCATAAAGAACCTTCACCATTAACAAAAATCAATCATAAATCAATAAGATGAAAGTTGAATGTGTGCTCCAGGAACAGTAACAAAGCATCAGGAACCCACAGGCAACCACGAGGCTTTTGCCGGGTTTCATCTCTGGATTTTGCATCACTTATGGAGCTCCTAAAATAACTGTGCCTGACAAAAAACCCTGTCTGTGTATACATCTCTAAAGAAATGAGAAGTGTGCAGCTCCTTGCTTAGTTAGCTCTGTCTGCAGCTAATTAGCATCCTGGATGTCTCCACAGAACATGTGTTGGCTCTTTTCTCCGATACAGGCAATATCTGGGCTTTCATGTTATTCAGATGAGATAAATGCTGAACTTGGCTCTCACGTTCCCATTATGCTAAAGAGGAATTTCTCCTCTGCAAAGGCATCCCCAGCCCTGCAGACTCTGCTCGTGTGTGTGTGACACAGCCAGGGAAGTCAACAACAATGGTAAATAAAAACCACAGGCCACCATAAACCACTGAAATGTTCATATGTGCAAATAAAATACTGACACTAGGCTACTTTTGGAATTCCTTATACCCATGACATTGCTACTGTCACAAAAGCTACAGTTCAGATTCCTGTTTCCCTTCATCCTCACATTGTTTTGTACTCCACAAATTTTGTTTCTTTGGGAATGCTGAGAAGCACTGCAAGAGGGAGTGAAGTACTATATTAAAAAAGAAGTCAAATCAAATCGGTTCAAACATTGACATGAACACACTGGTTTGGCTGGAAATTGAGATATTGGGATACTTCCTTGCCATTCCCAGCCTAAACAAGCTGAAGCATCAGAAAACCTGCACTGCTACTCTCTTAAAATTGATATTTTGAAGGCTAAGATGATTTTTAAAGTTTCCAAAGACCATACAAGAGCTGGTACCCTGCACAGGTGGCACCTGGAAGGCTGGGTCCTTTTCAACTTGCATCATCATGGATACAAACAGCAAAATTATCATTTTCTCAGTCAATAAAACCTCACACTCTCTGCACCGGTCCACAAAGCACAAGGGGATGAAGAACACAGTTGAGTGGTACAGAAAAAGGAACCACCATGTGAATCCCATGGCTAATATTTCCTGTGCTGTGTAAGTCACACAACAGGAATGAGCTCATTAGAATCCCATTTTTGGACTTTTTTCCCAAATAAGCCTCGTTTCTCTTCAGATTCCACGTTCCCCAGCACGTGACAAACCTGTGCTTGAAGGAGGGAAAGCTCAGTTTCATTCCTTTATTGATCTATCAGACAAGAACTTAATCAATCTTCTTTATAAGCTATTAAAGCAGAGCAAGAGGAATGAACTCACCTGATACATTCAGCATTGATTGCTTCTTTCTAGGAACTGAATGTCAGCCTTATCTGCCACTACAGCTGTGATTCCATCCTCAGAAACAAGTTTTTCCCCTCATTAGCTCCCCAGAAATAGTGCAATTAAAAATGTATTTGAGACAAAACAGAGAATATAGCCAAAATTAGGTGAACAACACTTTAATTTAAGTTTCATTAGCTAAGTGTGTTCCAGAGAACACAGGAAGATTGAGTCAGGTTAAGGAACATCTTCTAATGAAACATAAGCTAATCCATCCTGTGACCACCCCATCACTAATTCCAGGGGAAACTCTGCATGCCAAGCAACTCTGGAATCCAACAACTGGAATTTCCACTTTACTGGACTCATCAAAACTAAAAGTAAAATTAAAAAAAGGCAGCAAACACACTTCCGACCAAATTGACAGTATTCAAGGGATTTCCAATATTCAAATTATCATTTTAAGTCATCTTTGCAACAACTGAGCTGCTGAACTGTGCCAAAATAATTTTGTTAACAAGGCAACCTTACATGACACGCATTTATGTCCAGAGTACCTGCTGGGAACTGTAGCTCAAGTTCTTCCATTGAAATCTCCCCCAAGACAGCTCAGCAACATCACCTTCACTCCATTACCTAATCCTCCTTTTAAAGGAGTTTAAGGGCTGTAGGAGGGCAGGTGAATCATGGGAAGTGTAATTTGCAATTACAGAGCCTAATTCTGAATGGGGAAAAGCTGGTAAAATCCCAGCTAAATGACCTCTGTTATCACCTCTGTAATCACCTGGTTTGGGGTGTAGCACCACAAAAGGGAGGAAACTCAATGTGGAAGTGATTGGAGAAGAGCAAATAAAACATTTCTATTTCATAAAACAAACCACTGGGCTCTTGTGGCAAGAAAAGGTTCTGATGTAACTGGATTTATTTGTAGGTGTTCACCCCACCAAACATTGTGCTAGTTGGCAGCTTTTCTGTGATTTGAAATGGAGGCAGTGATCAAAATCAGAATTTCCACTGCATGGAGAGCTTGGGGGTTTTCCTTGCTTTGCCAGGAGTTAATGCTCACAGAAATCAGGGTTGGAAACTTATGATAGCTGAGAAACACCTCTAAAGTTACCAATGCAATTCCTTGTTCATTCTTCCCTATTGCTGTATTAGACTTGTTATGCCTTCATTTACTACAAACAACCTTTAGGATGCAAGACACTGGAGCTGGAAGAGGCACAACTGCCACGTGTCAACAACTCCTCCTGGAATCTCAGATGGAACAGAATGGAAAGCACTTTGTCTTGCCAAACAGTAAAATAAAAATGTTGCTTTGGAGCTCTTCTATTTTTTTTTTTTTCCTTTCACTGGAAGGGAAAAAACAGCCTTTGCTATTAAGCGTGTCTATTTTCATGGGAAATCCTTCCATTTGCAATATCTGCATATCATGTTTAAATATCTCCCCCAGGAAGATATACCACTTAATAATGCTCCTGTTTATTTATTGCAAAAATCAAGAATAGCTGGAAGTCCATTATGAGAATCTTTTAGCAAATTTAATTAATTTGTAATTAATTTTATTGGTATTTATGAGAGAAATCTTTAATCAGCATAATTTAGCCTGAAAATTACAATATTAACTAATATTAATTAAACAACAATGTAATAATTTCAATAGTTTTAATTATTTTTAGAATAAATTACCTGCTAGTCAATTCTACACTGCTTTTGAAATTAATTAGCCAACTTAAGCATGCTCTGTAGCAAGGGTAGAACATGATGTCTAAACAAGGCAAGAAAAGCTGCTTCCAAGTGTCAGCTGGGCTGTCACAGTTTAAAAAACTGCTTTTTCATCCTAGCTTTAAAGAAAATGTGTTCTGCTTAAGCTTGGGAGCAAGATGCTTTTTAATCCTGATTTTAAACGTGTTATGTTTAAAATTGAGAGCAAGCTTTCAGATAGTGCAGGGCCTTGGATTTTGGAGCTGCCTTTCCTTTTAGTCCCTTTCCAGGTGGTGACTGTATCATCTCTCATTGACAGAGCTGAGTTAGTGTCACCTCAGTATTTTTACACATGCTTGGAGAGAAAAGGGGCAAAAGAGAGACGTTTCCCCTCCAAACTTAACAGGAGCAGCAGACAACAAGGACCTGTCAGGTTATCACCAGTGCATGTCCCCCACACAGAAAAATGAGTTTCCTACTGAATTCTTGCAGCTGGAGCAGCCCCTTCTCCTCTCACACCATTTCCTCTGACATGGGACAGACCCAAGAAACAACAGTTTGCTGCTGAAAATACAATTAATAGGGAAAATGTTGTACATCCCATAGCCATGGAGTGCCCTAGTTCTACTGATGGTATAGCTGTAAAGCTGCAAGTTCCCTCCTGTAAGCCAGAAGTTCCCTTCTGTAAGATAGTTTGCATGGCTTTCCACCTTTGGACTCCCCTTGGAATTTTCCAAAAAGTGAGAAAACAGGTGAAACTCCAGTGTTCCTTCTGGTTCTTAATGCTCTGAGTTTCACTGTGATAATATCCTGCCTCTCAAACACCAGCTACAACCAGTGAGAAAGGACAAATCTTGTTGCATTCAGCACTTCCTTTCCTAAGCACTAACAGTTTGCTCCATGAGGAAGAGCAGGGTATGGATCCATCTCCGTGCTGGCACAGAGGAGTTACAGGCTGGGTTTGAACCCTGGCCTCCCACGACATCCATGTGCTTTCATTGATCTCGGGTCACCCCGGTGAGGACCACAGTGAGTAAATATTGCAGTGTTACAACAACTTCCCCTCAGCTGTTTGTGCTCTGGGTGTGGAAATCCAGCGACTGAAAGTTCTTTAAATGTTGCCACAGTTTTCAAAAGCAGCTGCTCACTTTGGGAAGCTGAGTTTTACCCGCTGAACTCGGAGCTCCTTGAAGGGATGAATTTCAAAGGGCAGCTTTGCACACTCTGAAACTCAGACCATAGGGTTTTTTTCTGTTATCAGGCCAGACATTAAACAGGTTTGGTCATGGCAAAGCTGTTACAGATATAGAAAGCAGAATATAGAAACAAACAGTGCTCAAAAGGTAAAGTACATTCTCAAAGCAATACATTATCTGGCAGGGGAACTGTCATCATTATTTCCTTCAGACTTCCTCAACAAAACACCTCCATGACCTTAAAGGAATTATACAGAATTACTCCAATGAATAAAGACCAAGTTTCCAAATGTATTTTAGCAACTACAGCTTCTTAGGGGCTTTGGAAATTCTTACTGTGTGTTTATTTAGCCCTTTAAATTCCTGAGGATCTCAGGAAAGCTCTTTCTGAGTGTTGCAGGACGGGCATTGTTCCTCTGAATGTCACGGAGGAGACTTACAAGCAGATGGGATGTTTTCCAGGGAAAAATTCCAACTAAAAAGCTGACCTTTAAACAGAAACTGTCCGTGGTGCAGAGGGTCAGGTTGGCACCCACAGAGTTAAACTGACTGAGTCTACAACAAAGGAAAAAATATTAGCATTGCTATCTGTGTAAATGACATTAGTAGCAAGACTGAATTATCTTCTGAATTATTTTATTCCAATTATATTTTGATATAATTCAAGGTCTAGTGATTTTTTTAATGTTTGCAGTCCCCCAGTTTAATACCAGAAAAGCAATCAGTCATTTGTTTCCCAGACACCAAGTGGCTGGAATAGTTTTTCCATCCATTTGAAAAATATACAATCTGTATTTGCCTTTAAGTATACATTAGATGACTGTTGTAAGTGATTTGTAATTGTTTTTAAATTGTTGAACTTATTTTAATATGTATTTGCAATTGTATAGTTATTTAAATGTTCATGTTATAAGCAGTTTTTTTGGATTAGCAAATCGTTCATTCGTCTTTTGGTTTTTAAAAGGGGTAAATAGGAAAAAGACTAAAATGTCCTTTATTGGAGCACTTTTATTATACTGCTTATTAAAAATCTCTGTAACAACTGACAATACGAAAAGTTGAAAAGAGACCTAGAAAAATATGCAAAATGATGCATTTGGAAGTCCAACACTCCTTGTTTGTGGAAAGGCAATACAGGGGTCAGTTCAAGACCTGGTTTTTCAGTAGTTCAATGCTCTGAGTTTCCAAAAGTTCCTCCAAATACAAAGGCACATCTGTTCACATGAAGGTATGATGTTAAACCCCCTTCATTCAGTACCAAAGTAGTGACATGCATATTGCCTAAATTAGCTTTATTTTGGTTTATCTTGATGAGAAAGGCTGTGTGCACAAAGAAATTATGCATTAATTGGGTGAATTCGTACAAATTTCTGTGTGAATGGACTTCAGTGTCACCCAGAAAGCCCAGCACAGAGACCCAGCTCAGCCCAGCAAAGCCCCACATCAGGCTCAGCCACTCAACCCTGCTCCTGAGAGATTCCAGCAAAAGGGAAAGAGAAGTGGTAAGAGACATCCTAAATCAAAAAAGGAAACAAACATTTCCCATTCCTCAGGAATAAAACTTGTTTGACCAAGCAAACTAAGCAGGAATCATGTGTGAAAGAGTTTGGGCAAATTCTCCCTCCTGTCTGTGAGAGGAGCAGTACAGACCAGCCCCATTCCCAGCTCAAATCCACCTGCACGTTCCCCTGCTTAGCAAAGCTGGCCCTGAGTGCCTTGGTGTTCCCTGCTGAGAGTTTTTCATTACCTGCACCAGCACCTGACTGGCTTTCCAACAGATATTCCGGATTTACCAAGTCCAGGTGCCTGGGCCATGACCTCTTGCAGTATCCCAGTGTATATGTGGAGATAATGAAGGGCTCTCCATAAGCACCTCGGGATCGATCACCATCAATCAATTATCACATTATCAATTCAGGGGATCAATTATCCAACTCTTTTAGTTCCTTTTTCCTTAGGTACTTAAGTAGCAGAGTTAGAAGAGAAGCTTTCTCCTCATGGATTATAATTGATTTTCTACCAAAGAGAGCTCAGGATGGGCTCCAACAGACCTAGGATGTTTTAAAAATTACTCCTATTTTGGACAGGTCAAGGCACAGCCTCCAAACCAGTTGACAGACTGTGTAAAACACGGCCAAAGAGAAGAGCTACACAACAAGCTGCAGTGTTCTTTACTCTCACTCTCTCAATTATTGACTAATTTTGATTAAAATCTTTGGCTAATTGTCTTTTAACATTTAGTAAGCGTGCATTTATCTAAATCTTACAAGATCAGATGACACTGGAAATGATCATCTGAAGCATAACTTTATTTTTGAAGCTCCCATAAATTTGTAAAGCAGCAGTTTGGAACAGAAGGCCCTCTCAGGAATGTGGGCACTGGCCCTGGGGCAGAAAGAGCCCCTGCCCTGATAATCCTCTGGAGCCTCCTTCTCTTCCAGGCTGGAGAGCAGGCAGGAATGTCCTTGGAAGAGCTGGATGCTCCACCAAATGTAAGCCCTTGCTTCTCAACACAGTGTGGATATGGAGCCAGCTACTGGCTGAATACACAGGAATAATCCTGACCCAATCCAAGGGTTTCCTGCCTGGAAGTGGAACTGTGTGAATAGTCATATTTTTATTTTCCTGCTCTGTGCCTATTTTGGTAAAACTAGTATTTTTCTGAAGTTACACAGAGCTAGAGCCACTAGGAGAACAAAAACCAGAAAACAGCAGTAGCAAAATATTAATCTGGAGATGAGAATTCTCCAAGCTGAGAATAAAACATGAGAAAAGAATTTATTTTAAATTTGCTTTTAAAACGTGTAACGCGACAATTTCATTGAAACATTTACATTTAAAAATTCAACACACACGTGGGACATGCACATTTCTGATGGGATTGACAGCACACTAATAAAAAAAAAAGCTCCTTTCATTGTGCTGACTAAGATTTCCCTGCAGCCAACAGCCCAACAGCACTGGCATGTGGATCAGACATTTGTTGATTGAGTACTGTATGTTGTCCTGGTAGGCTTGTATACAAACAGGAAAAAAATCAGAAATATGTTGTTATCACAGCAAGTGAAATGCTTGGGCAAGAAATGAAGCATTTAGTCAAAAAGAAGGTTATTGTGGGCCTGCCATTTATCAGGTTAAAAGTCTAGGCAAGGCACGGTTGTGTTTACACACAAATACATTATTGATTTCTAGCAGTTCATTCATTTGCATAAAAAAATCTGTATCTAAACAGGATCGTCAGCCCTAAGCCATATGTACTAAGAGCTTGACAGACTAGCTGGTATTTAAAAGTGTGTGTCTTACATAAGGCAAAATGGAAAATATTGAAGTTGTGCATTGCAGGAAACAGAAGATTTTAACAATGCCCAGGAAAACGCAGCTGTTGGGCTTTACCTGTTCTCAGGCACCGGAGCTGCATACTTGAAATGCAGCTCCTTCCAACAGCTTGGTGCATTTTGTACCATAACACCACTTCAGACATTTGTTTGAAGGCAAACAGCAACTCTGTTTTAGAAGCAAAGCCATTCAAATCCCACCCAGTCCCAGATTTTTGCATCCAATTCCTGCAAGTTTCCATAGCACAGAACAACATAATGCTGTTCTACAGACAGACACGCACAGAAAAACTTGAAGGAAATGTTCTAAGGTAAACAAACGAGGTTAAAGAGAACAGCAACAGAGACACCCTCAAGATTTAATTATTCAAAACAATAGTTTATCATCTGTTCCTGCTTCTGAGCTACATATGGGCACACTCCAGAGCGAGCAGAGGGGACGGCAAAACACAGTTGCTGCAGTTTGCTCTTGGCTTACAGGAGACCTTTGGAATTCTATCCTGGAGACAGCACAGACAGAATGCCAGAGAGGTGCCAGCTTTGGATCTTCTGCACCCTGTGCTGAGCTCTCCTGCCTAACTTATTTATCTTGGTTCCTTTCCCTCCTGGCTTTTATTAATCTGAAGATTCCCAAGCTGAAGTTCTGAAACTTCACTGCAGTGAATGTAGTGGAATTGTTCTCTTTCTCCTATTGCTGCATACACAACTTTGAAAAGTATTCCACAAACACTTTACAAGACAACAAAATGAAGGGTGCACAGTCAGCCTTTGGACTATACTAACATGGATCCTTGGGACAAGGTCTGGATCAGAGAGAGACAGCAGGTCTCTGGGCAAAATAAATACTGCTGGGAACAGCACTGGGCAGGGACTTATTTTAAATTGGACTGAAGAAAGTTGCAGCAAAGAGGGGCTGAAATAAATGAAAAATGCCAAGTCAGCAGGAAATCCCAGGGTGGGCAGCCTTTCCAAAATTAAGCTACTTTTGCAGGCATAGGAAAAGTCTTAGGAAAACAAATGTCCCCCAGAACTTGGAGCAGCCACCTTTTGGTTATCCAACCACGCCAAGAGCAGCTCATTCCAAACAGGTGAAAAAGTGAACTCCCCTGCAAAATTCCAGCAGATATTTACCTGCAGTGAAAGGCAAAGCTGTGGTTCTGGTCTCTGACAGACAGTGCCTTAGAGGAAGAGATTTTGTCAGAGCTGGATGAACCCTCAGCTCCCTCACTGCCATCCCTGTGTGTGCTGAGCAGGAGCAGCTCCAGCTGAGTGGGAATATACACATGGGAGTGGCACCTGAACATTGGTCAAAACGTGACCTGTCTCACTTTACCCTCCTAGGAAGGGAAAGAAATAGTTACTACTCAGAGAGAAAGAAGCTGAGCCCACTCCCATCCATCCCTGCAAGCTCCCTCCAGCAAACCCACAGCTCCTTTCTGGATCCGTTACCAGTATTGCTCTGGAGTTCAGCTGCCTTGGATGACAACGCTGCCTCTGCACCGGGGCCAGGCCTGAGCCCAGGGATGTGCAGCTGAGAATCAGTGAGCAAAAGACACAGAAGTTTATTCACACAGAGCTACTGCAAAGCCTGGACATGAAGAAAATTAATAAAGCTCTGAATTCATCCCTAACTCTCAGTTTAACCTGCTGTATGCCTGCCTGCCATAAATAAATAAATATTCAGGGGGTTCTGTGGCTGTTCTAAGCCACAAAACAGTCATTAAGTTCAAACATCCCACCCTCTCCACTGCCACTTAAGCCCCCTCTACTGACACGCCTGATACTCTTTCAAATATTTAAACACTGGGATTTTTAAACAAACCCATTGAATTTCACTGGAATTTGGGCACTCAAACTCGTTCACCTGCTTTCAGTATTTCAGTCATAGCTCCTTAATGTTTAAACACTTTCTGTAATTTATTAACTCCAGAAATACTTAGATATAAGAGAAAAAAAATAGAAACTCCCCACCCAACGAGTTTTAAATGACCCCCCAGGACAGGGTGGAAGAGCAAGCACATAAATTCCAGTTTAGGACTGCCCATATTATGGACTTGGGGAGGATTTGCAGGTCTCAGCAGCTCGTGTTTCTGTAACACACTACATTACATTTATGTGTACCATTGCCCTCTACAGGATGGAATTCGGGATTTATGGAAGTGCTGCAATTATTTTGCTTTCTAGGAGCTCACAAAGCAGCACATATTTACTTCCAAAGGTGGAAGACTGTAATTTTATCACAGAAGGTTCTGGATTCCATATCTGATGACATATTCTGTGATATAGAAGAGTCAACCACGTATACAGTGTGCTGTGATCAGCAGTACAGAAACATATTCAGAATAATTCCTTAAAAAACATTTTATTGCAAATACAAATGTAGAAAGCCCTTTTACCTCCCAATAATGTCTTTCTTTCTATAACCAGCACTTTGTACAGGACATGTGCAATAAAGCACTGTTGAATATCTAGATTATTTTGGAAATACATGCCACTTTCAAAATGTGAAAAGCATTTAAAACATACAAGTACCAGAAGAAACCTGCAAATTCTGATTTGGCATTATGAGGGCACAGTTCTATCATTTTATTGCACCATTATTTGCATTCAGGAGGCTGCAGCAGCAATTCTGGTTGCAGAAGAATAAGATAGTTAACTTTTACATGATATTATGTACACAATATGCCTGTATTTTCACTTAAAATCTGGCCCCTGGGCACACTCAGGACCCTGGGAAAGGTCCCCGGTGTAAACAAAACCCGAGGTGTGTTTGTGAGCACAAACTGCCCCTGAACGAGGTCTCAGCAGAGCCAGGGAGCAATTGGGGGACCAATTAAAAAAAAGGCAAAATTCTCACAGAACTCCCATCTGAAATTTCAGGCTTCACCAAGCATTTGCCTCTGAACTTTAAAGTGCCCAAAAATAAGTTGTAGCAGAAACACTGAGCTCATCTCAACTTCTCTCGCTCTCGGAACGACCACGGCTCCATTTCACGCAGTTTTCAGATTTTAGATTCAATCAAGTGATTTTTATGAAGACAGACCAAGAGGCCACTGCTTCAAATTACTTGTTAACAAGGTTCCCTTCATTTAGAGATTACACTTAATGTGCAAACCTCATACTTACAGAAATTGAGCAGACACAGGTAGGCCTTCTAAAATGGGATGAGACATCCCTACCAGGGCTTTCACTTGTGTCAGTGTTATGTGGATCTTTTTTAATTATTATCCACCTTGCTTTTTGTTAATTACAGATAAGAAAAATATTCTTTATGGAAAGACAAGTTCTTTAAAAAACAACATTTCAGAAAAGCATTGAACAAGACATTAATAACAAAGTGAAAGGATAAGCAGAATGGAAGTCTGAAAAATTCTATATTTGTATTATACAGGCATTGTTTTCATTCTTGGCACCTTATTTTTCATGTGCATAAAGAGAACACAAGCTACAGCAGGGTGAGACAAAGATCAATGCTGAATGTATTACTTGGCATTGGTCAGACTCAGTTTAATAAGAAAAGAATTGATCCATTAAGCTAAACCTAATTCTTGGCCGAAAATGGTTGAAATCTCTTCTTTATAGTGCTGGCTTCATAAAGAGCTATAATATTCAGAAGAAACAACTCAGAGCTGAGTTTAATAAGATTAAATGTATTGCAAATATACTTAACCAGAATCTATCCAGTTGTTAATGATTACTATTAATATCAAACAATTTTTGTATAGAATTTTTTATTAGAGTAGTTGTAAAATATAGCCATGTGAAATGCAATATAAAAAGAGGGTTAGGTAATTTGTAACAGCTACAATTGCAGAACCAAAACCTTCACCTATAAGATATAGTAATTTATTTTATCAATCCAGCTCCTCATACAAGTGCAATTCAATTTGTAAAGTATTTAAGTGCCAGTCATTAACACTGTATAGCAAAGTGCAGAAGGACAGCATCTACTATATGTGATTGTGTTATTATATGTGAAGAGACTGCAAAATAAATTACTTTTTCTGTCAGCAAGGCTGGGGACCTATTGTTAAAACACAACTTCAGCTGTGTCTGAACCACTCCACAAAGCCCTGTTCCCCAGCTCTGCCAGCTCCGAGCAGCCCTCGGGGCTGGGAGGATGCCCCGTGCTGCCAAAGGGACACACCTGGCAGAGTCCTTTGCCTCTGTCACTCCTCCTCTGAAGACCAGAGGTGTCCTGAAAACTGGAGTGCCCATCCCAAATCCCTGGAAGGTCCCATCCTGCAGCGCGGCATTGCCAGGACAAAACAGGGAATATCCCCCTCTGGTGAGCAACTGCAGCGGGCTGGGAGGAGCCTGCACCTCCTGAGCTGTGCCCTCTCCTTGGGCAGACCCAGGATTAACACACCTTAAAATTCTGCCCAGCAAACAGCCTTTTTATGTATTTATTTGTTTTTTCAAGCACACTTCTAAATGTGTTTTATAAACGGGATTGTGTCTATAAACATAAAAGAATGGGAGCAGGAATTCTGCTTCACCCAGGATTTGAGCAGGAGAGGACAGAACTGGGATCAATTCAGAGGTGGTTACAATCTAGTTACAGTTTTAATTAAGATGACAATGTGGCAAAACTACAGGCACACAAAAATCAAACCTGTGAATTCAGCAAAAAGAATTACTGAACCAGCGGGTGAGAGGGAATGGAAAACAGCACTGGAGGAAAAGGACAGGGAAGGAAATGGAAGGTACAGAAAGTCAATTATTACATGCCCGAAGGTTGGATGTGCTGTCTGGCATCAGAACATTGTGTGTTAAAATGTATATTGAGAATGAGGAGGAAAATGCAAGAAAATTAATTTATGAAGAGGGCATATTTAAGGCACAAAAATACAGTTAGGAAAGACAACTAGAAAGATTATAGCATGAAGTTAAAAGACTCACACGCTGATAAGGAAAGCAAAGGGGGAAAATGAAAGGGAAAGTTCACGTAAGGTGAGGAAATTGTAAATAAAGATTTCTTTTCTTTTCAAGCATGTCAAGAGCATAAGGTCACTGAGGGAAACAGCAGCACACCTATGAAATGGCAAATGGCAGTTTACTAACAGGAAGGAGAGACTGCTTAGAAATGAACTCTCTATTTTATTGTACATAAAACAAGGTTGGGACTGATGACAGGATCAGACATAAATTTCCTGGGGGAGGAAGAGTAAACACCAAAGAAAATCAGTAACATGCCAGAACAGCTCATCAAGAAATTAGAAAGTCTGAAGGTTGACATAACTCCAGGAATAGACAGAATTAATTCAGAGCTCAGAAAGATATGTCAGAGGAGATAGAGGAATCATTAGCAGATATATTTAAAACCTGTCCTGAATATGAGTTGGACTGAAGAGAGGTTAGTGACAACCACTATCCAGAAAAATACAGAGCCCTGACTGCACAGCTGTGTCACACTCTTGAAACATTATTATTTCAGGAAACAATATGATTAGGAGTTTGTGTAGCTGCAAGAGGAATTGCTGGCACAGCTCACCAAAGGGATATCAGGCCTAAATTTGCCCTCAGAACTTTTAAAAGAAGAATTACAAGTTATCGATCCCAACTGAAGGTACAAGCTCATATTCCACACTCTTTAGAAGAGCTTCTGATATATTAACGCATAGAAGACTAATCTAAAGGTCAGGAAGGGAGGGAACTATCAGTAAGATGACAGGATATGTTACAAAGCAAAAAACTTGCCAAAGAAAAGAAATGAGGTAAAATTCAGAATGCCTGAAGTACACTCAGAGAGACTGAAAACCTGCCGGAGTAGAAGAGGAGACTAATTGATTGTAGACAAATTTATGTTAATAAAGCTAACAGCAAACAACAAGCAGAGAAAGGGATTAAGTCCAGGTCTCTCACATTGATGTACTCAATTTCAAATTTTTCACTATCTAAAAAAAATTAAAAATTAAAAAATCTTCCTAATACTCATTTCCAAGAACTGTGTCTCTCATTTGCCTGTTAATTTACTCAGCTTTGGCAGATGCTTGTAAAATTCCTCTCCAGACTTTTAAAATCTTGACCATCCCAGAGAGCAGCAGATCATCTGCAAATTGTGCTCAAAGTTCACCTGATTTTAGAACACAGCAATAATGAATAACACTCCCCCTAATCCAGCACAACCAATGGCATCATTGATATAAACCTCAACTTTCTCACTTTGGCCACAGTTCTTGGATATACTTGAACATTCCAGCAGACTAGAGAAGGAATTAGATTTTTATTTTAAATGATACATGTTGATTTATACAAATCACAAACTACTTGCAACAGAATGCTCCTTAAAATCAGGCTCATTTTTTACCTTCTAGTTTTCCAGCACAGTACCTGGTTTTAAAAGGAACTTAAATGATTATCAACATATTAGTTATGAGCAGTGGAATGATGAAGTCATTGCTACAGAAATGGGAAGCTGACAGTTAAAATGGAAACATATCCTGGGCAAAAGAAAAGGGAAAATGATTTCTTAATTTCCCCAGCCAGAGGAGTGAGTCCCTTTTACAGAGCAGATTGGCAGGGAACATCTTCAGAACAAAACAGGGCAGTAAAAAAACATGTTTAATCTGGATACAGTTACTGTCCATCTAGAAAATAATCTCTTCCACTAAAAATCAGATTACCTAACTCCAAGCCTTGATATATAAATATATACCAATGAGATGTGTTTTGTCCTTTATCTCCATTTTGGTGTTTCTACTGTCTACTTTATACATTCCTTGCTAATCAGGCACAGTTGCCCTCAGCCTCAAGGCAGGATGTCATTCACTGCTATTAGAAGTATTACTTTGAAGTAGAAGAATGAAGTTGGAGTTCATACCTGTTTGGTTGTTAATGCTTCAAGAGGTTTGCCATGAATTCCTTTAGACAAGCAAAAATTACAAATGTAAAATTAAAAAAAAAAAAACAAAACTAAAAAAATCTGAAGTGTGTGATGTTCAAAAGTACTCAGTTGGCCTAATTCTGTTAAGAGGAGAATTCCCTCTGACTGCAACATATCAGAGTTGGGCCAGCACTGAGCACAGGAAAAATCCCTCCATCCAGAATGAAGGTTTATTTTTTATGACTTGTGAGAGGGGCACATTGGCAGCTCTCTCTTTTTATACACATCTCAATATGAACCAGCACCAGCTTCTTGATGAAATTAAGGTATCTCACACCAGTCCTTTAGGAGTGAGGAGACTTTTCTCCACGTCTGTCCTGCCAGATGAGATGAAATACCAAAATTTATGTGAAACCCAGTGATGATGATGAACATCTTTTATGATGAACACCTTTTATGATGAACACCTTTTATGATGAAGACCTTCCAAGCAGACTGGTCACACAAGACATGGTATGGCCAGCTGACAGTCAAAGCTTTGAATCAGCACTGATATAGAATGAAATGAAACTACATCACCAGTTTCTGGAAAAGTTTTTGCCTCCAGTGCCCAATTCTCAGAGTGAAATAGTGACCAAAAAGCTTAGGGGGGAAAAAACAAACCACAGTAAAAAAAACCCACAGAGAGCTCTGATTATCAGATCTGTGATTTCTGTCATGCTTGTGGGGTTTCACTCACTGTAGTTTTTAGGGACTGATTTAGTCCTGGTAGGTGGAAAACAAACAGGAGCATCCAAACCCCAGGATTTATCACATAACCTGATTCATGGGAGTCTCTTAGTGCTTTTAAATGAAACTGTTAAAGAATGCCAGAAAAGATACTGGGAAGTATCATTGTGGCAAAACATGTGTGCAGTTTCTGTGAGAAGCAGGTGGGGAATAGGGGAATTCGTTAGTTAAAAGGACCAAATGAGGGGAAAAGGGAAAAAAAGAGAAATTATGGTACAGCTAATAATATGCCTGTTATACAGTGAATGCTCCTGCATTTCCTCTATTTGAAATCTGTTACATGTTATTGTCTATTTTGCTTTTTAATTTTCAGCATGGGCTCCTTCAGTGGTGTTCATGTTGAACTCAGGAGTTCCTTGTTTCAAATTGTAGTGGAAACCTCATTTTGAACAATTTAGTCAGGCAATGAAGGAAAGCTGGAGGTAGTCAGGCAGCAGAGGTTTCTGCTATACCTTAGCATGCTGTCCTGATTATAGTGCTATTATAGTTTGCTGTTCATAGAAATCAAGGAATTTATGAATCATTAAAAGGTGCAGGTGATAGAGAAGTTATTATAATAGCATTCAGAAATATTACAGGAACTATCACAAAAGCTACAGTGGTAATACCACTGACTGAATATAAATGTATTTGTGGAATTATGTGATAGCTGAGGATGTGGATATGCCAAAGTTTCAGCCTCCAACCAATCACTAATCATGTGCATGTTTTTGATACATGGCTACAGTTGTACAAAACTGGTTTGGGTGTGTAGAAAAGGTACCAGAGCTCATTAAAAGTACACTGTGATCGTGTAAAGACAGTGAACTGTGAAAACACAGGCTTGGGAATATTAATAGGTCTTATACCAAGTTACTCATTTTCTTATCTTTCACTCAAAATTACTCAGTGTATTAAAAATATATCAGGTACCAGATGCACCAGCCCTTAATGACATTAGTGGCCAATTACTCACATAAACTCTGCCTCTCTGAGAACAAGAATTCTTACTTTATTTTTCATTTAAACAATGGATCTATGGAACAACAGCTGAAGCATTTCTTTTAGTGCATGTAAACATCAGGCATTCGAAAGATAGGATATAAAAATTTTGGGGAAAACCATTATTTCAGTTACCTGAAGACCTAATTTCTAAAAGTGTGACTTTCTGAATTTCAAACACCTCCTAAAAACCTGAACAACTAGTACTTAACATACACTGCCACCACCACCAAAGGCATCTGTATTTGTATTGATATGATTATTTTAGATGCATAACCATAAAAATTATCAAGACCACACCCAGACGTATTTAGGTATTATGTTTTCATGGACTTATTCACTGGATTTTAATAATACACACCCTTTGAACAAAAGCAGTAGAAACAGAACAAGGTTCGGGGAAAGAATGATGCTTGTTACATGTAAATAGAATTTCTTGTAGCCAAAAATTTGCTGACTTTTTTTTTTTCTGGTCTTTCTTACACCCATCATTTTAATTGAGTGTTTAAATGTCTGTGGGACTCACGGGGCAGACCCACAGCTATGCTGCTGCTCTGGGCAGTTCTCAGCCCTGGTCATTTTGCCTCGTAGGACACTCGCTGCTCCTCAGATTAGCCCTCACCTCAGCCCTCCACTCGCTATTTTTCCAGCCTCCTTTAAAACAAAGAACGCGGCGGAACCCGCTAACTAGAGCCCAATTCCCCTTTCTCCTCTTTGAACTAGGGAGGCCTGGCAGGTCACGGGGGGGCGGCGGGGCAGCTTTGCAGGCCATTAACAGCCGGAGCGCCGCCAACCTCCCACACGGCTCCACTTGTTAGAGCCGCGCTCCAACTTCCCCTGCTTTGATGGCCACCGAGATTCCTCACGGCCAGCGCTCGGAATACGTTCAAGGCAGAAGGAAAATAACTATCTTTACCAGTCTGCCCCGGGTTTTTTTGCCTAATACGCAGGGGAAAATAGGTGCAATTCCTCAGTTTTGTGCTAGTTACTTTACCTTCCTCCCAGGGCACCTCGGGGAAGTCCTTTAGTTTTTCCAAGTCCAGGTTTATCCACCTGTAAAATAGCCCTTCTCCCTCTTCCAGAGGCCCAGCCATTTCCATATTATATTCACAGATTCTTAAATTTAACAAACTATAAGGCCTAAGAAAAAAGGCATTTAAAGGCTGGTCATTTTATTTCCTGCAGCGCTCCCCAGCAATATCACATTGGGCTGTCTGGGAAAAGCATACTGCTGGCACAAAGACCTGGGAGAACAGCAAGGAAACTATGGAAAAGGTAGGAAAGGAAGTGTTCTCTACCTGTGAAGAGTGATCTAGTTGCTGGCAAATCCCAAATAATAGTAAGCTGTAATTTGACTCTTCCCCCTAATATAGCTGGGAGAGAGGAACTAGTCTGTTTTCACAATATTTTGTCTCAGAAATATTTATCAGTCCAAGAGGCGATAGAGGACATCCCATAATGCCACCTCTTACTGTAGTTAATACTTCTGGGAAGGAACCTGTCTCTGTCCTCAAGTTCCATTATAACAACAAAAGCAATAAAAGAAAACTAACAAGTGCATATGAAGTGAATAACTATTTCTGACAATTATATATTTGTCACCATAGCTGCCAAGTGATGGAATCACTTGCTCTTCTGTCACAATTGAGGACCAGCACAAACCAGCAATATAACAGTGTATTTTTATATAGCACATCATATTTTAATCTGAAAGCTCTGCAGAACAAGGGCAGGATGGTGAGTGAGGGACCACAGCTATAACCTGTCCTGCAGCAACCTACAAAAGAGAGTCAGGAATCCAGGGCAAAAAACTGTTAAAGTTGGAGATTTCAGCCTGGCTGGGCAGCCTGTTCCAGCATTGGCCAGCTCCCCAGGAGAAGTTCTTCCTAAACCCTCATCAGAATTTCCCCTGTTGCAGCTCATGCCCGTTGCCTCTTCCCCTTTCCCTGAGCACTTCTGAATAAAGTCTGGCTCTGTCTCCTCAAAGGGACACATCCTCTCCCATCACATACTTGAAGACAGAAATAAAGTCTCACTTTAACCTCAAATCTAATTTTTCAAGAACAGTCCAAAATTACTCTGAACTAAATTTATGTATCTCTGAAGGAGAAAGTGTTGTGTCAATCCAACCGGGATTTCAACTTTTCCTAGAGACACTTCTGATAGAATTACTCATTGATAATTGATGAATTTAAATTACTTCTGACAATTAACAAAATTACAAGTGCAAAGTCCTGCTTATTGGCAGATATAATGTGCTGGAATCTGCCTGCCTTCTTCATGTAATATTCCCTGTGCTGGCTCCCCGGTGGGATTTTTCACAATAAAATGAGCTGGTTTGTGCCCAAAAAGCATATTATAATAAAGCTTTCCCTTTATAAAGCTTATATTGTGCAACACATCCTCTTGAGTTGTGTAAGTTTATACTGTGCACTTCTGGAGGTATCCAGCCTGAGGGCAGAGTTATCAGAAAACTGCCACACTTACAGGAACACAAAATCTGTCCTTAGCAGTAACAGGTCACAGAACTCCTGGTAGATAACAGGGATGGGTGGATACAAGGAGGGATGCAAATCAAAAAAGGTGGGAGAAGGGAAGACTCTCAACATCCACCTGGTGAAAAGCTGCAGATGGACAAAACCTTCCCAGAATCCAAGTCCCAGGCACAGAGTGCACATGGGAAAGATGACAACTGTGTGTGAACTCAAGTGTAAAGCTTGGAAGTGTTACAAAACCAGGGCATGGTTCTGTGTGTGTGTTTTAATGGAAACCAGAGCAGAGAAATGACAGGCATCTGACCTTGACAGCTTCACAGGGATAGCACTTCCACGAGGAGGATTGGTTATTCCCACTGAGTGCCACAGGGCTGTCCAACAGCACAGGCAGCTCTTCTGATTTGTACTTCTCAAATGCAAGAATTCGTTGTGGACAATGCAAAACTGGAGATGCTTTTAAATTTAAACCATTTAAATATGGTTTCTCCATAACCTGAAACTACCACTCTCCTGTTTGGTTCTCTAATCCCACGTATCCCTTGTTTCCATTTCAGGGTTTCAAAGACTGACCAGTCAGGTAATGTGATTTCTCTGTTTCACACAGGTAAAAAGCACCTTTACAGAGGTAAAAAGCACCATGGAAGAGGTAAGAATTAGGCTCCTGCTAATTATTTAATAATTTCTTCCATCAGCTTTGTAATTTTAACAAAAGGTTGATTCTGACTTTCCCTTTGGCTTTGGAAGCTCCAGGTCACTTAACCAAAGAGCCAAATGTGTGCAGTGGTGTCAGTAACAACATCTGGAGAGATACATAGAAAAAAAATAGCAGAAATGTGTCTTGTTGAGGCTTTTCTTTCCCTGTGTGAGTCATTTTCTGCATATTTCACTTGACAAAAAGTTGTCTTTATTTCTGACTAGATATTTCCTTGCCAAATTTGATGCTGTTGGTTGCCAAGGAAAGACAAAACCTCCTGCCCCTTTACCTGATGCTTTCAGTCGAAATATGTGACCAGCAAGTGAACACCTGGACCTCAAGCCCCTGTTCAAACATACCTGCATTATTTCATCACCTTTATGGCAAGGCTTAAATGGGGCTCCCGACAGCTGAAACTCTCTCAACTCCAATGTTTTAATGAAACTACCAGTGGGGATCAAAGGTTTCTCTCATACTCTGGTTCCTTACTAAATGCATAAGGTCCGGCTGAGCTAAATGTCACATTCTGACTTGCTTGATTTAGCCCTGCTATTTAGTAGTAATTATGGACAGAAGTCTCATTTAGGGGTATTGATCCAGTCTTTAACATGAGGAATAAATTCAGCGGCTGAGCGATGGAAAACACCGGAGGAATTCTCAATTCCTGGAGCTCTCCGAAGAACAAAGGAGCGGCGGCACGTTTGCCACGGCACCGTTTCTCCCACGCATGTCTGGAGTTAAACACGCTCCAAAAGCTTTTCCTCGGGGAGGAGCCACAGCATGGACCACAAAAAACCCCTGTGGCCCATCAGGAAGCCAGGTGTGCAGGAGGCTCCAATCCTGCCTTCCTGGGAGTCAGTATCCCAAGCCAGGAAAGCATTTAATCACATGTTTCGGTCCATCAGGATTCATGAGAGTCCTTAAGTATGTGCTTATTTTTAAAAGATGCTTAAGTGCCATTGATTTCAAGTACATGTTTAAGTGCTGTCCTCAATATAAATGATTTCTGAAACCAGGGTTGATGGGAGTTTTATCACTGATTTTAATAAGAGCAGAACGGGAACGAAGGAATTTTAAGAATCCCAACTGCTTATCCAAATTGAATGTCTACATGGCAGTAAGGGAAGTATAATCATATAACGTTGCATATTTATATTTCTGCTACCTAAGTAAAGACATTCTGAAATTAATGAAAAAGCCTAAGCTCCTCATGCTAACAAAAGACATTTATCACTGAAGGGATAAGAACTTCCCTGTCTCTATATCACTCTAAATTTTTACCTTTGTGCATATTTTCTTATTTTAGAGGTTTGTGGAGGATTTTTTTCAGACTAACAATACAATTTTTTGGTTAAATATACTTATTTTATAAGTTATAAAAAATCCATAATATAATTCTATGAGAGTTACCATAATAGACTGTAACAGCTGCTATGGTCTATTGTGTAAATAAGTAATTACAGAATTTACAGACTATCATGTAAATATGTAATT
The DNA here is from genome assembly GCF_036250125.1 of Pseudopipra pipra. Taxonomy (NCBI): domain Eukaryota; kingdom Metazoa; phylum Chordata; class Aves; order Passeriformes; family Pipridae; genus Pseudopipra; species Pseudopipra pipra. The sequence continues at coordinate 2,370,796 of NC_087551.1, read as the reverse complement.
ATGGACTTTTTAAAATGTGCATTATTTCCTCGATAGTCTATCGCTTAAATATGTAATTATGGACTTTAAAACATGTATTATTTACTCAGACTGCAACAGCTCCTTGGGACAGAGCTGTTCTGGCCTATTGGGTAAACATGTAATTACAGAAATTTTAAAAATCTGTATTATTTATTTGTAGTGCTGCTGTCAATACATCATGGCAGCCATGTTTAAATGGGTCTCATATAGTCAATATTCTGTCCATTTGGTCACTTCAAGTGAAGTGACTCTGCATGTTCTGGGCTGGTCCAATGGAAGAAATAGTCCCAGGGATGTGCTCCCAGCTAATAAACCTTGGTTTAATCCAAGAGGAATCCAGTCATTGTTCTGGGGGAATCACGGTGCTGGAAGGGGGCCTGACCCCTTCCAAACATTATTCTTGATCTCAGTAAAACATTAAGGTAGGCACATCCACAGAATAAACTCCCTCGTGCCACTTGCTTCCCAGTTTCTGGGTGTCTTAAGCAGGAGACAGGTTGGAGCAAACAGTTCTGCAATTTAGGAAATGTGGCATTTTTCAATGTACAGAACTATGAATTCCAGAAATGCTTCCAGTGACAAGAGAATATTCTTCAAAGTGGTGGGAAAAAAAAATTACTGAGGGGGTTTCACTCATCCAAGATGGAACTTCAAAGACATTTTTATCCTGAAAAAAGGGTAATTACCATTACCATTAAATATTTATGTTTCTAAACTACCCATAGGCCCCAACCAGAGAAGAATTCTAGGTGCTCTGCAAACATTTATGAATATCCCAACCTCAAAGACTTCACAATTTAAGAAATATTATCAAATATATTATACTTTTTAGAATGCTTTTTAGAAGAAAAATGAATGTGGTCTCAGGCCAAAATGTATGCACTGAGCTTATGATCTGCTGTGTCTGCATCTATTTGTCAATAATTCTAACATTTAAGCACTATTTTCCTAATAGACCACAGCAAAAAGCAGAACCAGAATAACTTATTCTTGTAAATATATAGGGCAGTTATGCAGTGTAGGTCTGTGTTACACTACAAACAATTCTATCCTTGCATTGGAAATAGGAGTATAATTGTCATTTACCTAAAATTATCTCCTCAGCCAGAAAAGGGGAGAGAAGAAAGATAAAACTCATAAAGGAAAAAATATTTTACAGATCAGGCAGATTGCCATATTAAGATATATCCATTATTCATTTTTACCAATGCTATTTCTCCATAGTCTACGAGCCTCATGGAATAGTGAAGCCCTAAGAATTGAACCTGAAGAGAAAGCAGCACATTGGGATGTTTAAACAAGGATACTGACAAATCCACAACAGTTTCCATCCTGATGAAAGGTGCTGGAGTTAGATTGAGTCCAGCTGTCAGCTCGACCCTTCAGGATGGGCCTGGGCTAACCAGAGGGAGTGTGGAACTTGACCTCTGAGGAACAAGCAAAGTAACTGGATTGCTTAGTCTTGAGAGGGAATAACTGGCAGGGACACAGTGATGTTCTTGGGATCCATGAAAAGACAGAGAGAAGTGAACAGACTCCTCTTTATGTCCAATTTAGACAGAACAAGTGGTAATGAAACTCAATATGTCAAGGGAGATTTAGGTCACTCGGGTGCCCAGACAGACTGAAAAATCTTTGTGGCAGGAGGTTCCTAAGAGTGGAGTGAACAAACTTTCCCCAGTAATGGCACAGTTGCCCTGCCCTTGAGAAAGGAAGATGGACTCTTGACATCCTTTATTGTCTGGTTTCTACAGGGCTTTGTGCTCCAGAACTAACCACAAGTCAGTAGGCTGTAAACCACAAGTGTAGAGTGAGTTTTATATCTCAAAAGCCAGTGAAACCCACTGAAATTTTAAACAACAAAGAACTCAAAAATATGCTGAATAATATGCATGTTTGATACAGTCTAAATAAATATCCTATTTCATATCAGTTCTCCCAAACAAGAATGTCCTGCCCCCTCCCCAGGGGTCTGGCTGCCCATGCTCGAGGACAGCTCTGATAAGGGCTCAGATTGCACCAGGTTGTTCTAAACTGTGAGAAAGAAAGGGGTGGGAAGACACTTTCTCATCTCCACATATGTATCAGGAACAGAGATGTTATTTTCAACTTTAAAAAGGTCACAGCTTATTTCTGAAAGGCAGAAAAAAAATGTTTCATCCCAATCTATCGTTCATTTAGCAAGAGAAAAAAGCTGGCAAGAAGAAAAGAGAGAGGAATGACAGCCCAAACAAGTGATCAATATAGGCCCTGTTGCAATGAGAACCAACACTCCACATCTGGAATGCAGGAGCTTGGAAATCTGCAGCCAGGAAGAGGATCTTCAGCTCTCTGTGATGAGTTTCACTAGCACAGATTTTATGTGATAATAACCCTGCCTTTCTAACAGCAGTTGGAAATCTTTGTTCCCTGGGCCATGATACTTCACCCCCTGTGTAAAGTAGGTAAGTTTTAGGAACTTTTTGGAAGATCTGCATTGCTGCTCTCTGCAGGCTTGGAACCAATGATGGGATTTCCTTCCAGACCCTGGGAATCTGCTCCTCTCCTTGCTCTTTTGAGCTGTTTATTCTGGAGCTCAGCCTGCATTTGCAAGGTCATGTCGGATACTACTCGTCACACCGTGCTGCTTATGCGTGAAATCCTCGTTTTGTGCAAAGCTCACAAATATATATTCATGTCCCAGTACCTTTAATGTCCAGGGGTAGTGGGAGCGTGGCAAAGCCGGGGTGGTGCCACGTTACTGGGGCAAAAGAAGGCCAAGTGGAAAGTTGTCACTTTGAGGCTGGAAATCCTACAGGAGGGTTTCTGGTAAAATAAGATCATGCCTTCTGTGTCTGCAATTGGTTACATGTGAAGTAGACACACCAAAATGGGAAGCAGTGTCCATTTTGGAAGAGCAATTATTGTTGTGAAGCCATTTTCCAGGTGGGATTATGGGCACTAAACCACTGGGACTGACTGTGCTGCCCATGCATTAAATCCTCATTTTGTGCAGACTTAGTGAAAAAGATAGTTCCTTGTAATGTGTCCTGGTTTGTCACTTGCTCCTACACAGCAGCATAGGGATGCTTTTTTCCTGCTTAATACATGCAGTGATAATTTTTTCACATGCTCTTTCTGTAAATGTTCCACCACAAAACATTCTGTTTTTTGGAATTAAGGTTGTAAATATGCATTAATAAGTTGGAGCAAATTCTGCACTAATTGCCTGCCCATGTGCCACCTCAGTGCCACTGACGGAGGAAAAGCTGCTGAGGAACACTGAGAGCTGGATTCTCATCCCAGAAATGTTACTCTATCTCCACATACAGGGAGATATCTCCACATACAGGGGTATGACAGAATCAAATCCTGTGCTGAAGTTTATAAGGGACACGTTCTTGAGTATCAGGAACACAAGACTGAACTCCCACTTGACAAACATAAAGGCCAGGATTGCAAAAGCTCTTGTCAGCGGCCTAAACCTGCTCTCCTTGGAGTAAATGGCATTGTCCCCACTGTTAGTGACAGCAGAACCAAGCCAGCAATCAGCCCTTCTGGAAATCCTGTCCTGTGTGATCCCAGTGAAACAAATCCTCTCCTTTATGCTTCGAATTAAACAAAACACCTCGGGTTTCTTTTTGTTCCCTCAAGCCTCATCAGCCTTTCACCTACAGTTACATCATGGCATGAACCACACACCACAGTGTTCCCAAATTTACTCTGTGTTCCAGCCACATAGGATACATCCTACTGGTAAAATCCCTGCTAATTCCTTCACAAATAAAGGCAGTATTATTTACCTCTTAGCTTTAACAGATCTGTCCATTCCTGTGGCTGAAATTAATTCTTCTTTTTCAGTTTCGTAAGATCATATTTTATTGTTAACATATTAGGAGAGAGAACAGTATCAGACAGTAAGCAAATTAGATAATAATTAATAGAAAATTAAATAACAATAATTAATAATGATACCTTCCAACTAATCTCTGAATGATAATAAAAAAATTCACAATGGTGTTGTGAAGCTTGGTTTATTCCTGCCTGTAATTTACTTTGAGGTCTTAGCATAAAAGGTGCTTAGAATTGAAAAATATCATTATTAGCATAAAAATGAGGTATGTTCTATTTATTTTGTGTATTAATTTAGCAGAATATATTATTACACAACTTTATACTGTAAGCACAAGGTCACACAGGATATGACTTGTCACACTGTGTTGCCTATGCATGAAATCCTCATTTTGTGCAGAGCTCTGAAATATATATTCATGTCAGAATATCTTACTGTCCAGCCACAGCCCCGGAGTTTCATTCTATTACAGACTGGGGAAACAGATTCAGCGTCATTTGAGAGGTCTCTTCTTCTCTCAATACCCGAATGAACTCTCATTAATCAAAAACCTACAAACACTCACCGAGAGAGCCCCGGCCCCGGGAATGCTCCCTGCAGCCTGAGACAGGATGAGATCCACCCCCCAGCTTTGTTTTACCATTGCTGGGGGACTAAACACGGCACTGATCTCACAGTTAGCAGAAAACAGCCTGATTTTACTAAATACAGCAAATTAAAGAAATTGGTTTAGGGATGGAATTTCTCTGGCACTGCCACTGTTGCATTATACTGCACAGATCTTGACACAGCCCTGGAGACAACATGCCCTTCTCCAAACTTACAGTCAGCCTGGAAACACATCAGAAGTTCAAGCTCTGCTTGCACTGAACACACTGATGTTTGCAGTTTGAGAAGCAGGAGTTCCCATCGAACTCTGTTACCCACCCACCCATCAACTCCTCATTCCTTTTATCAGCTTTAAATGTTTTTCTCCTCTAAACACATCCATATTGGAGACCAAGAAACTACAAAAGTCTCTGATTACTAAGTCTCAGAGATTTTTCTTTTTACCAGCCATAAAATGGAGATTTTTGTATAACCAATTTCAAGTGGGACACCTTGCTCAACAAAATCCTTAAATCTAAGGAAATGTCGGTTTGCATTAAGAAAAGAAATATTACCTTGGTCTTTAATAGCACAGCAGAAAGCAGCAGCAGTTTAGAGATCAGAGCAGATCACCAGTGTAGCCTCCAGACCAGAACTGCGGGTTTGACATGATACTCAAGCAAATAGCCAGAACTGAACAGCAATTAACAGTTAACAGGCCACTTAAATTAAGAGCTTTCCTTGAAAAAACAGCCTCAGACCTTCAGAGACTCTAGGAAATAAAGATCGAAGGGGGGGGGGGAATTTTCTCACCAGGCCTTTTATCCTCAGAATGTACAAAGCCAGAAATGCCTGGGCTAAATGCAGATGGAGGGGAATGTGGCTGCAGAGAGGAGGGAATAACCAGAGGAAAGGAAATAAGAGATTTTGAGTAATGACCTTCTAAGCAATGAAAACATAACTTTCTTTGCTGATGTCTCCAGAGCCAAAATTTTGTATGGTGTCACACTTGGTGCTAAGCTGTGCTTTGTACCCTTGTCATGCAACTGTCACCACAACACCTGGTAATGCAAGACAGACATGGAGGGTTTGCAGCCAGCCCTAGACCTTGCTCGGGCCACTGCCCCTCCCTGAGTATCCTGTGCCTCCCAGACCCGACAAAAGGGACCCACACACCCAGAATTGAACCCCCAGTCCCTGGACAAGCACACCCAGCCATGGCACCCACAGGCACCTCAACATTTCTGTATCCCTCACTGTTTCAGTGCCCCACCACCACGTGGATCTGAACACGGGTTTCTCACCATCACACAGCACACAGCTGTAAAACCCACTCCCAGGGACAAACATGAAAGTGGAGATGTCTCAAAGTCCCAGTCCCACACCCTTTTTGCTCCGAGCGCCTCATAACTCCACGATATTTTTCTTTCATTCATGAATTTGACCTCTGTGAACTCTTTAAGTCAAGCAGTTCAAAGAGTTAATAAAGAAAGATGTATCTTTGCTCCCTCTCTCAATCTCACATAGCTCAATGCACTCGGAATTTGGGACATGTGGGAGCACAGCCACAGAAATATTCCCAGGTTCAGCACTGTGACAGAAAAAGCCTGGCACCAGCCAGCTGCCTTCCCCAGCCCCTCCGTCCTGCTACCTCAGGAGTTGTTTTGCTGGTCCTTCTGCTGCCAGAACAAAACAGCCTGCAAAGCCCTGCAAGCAACACAGGCACGGTGCCACCTCCCAGACCCCGGGATACAGGGCTGAGTGTGGTCCAGCAGGACACACAGCCCCTGTGTTCGGGTCACAGAGCCAGGGGGAGGCCACTGCCCGTTAGCCGGATCCGGGAGGGCAGAGGTGCCAAATTAGTTTTACAGCTTTCCAGCACCGAGATGTGTCTGGGGCCGGGGGACTTTTTGATGGACGCAAGGGAGCAACACTTGCAGTCTGCTTGAAAGGGTCATTTCCACATTTCACAGCAGTGGCCTATGGGGGGGGGCAGTGTCAGATCAGCATCTGGGGGCTGCTGTTGGCAGGGGGAGGGACCCAGCCGCCTTTCTGGCTGTTTCTGGGCAGGTTTGAGGCGGGGGGGGGGGGGGGGGGGGGGGAACACACACTACACCTTTTGGAGCAACACCAAAAGCAGTTAAACCCCTTACTTGATCGAGGGAGACTGGGGGCAAGAGGATTTGCAGGCAAAAAGATTTAGGAGCGTGGATGTTTTAGTGCAAGGAAGATCGGGGTTGGTGCTGTTTGGAGGTGAAGCTGTTTGCAAACAAGGGCGTTTGGGAGTGAGGGAAACTAAACAAAAGCATTGGGGGCAAGGATGTTTGGGATCAAGGGCAAGGATCACCAAAGGTGAGGGGATTGGAGGCTGAAGGCACCAGGGGGGCAAAAGGGATAAAAGCGTTTGCAGATTAAAAGCATTTGAGGGAGAGGGCATTTGGGCCAAGGGTATTTGGCAGGTGTTTTGGGGAGAGGGGTTCTGCGCTGCTGCCAGCTCCCGACCGCCTCCGCCGGTGCCCACGCTCGCTCTGCGCTGCGGCTCTCGGACACCGGGCGCAGGAGCCGCATCGAGCCCCCCCTCCCTCTTCTCCCCCCCGCTCTGGCCATGCCGGGGCCTCTGTCTCCCCGGGAGCGGAGCCCCCCCGGCCCGTGCGGGCAGCTCCCCGCGCCCGGCGGGGCACGGCGGCGGCGGCGGGCGGGGGGCGCGGGGGGCGGCCGCGGGGGCGGAGCCGCCAGTCAGCGCCGGGCGCCGTGACCCCGGGGCGGGGACGGGCACAGGGACAGCGACAGCGGCGGGGACGGGCAGAGGCGGCGAGCGCAGCCCGTGTCCCCCCCGCGACACCGACACACAGACACGCACACAGACACGCTCCGGGCGGGGGCGGCCGCTCGCCCCCGCCCCAGCGCCCGCCCGGTCCGGCCGCCGCTCGCCCCGCACTTACCCGGGCCGCGGAGAGGTGTCGGCGGGCGGGCTCCGGCGAGCACCGACTGCGGGGGACCGGGGGGGCCGCTGGGGTTTGGGGGGGGCTCCGTAATCCAGCAGGCTTTGGGCTGCCAAATGTAAACACTCCGCCATGATTTCTTTGTTTAGATAATTGAACCTGCCTCCCTCTCCCTCGCCGACTCCCGCTCGCTCTTATTTATTTATTTATTTCCCCCCCCCTCCCGTCATCATCATCATCATCGTTATGGCTTGTGTGGGGTGTTTTTCTTTTCTTTTTTTTTTTTTTTTAAGGGTTGTTATTTAGTAGCTGCATTTATCCACTGCTGGTTTTACAAATATTTATGTATATATATATATATATATTTATCTGTAAATATATATCCCTATGCAGGGGAGGCGATGGGAGGATTTCAGGAGGGGGAGTTGTTCCCGCAGGTTTCGGGGGTTTGCTGCTGTTCCCCCTTCCTTTGCTGCCGGGGCCGGCGGGATCGGGGGCAGCGGCCCCTTCCCGCAGCGCCCGGCGCTCCCGGGGAAACGGCAGCGTTTCCAAACGGGAAGGGAAGGGAGCAGCGTGCAACGGGGGAGACGGATGGAAACTTCCAGACTTAAGTTTTATTACTGCATTTCCTGAAAATTCAAGCTCGACGTGAATGCAACCTTGTTATTATTTTCTATTATAATAATAATTATTATTATGCGGGAATTCCCTGTCAGGAAATAGAGTTTTGTTGTAGGAAATGTACAGGAAGTGTTAACATGACTCAAACGTGTTCCACCTGCATTCCTGCTTTGGCAGCAAGTTTCTCCATTTGGAAACACAAATGTATTTCCTGTCAGTACTACTTGAAAAAGACTGCAGTGCACTTCATCAATGTCCATAAATCCCTTTTCACAGACCTGATCCTATCAGATCCCAGCTTCCCAGGTATCCGATGGAAGTGCCCAGGGAGGAAGCAGGAGGCTGAGTTGCAGTGCCAGACATGTCAACCCCCCAGCAAGGACCTGGCACCCCACAGTTCCCGTGGGACATTTGAGGAGTTTTAGGCACCACTTCACTCAGAAATTGTGTCAAAGACTAGAAATTGTCTCTGACTTGTATTTTGTTGCTGTTTGCACTCAGTAAGAGCACTGCCTCCTGGTTTCTCCTTGCTTAACCCTCACTCCTTTCAAATGCCACAGAACACAGCATTTGCAGAGGTACCTTTGCAGCTGATGTGTAGAACGAGCAATACTGCAAAGACAACATTAAAAAATCATTATATACAAAACCAAGGTGATTTACAGAGCAGTAAAGATAAAATGCTCAGTGGCAACATTCCAGTCATCAAACAGATTCCCAGTCCACTGTGCCCTGAGACTGTTAGTACAACAATAATCACAATTCCCAGAGCCAACCACGTGGGCTTTGAGAATACACCTACAACTTGTGCCCTACTGTAACTTAACTCTTGTGTCTGCCTAATTGGCAGAGGTCCTAGTTCTGCAAAGGGGTCACCACTTTGGACCCCCAAACCTTCCCTAAGTGTCATTAATCCCTTGTAAAACCAATATTAGTTCTCTCAGGCCACCCCTTACGGGTTGACATCACTCCTGAATTCCAGACACCAAAACAAACACCATCACTTAGTTTTTCACAGTGACCCCATCTCTGCTGTCCTACTTTTTTCTAGTTCTTTAAAAGAGAAGTTTGAGAATATTTCCCAGTTTCTGCTTTCTCTTCTTCCCTCTTTAAGGTTATGCTATTTGCTTATGATGCTATTTTTATTTCCCTGCTAGGATTTCATTGCGATCTCCCCTTTGTGGAATTTTCACTTGTGGCCATTTAAATTCATTTCAGGCTAGAACTTGGCATAAAGGTTCGCAGCTTCTCAGCCAGATTTGAATTACTATATTTAATCCATACTCAGCTCTTAGGCTTTTTTTTTTTTTTTTTTTAAATGAGAGTGAAGATAGAAATAATTTTGTTGTGGTTCCAAATGGTGGCATCATGCTGTACTGCTTTCAGATCTTGTCTTCATTCCACTAGCTTTTCAAAAGGACATGCCAGAGCATTTGAGACGTGACTTTAGAAACATGTTGCTTTGCAATCCTTTAGAAATGGGCCATTTCAGCATCAAACTTCATGAAAATGAAGCTTTGTAGATGCAAAAGGGGATTTTTATTGCACTCTTAGGTATGGCTCGCTGAACAGCAAAGCCAGTTTTCATGTGGGCAAAAAGAGGGCAAAAGTCTTTGTTATGCTTTGAAAGACAGTTTTGCACAATTGTGGTTTTGTTATCAATTTTTGTGAATATTCAGGCTGTGCTGTGTTGGCCTCTGCAGCCATGAAGAAGAGATAATGGCACAGAGATTTTTATTAAACTAGATTACATTGGATAGCTTAAATTTCCTTCTTCTATCCACCAATTTAAAAAACAAATGCAGTATGTAATCCAAGATGAATTCCATTGTATAAGTCCAGCTGGGTAATGGCTTGGGAAATATTTCTACCAAGTCAAACTTTAGTTTGCTTTGGGGTTTTTATTTTTTAACTTTTATATTACAGTTCCCAGCATGTTAGACAGTGGCAGGGCTACTGGTAATATCACCACTGAGTAGGATCAAGAGATCTTAAAACAGGATGGCAGATCTCAAGGAGGGGAATAATTAGTGGCCCAAGAGGGGCTGGAAGTAGAGGGATGGGTTGTGATGTGAAGGATCATAGGAGAAAGTGGGCAAAGATCTGTAACAATATGATCCTACTCGAGTACATTTATGATCTCTGGTACTATAATGTGGTATCTCATGCTGGAAGTGGGCACTCTAAAAGGCTGGTTTTTGAAGTTTGAAAGAATGTTGCAGTTTTTAAAAACTACCAAAAGAAGCTCAGACAAAGAGCATATGCCCTTTTTCCTCCGTTCTTCTCACTTGAGGGTTAAGTATTTATGCTAAAGGAACCAGTTCCTTTGCAAAGCTGTTTTCTGTGTTAGTTTACCTTCCCTGAGATCGCATTTGAAATGTGTGGAGAAAAGCAGTGATGTGTAGACTGGGAGTATTTTAATCAATGCAATATGACAATGGATCCCCAGTCAGAAAATGGTTGCAATGTGAGAGCTGTGTAATAAGCTGCACTGTTGTACAAGGGAGTAGGATAAAACTCTTTAAAACAGCAATAAAAATCTGTTGCCTAAAAAGATAACATCCAGATCCTAAAATAAGGTTGAGATTAAATGGGTTAGTCTAAGAATATGCATCTACTGGACCAAAAAGAAAAGATCCAGGTGCTGACTCTCTTTTTTGCAAGCAGATATTTCCATTGTAAACATGGGTAAAGGCAATTATGGAAGAAAATATGAAAAATAAAGTTTTCTTTGAGTGCTTTGCACTGAGTTAACAAATTGCTATTGCACAATAGTAACACTGCATTAATTATGTCACTATTTTTCCTTCATGATAGATTATTGTTAGTAATTCATCACTGTAACATATTAATAGTGGTATTAGTTTTTAAACAGAACAATCATATTAGTAGCATACTTGTCATATTAGTGAAAATTAACAAAATGATGAAAAATTGCTACCAAGGCTCTGGGGGTCTACCACTGCAAGGAAATCACTTTTTTCCCAATCCAGCAGTTTTTCAATGAGCATATATTTTCTTGCAAAGATAAAAAGATTGTTTTACAGAGTTCATTGTCCAAGCCTCAGGAGCCATTTCAAAATACTTTTGCCACCCTTTTAATGCCAAATGTGTATATTCCTGTATGATTCTAATACTGTATGTTCTGCCTTTTCAAAGGCCTGACTGCTGTCATTCACAACCCCTGGCATGAGGTTTGAGGCCATTAACTCTGTTTTTGTTGGGGACTGGGAGTCTGTAGTGTCTAGTGAACTTCTGCAACACAATATCTCTGAGAGTAACCACCTGAATTAGGTAACAGGGTTATAGAGTGGATTTCCTGCTCCCTCACTCCTGAACATCCTGTGCCTCAGAATCAAAAAAAAGATAAAACTTTGCCCAAATCCCAAGAATCCAGTTTGGAACTGGAGTCACTGGTTTTACCCAGTGCTTTGTGAAACTAAGAGGCAAATCTCCAACCTCTCCTCTGTTTAGAAGCCAGCAAAACACAACATTTTCCCCATTTATGCATCTACTTTGCATTGGCTGTTTTCTCATTTCCTGAGCAGTTTCTTTGGCTTAAATCTGCTAATTTAATGGAAGACATGAATAGCTTTCATTTGATTAACAACAGCATGTCACACAGGAAAAACAGGTATTTATGGCCAAGCAATAGGCCACAATGAAGTCAAGGGTCAAATTGGATGTACCAATGTATTCAATATTGTGGAACCCAGTCATTCAAATGCAAATGAAATGATAAACATATTGAGTTTTCAGAATGACCCAAAAATGCCTTTATATTCAAGGCTTGTCTCTGTACAAGATTTCATCCTTTAACCACATGATTCCCCAATGAAAGTATTTGGGGAGTTTAGAAGCACAATCAGAAGCAGAATTCCCAATATCTGTCTAACAGTCCTCAGTGTTTTTTGCTAAACTCTCTCTAGACAAAATCCCTACTGCCTTAAGCTGGAGCCATCCTGGGGGACTCAGACCCTCAGACCCCTGAAGGAGACTGCAACCAACCACAGATGTGACCCACACACAACAGGGCTAATAACAATGACCTCGTTGCAAAGATTAATTAATGCTTATAAAAAGCTTTTATTCTCAAAACTGCTCTTGGATTAGCCAGGCCACAGCATCTCTGTGAGCAAAAGTGTGTGCAACTGTGACACCTGGGCTGTGCTTGGCTGGAAAAAGTTCCTCAGGAAACATCTGTGCTGATGTTGGGACCAGCTTTACAGTGACCCCAAAGTCCATGGGCACTGCCCACCTGCCCTGAAAGCCTCTCAGCTTCTCCCTTGGCAGCAAGTCTGTCTAGGATTGGAAGTGCTGCCGAGCTCCCAGCTCTCAGCTGGGGCTGCCCCTCTGCCCACCTTTCCCACTCCTGTGTGCAGAACTCACCCAGGCAGGCACAGCTCACACAGGGGGCACGGTGGCAGTGCCAGGGCCCCCTGCTCTGCAGTCCCTGCTTTGGGAGCTCACTTTGCTCTGTGTTTTTCTGAACAGCACACGAGCCATGGGGAGAAGCAGTGGCTTAGCTGACCTCCCCCTGCTATGTGAGTAACAACAGAGGAGTAGAGCTGGCATTTTACTGTCCTTTTTCTGAATTTTAATTTTCTAACTAACTCTAAGCTCTTCAGGTGTTATGCAAAAGGCAGCTGCGAGCAGCTGCAGCACTTTAAAAATGAAACCCTCCCCAGTGATGTTTATGAAGTTGTGCACATTTTGTGGCACTGATTTTAATACAAAACATTAGATTGACACCCGATCTACACGTAACGTGCATTTGACTGACACGGGCATTTTTTATACATTGATGTGACATATGCCAAGCATAACAACAGCTCTGAGTGACAACACAGCAAAAGAGGACTTGTGTTATCCATGTTCCATTCAGAATGTTTCCAGCCTTCCCTGTTTAGTGGTAATAATTGTGCTACTCATACGAGGAGATATTTTTGGAGTAATACAGCACTGCAAATTGGCCCGAGTGGCACTGAAGTCCACGGCAGAAAGAGCAAGAGGTCTTTTTAGTCTCTAAGCATTTAGAAAAGATAACATAACTAGGGCTCCAGTGAATTGGAGTTGTCAAAATTCACACCTAAGAGAAAGGGGGTGTTGGGCCTGTTGCCAGGAAACAGCATCTGGTATCACATTTCTAAGAGGATCCATGCATATGAATGCAAGTGGGAGCTGCAGCATGATGAATCTATCACAGAAATTGCACCTCCTCACTCTGCGCTGTGGCACCCGCCCATACCGACTGCCTTGCCCTCATTCCTCAACAGTCCTTTACTCAACGGCCAGAGACACCCAGGCTGTGTGTCTGCAGGGCCAGGTCAGCTGCAGGTTCATCTCCAGGGTGGCCAGGGCCTCAGAATGTGCCCTGGGCCAGAGAGAAGCTTGGCTGCTCTCCATGACATGAACTGCTTGCTCAGTATCTGACTTGCTCCTGCCTCACTTCTGAGGCCACACTTGGACATGGTTTGAGGGATAGCACGTGGAAGGAGCCATTTCTAGCGGGTTGTATGGACAGGACTGCTCTGAGCCTGCCTCCCACCACCCTTCAGTCCTCCAGCACTGTCCCACCTCTAATTTTTCTGTGCCCTGATGTCATTCTCCATGATACAGCAACAAACTCCCAGAGTGTTCCAGCTCCTGTGAGCAAGGACACACTCACACAAGGATAACTCTGTTGTGTGGATTGGGGACATCACACAGAGCTCAGAGGGGATCCAGCATCAAGGGCTAAGCACTGTGGTCATGGTCTGCCAGGCAGAAGGTGTGTCTGCCCCTTGCTTTATCCGAGGGGGATGGATACAGCCCTAGCAAATGGAAGAAAACAAAAGGGAGGAATACTGGAAGTATTACCCTAGATCCAGGGCACTGAAATAGCTCAGTAGCAGAGATCAGAAATATTCACTCTAATTTTATCAAGTTTCTTTGTAGGACAGAAAGCAAAATCTTTACTGGAAACTCCAGTCCCTGAGCAGGCTCTCCACTCCCACTGTGAGAGACAAGCAAGGACTGTGGGAACATCTGGTGTCTTGATAAGGTTCCCAGGACTGTTTTATGATGTGATACTGGAATTGTAGTAGTTAATATTGAATGGACAGCATATTACTGAGTTTTCATAGGTTTACAGATTTACAAGTATTTTGTAGTTCAACAAATTGATTGGTCCAGGGTAAGAGAGGAAAAGCTGGCTGAGGGAGGTATAAAATTAGTTGTATTACTAATTTTAATAACATTATCCTTTTATGTTTGTAATCTCCTAAACTGTGCTTTGTAATAAAGCATCCAGGTACTCCTGGGCAGCAGCTTGCACAGGCACATTTTCTGAACAGAGAATTCATTGTATATTGTGATTATTTACATCACATCTGAAGTTTGTCAAGTTATTAGAGTTTTATGGTCTTATTTACACTACTATTAAGAGAAAGAGTTAAGGACTTTTGAGTGGAGAATCATTGCTTTATGTTAGAATCTATCCATAGCAGGCCAGTATTGCATTCCAAGCTGGAATTCCTGTCACTGCCATGACTGTCACAGAGCAGGTGAACAAGCAAACAATAATGTGGGGCAGCAAAATCTGCCTGGAAAGATGCCTTGAATTTCTGCAGAGAAAGGCAAGAGAACTTCTGGAAATATTTTTGAAAGGGGAAGTTTTAGCTGAAGATAAAAAGACACCAAATACATTTTTATGTTAAGATTCCAGTTCTTCCTCACAGCAGCCCACTGATTTCTTGGCCAAGAAAATCTGTTCTAATATAAATCTAGTGCATTCAGAAGGGTTACAGACCAATCGATTTTGATTTAATTTTATTGTGTTCCCAAGCCAACTTTGCTGTAAAGAATAAATAATATACATTGAGAGCATCAATTGAGATGTGTTTTTAAGGGTTTCTTCTATTCTGTTGAAGTCTGCTAAGATCTTTTTCACTATTTCTGGACATAAAAGTTTAAACTGGATCATACAGAAGATTTGTCAACTACAGAGGCAAAGTAATTTCTTTGCTTGGTACTTCTGTTCAGATGTTTTAGGATTCAGTCCTGTAAGGACTGATTTATTTGAATCTTATTTTCTGAGCCATTCATGGAGCTCTTGTCACATGATGCCAATTCATTGTGACTGTTAAATACTTTCTGTTGATGCTGAATATTTACCCACAAGAAACTTCTGCAGATACAGATACCAAAGATCTCATATCAGCTGAAGGAATTTGTGAAGTTTTCAATTTCAAGTATGTATTGCAAAATAACAGGTGTGTTGCAATTATTAAAAATGTCCAATGTTCAGTTTCCATGATGCATTTCATGAAAAATTTGGAAGTAATTAGTAACTGATTCTTTTGAAATATACTGCTTTGTTGGTAATTGCCAGCAATGATCCCTATCACTTGCTGTGGAGAAGTGGGTCAGTTTTTAGTGCATATGAAAATTGCAAATTAGAACAGAAGTTTTATGTTGTTATGGTGACTAAATACATTTCCTTGTAGGTCTATTAAATGAAAACAATAGTAGAGTGGAGTTTACATATCTTATTCCACTTTGATTTTTTTTTTAAATTGTGCCTACAATAATATTATTTAGCAAGAGCCTTTTAATTAATTAGAATAATTCCAATTAATTATGGACTTTTTTTCTTCAAACCAGCCTTACGAGTCTGCTGCTTTAAATTTCCTGAGTTCTGGATGGACAAGCCATATTTCCAGATTTTTCCCCAGATTTTCCCTCCATTTTGTGTTATTTGGGCTGTTTTTTTCTTCCAGAGAGCACAGAAGAGTTTTGAATTTCAGAGAGAAAGAGATGCTGAGAAGTAAGAATATTCCAAAGGCTGTGTGCTCAATCCCACAGGCTCCCTCAGCTCTCATATCAGCACAACTACAAGTATATAGGCCTGCTAAGATTTTATATTGATGTGGAGCTCATGAAAAATAGAGATTAACAACAGCACTGCACGGTGACCCCTCAAATAAACACCATGTTGGAAGAGGTTTTAGTGTGTCTTGTGTGGCTTCTCTAAAACTGTAAATTAGCTGATGTGTGAAAATGCAGAAAACCCAAAAAACCGCTGGTGAGTGGGTTGCAAGAGGCCACAAATAAATGCAAGGTTTGCCACTGCAATTACCTTGATTTCTTTTGGAAAACATGCAAAAAAAATCTCCAAAGAAACTTCTTAGACTTGTCAATGAAAACTGCCTTTTGGATAATACTTTGGGAACTCGAATTGTCAGTACACGTTTGGAACTGAGAACTTAAGTCTCTGGTTTAGTTGTAGAAACTTCTTTTTGTTTTAAGTTTATCCAGTGCTTAAGTTAAGTTCAGGTCACTCTCACAACTTGAATGTGATCTTATTGAGGAAGATTAATTAATACTGAAAAAATCTGCTTATAAAGATAATTTTTTGAGTCTCTGTTGTCCAAGAGAAATACAAGAGCTAGAATCTCCTCCAGGTTGTGGCTGCCTTGACCAGAAGTAGGAAGGCATTAACTGGTTTATATTAAATACAAACTGGTAAGGGACAGCCTACAATTCAGCTTTTGCAGTCTGAGATGCAGAATATTATATAAAGTCTCACTCACAGCTCTCAGCAAACTTCTGTCCCTTTGCAGTGCTCAGAAGATCCCATTAGATGGTTATCCCTGCACAAAATAATTGCACATGGTGTGGAAATTCACTGTGGTTGTGGTGTGTGTCCAAAAGGGGACTCATTGGGCAATCAGAGTTAATTTAATGTAGGACTTCAGGTAGGGTTTAGTTTTGCTGTTTGGAAATCCCAATTACTCTAATCTATATGTTATAGTCAGATACTTAATCAAAAGTAGTTTTATATCCAGCCACAGACTGCACAGAGCATGTTTGGTACTGTCAAATAAATTCAGTCATTTGGAAAGGAGCATTTGGGAGGGTGGTAAACTTTGCAGATAACACAGAATTATTTCAGTTAGTCAGCACTACAGAGATGTTCAATGAGACCTAATAAGCCTGCATGGTGGCAGCCAAATTCAGCATTGACAAATATGAAAATACATATTGGAGGGAACAGATTGAATTGCTCATGCACATTGCTGGGTTCTAAATTAACTGTAACAACTTGGGAAAAGGACCTGAGGGTCACTGCGGGCAGCTCAATTAAGCATCTGATCAATGAGCAGTGGAGGTTAAAAAAGCAAACAAAATGTGAGGATGTGGAAAGAATGGGATGGAAAACAATGACAATATTGTAATTGTGCAATTATACACATTGTTGGCACCCTTTCCCCCAGTACAATATTCATTTCTGGTCACGCCATCTTAAAATACGTGGTGGAAATAGAGGAAGCCCAAAGTTAGGCAACAGAAGGGAACAGGGACAAGGAGAAACCTCCATATTAAGAGAGATTTAAAAGATGAGAAGTGTTCAGTTGGAAGAGGAAATTAATAAGTGGGGACATGATAGAGAGATATAAAATAATTAATGGTATGGAGAAGGTCAATTGGATGCTCCTATTTACTCTTCCCCATAATGTAAGAACAAAGTGACATCCATTAAACTGAAAAGAAACAAATTTAAAACTGATAAGAAGAAATACTTTTTTACACAATGCATAATTAGCCTGTTGAACTCACTGCAACAAGCTATCATTATGCCCAAGAGCTTAGTAGGATTCAAAAAGGATTATACACTTATTTGGATAATGAGAGCGCCCAGGGATACCTTAGATAGGATAAAAATGGTTGGGGGTGGAGACGTATGAACCCTCATGCTTCAGGGCATAAACCAATCATTAGCTGTCTGGGATTAGGGAGAAACTTCCCCTATGAGAAAATTATTCAATAATTGTCCATTATGGGGTTTCTTGCAAATTCCTCTGAAGCATCTGGTCCCGGGCACTCAGGGTAGGGCCGGGGCATTGGGCTGCTGGTGTGATCCAGGGTGGGATGTATGCTTCCCAAATCTCCATGGGAGCTGGGAAAGCCCCTCTGCACCAAGAGGGACAGTTCTCTCTGCTCTGTGACCTCCTGCTGCCCAGCAATTCCTGAGCAGTCCTTGGTGTGTTTCTTTGGGATACAGCAGGACAGGATCAGGTTCCACGTGAAATGCGTCCCACCTGGCTGGCTCTGACAGCGGAGAGCCTTTTAGCTTTCAAAGTTCTCCAAAGCCTTTTGTGAGGTTCCCTGATAGTCAAAAGAGCAGGTGATTCCACTGAAGTGTTATTATCTCTATTTTGTTTGTTATTTTGTCCCTTTTGATAGTTCACTTGACAGATTTTTCTCCTTTTTGCACTTTCTCCACAAGTGGGAAATACATCCTGAAACAATGTCTTAAGGAAACAGTAGTCCAATCCTTTATTGTACTAGTCCTGTAACACTCTAGGTTAGATTATCCAAGGAAAGAACCTCCATTTACCTGTCCTGGAAAATCAGTCAGATACTCAAAGTTAGTTTCTAGGGGTGCTTTGCCCATAGCAAAGTAAAACCTGCCAAATTTTCCTCTGTGTAATATATTAAAAATGAGACGCCATTGAGATACTTTTGCATCTATTTTCATTTTATGGTTTGTTCTCTGCCATTTACCCTGTTTTTAATTCATTCACTGCATCTTATGATCAAGTTTTACTATTACTATCTAATTTTACTATTTTACTATTACCATCTAGGCTTTTTTACTATCTCTTTTTTCCCCTACTATTACTATCTACTATTTTACTATTACTATATAGTTTTACTATTACTGTTATTTACTATCAAGTTTTACTGTACCATTTCACTACATGAAATTCTGCAACAAAGAGAGTGTCAGATGAAAGTAGAATTTCTACATTAAACCAGCCAGAAGAACACTGGAGTACAAAACACAGAACTGGCACCATCCTTCTGGAATATCCCTTTTCTGCATTTGGGACTTCCCAACGAACCTCTGGAACTGCTGATAAGATCCAGTTGAGTAAAGTGATCACCAAATGCAACCTTACAACTTCAAGGTCAGTTTTTTATGGTACTGTGACCTGACAATATTGAAAACAAAAGGATAAAGATGCTTCAAAGACAAACCTTTTGTGGAGAAAGGAGTCAAAGGTGCAGGAAATAAAACAAGGTAGATTAATTTGAGGGAGTAAATTCTTAAACTCAGCAGAAAAACAACCTAAAAACATGTAATTGTTTCATTATGCTGCATAAAAATCATCCTTCAACCACACAATTATAATACTGTGTTCCACACAAGAACTATGTAAATGTATTTAAAATCCAGTTTATGGAAAACAGACATGATGAGTCCTTGTAATGGTGAAATAGCTTTTATGATTTAAACCCAACAGAATGAAAGTTTTGTAAGTTTGCTTAGAGTTCTGAAAATTTGGAATAAGGTTTTCATGCAGGAAAAAAAAATGTTTTCCCCATATGTAACTTATTAGTCTGCACTATTTGGGTGTGTATTTTAATGATACATTTTCCTTAAATAATAATAGCAACCAATCTGACTTTGAAACTTTAGGAGCCCTTAGGAGATATATCCAGTGTTTATCAATCTACAAGTAGCAGATGCAATTTTAGATGGAGTGTAATGGAGAAAATGAATGATGAGGTTAAGTGCAAGGATCAGCACTTCCAGAAAGCCTCATGAATAATGACAACTAGGTTGGAAGTACAGTTTGAGAAAACTACATCCAGGGAGAGCAGCTGGATTGAGTTAATACTTTACAAGATGGATATAGAAACTCTGTAAGCCTTGAGGTTGAACTCAGCCACATTTAGCAGTGACCAGGAGTTACCATCCAACAACTGTCCCAAACTCAGATAAGTGAGTTTTCTGGCTTTGGTCCCATCCCTATCCCCCAGGTGTTCCCACTGCAGGAGTTACATTTGGAGTGCTCCTGGTTGGCATCCTTGCTGGGCAGTCTGCCATGGGTAGGGATTGAGTGGGCATGGAGAATGAGCAGTGCTGGAGCCCCACGTGGGCTCCTCTGGGTCGTGCTGGGGCTCTGCAGGGCAAACGAAGGGAGCTGCTGCCTGTGCTCTGTCACTCAGGTAAATGGGGGTCCCCAGCCTCCAGGGATGCCAACCAGAGCCTTTCTCAGTGGGGATGGCACACTTACAGCTGTCCTTCCTGGCTCCTACAGCCCTGGGGGACTTCAGGTGTTCCTGTGAGCAAAGTATGGCAGAGAGTAATACAGCCAGTATGAAATAAGGAAACATTTCCTCTCTGTGTCCTTGAGAAAAGCTTTGTAACACTGTTGAATGGCTTTGTTGCAATTGCTGGAGCATCAGTCAATACAGGCCTCAGAGGGGGTTCTGCTGTGAAAGTCTCAGGTCTGTGCCTGTTCTGGGGCACAAACAACAGTGGTGTTGAAACTGCTTTCACAGCAGGGATGTGGTGAGTGACTGTCACTTAGCTGGAGTTTGAGAACACTGTTTTTCAAACTTCACCCTTCAGGTGAGTCCTCACAGAAGTTCAGGCCATCCTTTAGTGCCCACTTGCACCAGTCCAATGCTGTTGGCATTGGCAAAGATTTTCCTTGGAGAAGCTCCATCCCCTGATGACTCTCATGCAGGCCTGAGAGCTCTCCTGTGACAGCTGAGAATCAGGGCCATTAAGTGGTGGTGGGGTTTAGAATCTTTCCCAACAGCTTTTGTATCAAAAGAAAATACACAATTAAATGTATTAGAATAGATATATAGAGAGAATCACATATAAGGCACCTAAAAATGCACTGCTCAGGACTCTATTAAAAAAGTAGTCACATAAAGGCTCATTGCTACAGCATATTTTCTTCATTATTTCTGCCTCATTGTATGTGAGACTATATTAGTATAATGAAGTGAGAAATAGTAGGATATTGGATATTATATTTCCTGCCTAGCAGCTTTAGAGAATTTAGCTCAAGGCAAGAGAAAATGCAGCCTTTCTGCCCCGAAGAATAAACAAAAACCTGTTAGAGAAATAAAAGTGTCAGTAAGAAATCAGATGGTCTCTCCACGTGCATCGGTGCATTTCTTACCGTGGCTTTAGAGTTTAGTTTGGGTTGATTTGGTTTGGTTTAGACACACTCTTGTTTCTTACACAGTGATGTGTAACTTTCCCCTTTATAAGGAGTGGGAACATTTGGGATGTGGAGAAATCAAGCTGCTGTTTATCAAGCTTGAATGTCAGAGGAGCCTGTGCTGTCAGGGAGAGGAGGATCTCAAAGCCACAGACACATTTGCATTTAGCAGTAGAAAACACAGGTATCCAACCTTAAACTTGCACTCCTTCTAGGGTAACAGAACTAGATGTCACTTACAGAGTTTCTGGATTTCCTGATGATTAAAGTATTCCAGTTTTACAGGAACACCAGAGTAGATTTATTTAAAAGGATTTTATGATAGTGTAAGGCTTATTCAAGCATTTGGGGATCTACACAGAGCTGCTGATGTGTGATTTAGTAAACAGGCAGAGCTATTTATAGGAAGTTAAGGGAACTCTTCAGAAGGATAGAGCAGGCAGTGTAACAGAATATACATATGTACACTTAAATTACATGTATGTGGCATGAGATAAAGCACCCCAGGCACCAGAGTAGCCATTCACCTGCATCATAACCAAGAGGAACCAAATCACCAAACTACTGAGAATTGCACAACTCTAGAAAATGACATAATAAGAAAAATTAAAGTTACAAAATAGCAGAGGATCAGTGCTGCTGGATGAGTATCAGTGAACAGAAGTCCTGCTTCTAGCAAAGACATCTTGCATTCTTTTAACATAAGCTGTTTTTAATGTATAGCACTGGTGCACACATTGTTCAGCAGAATTTCACTCAATAGGTTCAGGTCAGAGTTACTGTGTTTCAGCAGCTGGTGTTCAGAGATTTTGTAATTTATGAAGCTTATTAATTTACCAGGTGTTTGTTTAAAATGTCACTTTACCAGGTCTTAGAAATAAAACAAAAATATCTTCTCAAAACAGCGAATCTTCCAGAACTTTCCACATTATTCAGCAAAATCCGTAAAATTAGACAAAATTCTCTGGGTCTTGTGCAAAAAGAATTGAAAAGATCTGATACTGAAACAGCCTTTGAGGGCAGTATGTCCTAAAGGAGGCAGGCAGAGGGCATAATTGCAGCAAGGACTCAGCATCTCATGCACTTGGAGACAGGGCTGCTGCACTCCTGAGGAAGGTGTGACTGCCATTAGCTTGGGGAGCACAGTGGGTTTCATTGTAAGGCTCCTGCTTCAACACTCCCCCCTCAAGGCAAAGCAGCTCCTGCTGTTCCAGCAGCCAGGGCTGCACCTCCCAGGAAGGATCTGACACCTCGGCTGTGGCCTTGTGAAGAAGGATGGTGCTGAGCAGAACGTGAATCTCTTGGGTTTAACCTTCCTTCAGGAAGAATTCTGATATTCTTAAATGTCAAATGCACTGACTTTCTGCTGGATCTTGGGCCTGGGCAAGTGAAGGCAGGGCACCTATAAAAGGATAAGTATCCCTTTCATTTGAAAGCTCACAGTTGTAAACAATAAATATCACCCTCCCCAGGAGGAAGGGAACAGAAACTGGTTGCAGCTTAGACAAAACTTCATTCTGGTTTTGTCTCTGGACCGTGATGTCCTCCCAAGCTGCTCTATGAGCCTGGACCCCTTCAAAATTGCCTGCTGATCTCTGCTGGTTCCTTCTCCTTCCTTTCCAGCCCTCTTTGCCCTTCAAATAGAGATCCAAGGGTTGCTGGATCTCCCTGCACATCTAACTTCATTAATTCACATTAAAACATTTGCAAAGCTTACAAACTGTCATTTCTTTTCACCCTGTTACAGTTTCCTCTATAGCAGTTACTTCACTGGCTGGATCTGTCACTGGCAGTTCCTTGGTGACACAACATAAGTTGTACCAAAATCACTTTGTTTTACCTTATAGCCCAAACTAAATCCCTTTAAATGAAGTTCCCAGTACAGATACCAGCCTGTTCCATTCTTTAAGGGTGACCAAAGGACAATACTACTCCAGCAGCTGCCTCCAAACTCCATGCTTTGCATACATCTCAGAAAGGAAACTTGTCCTGGAGTCAGATGATCAGTTTGGCTGGAAAAAGACATTCAGCCTTCAGCTAAGGCTTTCTTTTCTATCAAGAGCTCTGCTATGAACTGAGTTTTTTTTCTGATAACTTTTCAGATCGTTTTATGTGAGATTTCTATGTTTTCCTCCCAACACAACCATTCTATCTGTGTTTCAGGGAGAAGGGGGGTAATGTATTCTCATGTTTGCCACAGAGCAAGCACAGATTCATCTCAGATATGACAACCAGCACACTCTCTTATCTACAGAGAGGGTCATCTCTTGTGCTTAAGAATATGGTGCAAATGATTGTACCAGTATATTGCTAATGCTGAAATCTACATTTCTATGTAAAATAATTTTCTCTTTTGTCTGTAGTTGCAACTTGGAACGCTTTCCTTATATGCACTATAAAATGTTAATAGCAAAATTTAGTGTGACTTTATGACTGTGGTGTCATTTTTCTCAGCTTGATCAGCTCTTTCAAATGGCATCATTATGATGGAAGTTGTTTACAGTAATAAAGCAAGAATAGTTCCAATAAAATAGTAGGTGCCTTTACAGTTAAAGAGTAGCTGGCATTTAAGAACACAGCAGCTACTCGTTCTGGGGGTGCAGAATCCCACGAGCCCACAATATAATGGAGTTAATGCAGGTAATTACAAGATTGCCCCCCTCAGGACTTGGGGGTGTTGAGAGAGACAACAGGAAATACATTGTGGATTGGAAAGGGGGAAAAGTAGCAAAATGGTATATATTGACAGTGGAAGGAGAAACAACTCTGTAATGAAGCTTTGAAGTCTCCAGAATTGTGGATTATTCTATTGTAATGTTATTCTTCATCAGTCATTTGTCACCAGTTATTGACTTATGAGAATAAAGTGGTAACATTTTAAGATTAATTTATAAGGATTTTGCTAATGTTACATGATTAATAGAAATTACTTTAAAACTAACTTATTGTAGGTATGCTTTAACATCTGGGAATACACATGGATGATGCTTCAAAAGATGTTTAATAGATGATGTTCTAACTACCAGCTATAAACACTAATGCTCTGGGACATGGGAAATAATTTATAAACCATAGGTCTCTATAAACACCTTAAAGAATACTTTGTAGCAATAAGAAAATAATCAGTGATGGTGATTTACACCTACTTTACCCCGTGTAAAGCATAATGCTGAATAAGACCTTCAGCTCAAGGATTCAGTGTCCAGTCTGTAGAAGGAGGTTACAGTGCAAGTGTGTAACCTGCCAGGAAAACAGCTCAGCTGGGAGGAAAACCTGCAAGAAACCTCACAGGGGCTTTGAAAGCTGCATCAGGCCAAAAATAGAAATTGGTGTTTGCTTGGTTAACAGTGATAACTGGCAAAGTCTGGGTCAAGGTTAAACAAGTGAAACCTCCTGTGGAGTGCTCATCCCCTTGGCAATAATTTATTAGCAAAGGTTTTACCCGGGACAGCAACAAGTAAATCCCAGACTGGTCACTGCTGTCCTACAATGAAATCTGGTAACAGCACTGATTCCATTTGAAGGCTGTACTTCAAGATTGCAGTTCCCTGCCAGAGAACTGAGGGTGTGATTGATTTACATGACAGTGTTTTAACTGAGAACCCTGTAAAATAATTCAAACCCAGTTTGACATCCTGCAAGACAACCTTATATTAAGAAACGTCAGGACTGTAGAGCACAGAAAGAGAAGGCCATGATATATTTTTTCAATGACTACCAGAAGTGGTGGGGATACACACCTATAAAACTCCCCAACAATGTGTTGCAGCACATTGTATCCTTGGAAAGGCCAATCAAGTAGCACATTATGTGGTACTTGTGAAATGTTACAAGTCTTGGAATGAGGAGCAGAAATTTGAAACAGGCACATAAATCTGAGTCAGGCTGTTAGGGCTGAAGAATTTTCTTTTATCTGGATTACCCTGCTGCTCTTATTTGATGTTGAAGGGTGTTTATAACTGTTAAACTGAGAATGAAAAATAAAAGCCAAGATAATGTGGTGCCACGTTCACCCAGGAAGAAGGATCATTGAGGAAATCAAAGTTACCTTTGACTCATGGGATAAGGGAAGGAGATCTGTGCCTGGACAGGGGCAGATCCCGTGTGTTCATGGGAAGAACAGCCTTGCTAAAATGATTGCCTAATGTTTGCTGTTGGTAAACTACACCCTTGTTACATGATTGATTATTGAAAATGTACAGGGCTGCATTCTCCTCTTTTAATCTTACAGATGTTTAGTGACTTTCTCTGCCTTTCAGAGCAGTTTTAATCACTAGGGATTCGTGTCTACAGGGTGCATAACACTGTGGTTGTAACACACTGTGCCACACAAACAGCATTTTTTTGGCTTCATCCTTCCTGTGCAAAGAGAGAACAAATTTGATTCTGAGCCTTTAGATGCTCATTATCAGGCAGATTTGTACAAATCATTGTCCATACACGTGGTTGGCAGTTCCACCAAAATGGAATGCAGTGCAGGAAGGTAAATCTGTCCATAAATCTATGCAAGATTTGGGTCATAATAACAAACTCACACGTAAGGCTTTTTTCCAACAAAACCCCCTCATTTCATTAGGAGAATTTTCTCCACATCCATTTCACCCAGTCTTTGAGAACGTTTACATATGTTTCCCTTAATTCAGCATTATTTGGAATGGTAGGGGTGTTATTCTTCCCCCTCTCCTGGCTTGCACAAGGGTGGAGCAAAGGGGCATAATCTGATTAATCCTTTTCAAACTGAAGGGCTTTGCAATTTTATTCCAATACCAAATTATTATGAACAGCTCAACCTGGCAATACTCTTTGATAGGGAGAAAAGTATTTCAAAGTTTGCCTGCACTGCCTGGTGAGGCCAGAGCTGGACTATTTGAATGATCCCTTTGAAGCTTGCAGCTCCCTGGGCTCATTGTCATCCAGAGCTGTAGTCCCAGAGGACTGGAGCTGCTCCAGGCTTTGCAAACTTATTACAAGTACAGGTGAGTTGCTGTCATCAAATTGGAGTGCCCATTAAAACTTCAAAGGAGAAGCTTGATCTAAGTTTTCCTTGACATAATGTGTAATACTTATTACAGAGAGATTTATTAAGCTTCTCTCATTTTACAGGTTGAATCTAGTGGAGGGTCATGGAACACATTAAGGTTTTGACCAACAGTAAAGAGCTGAAATTTTCATATTTTGCTATTCATGACCTTGGGACTACCTAAAATGGCAGCCACCTGTAATTCAGTGCAATTGTGCCTAAGCACATCCACACTTTCCCCTCCATTGATGTTTCAAGAGACAAAAAAGCCATAAAAAGATGAATGTTGAGTGGGTTTAGGAGGCGTTTGAGAAGCCAGGCACTGTGCTGGGCCAGAATTGAGGGACCTTGCCATCTAAAATAGTCTTACACTCAGCTGGCAATGCTACAAATTGGGGGGAAAAAATACATGCTTTAGTAAGTTAAGTGTGAGTGCTCTGTCCTGTCCTGAGCTAAGCCACTGGAGTTATTCTGGGTTTACAATAATGTAACTATGAGCAGAATATGAGCATGAATTTGTGTCTTATTCCATTTTTATATGCACTTCTCACTGTTTTGTTTTTACATTATTTGCACATTGGGAGGGCCAATGGCATGAATGTGGCAGGCAACAGGGAAATATTCATCCTCCTGGTATCTGACAGGACGCTGAGAACGTGGTCCCAGTGAGGAGGTCAGACTCCAAAAGCTTCCAAAAGCTTCTGGAAAATCTATTTTGTGCATGGATTTTTGTGCAAAGACTCCATGACTAGGTGGAGGAAGCTTTTTATTTGAGGGGGTTAATTTGGACTGCTGTACAACTGTATTTAAATCTTTTTGCAACGAACAACCTTTTGCCTACTGTCCTAAAGAATTTATTTGTTTTCATGAGTTTGCCTCAGCCTTCAAGTTATTGTAACAGTTTTGTGTATTTAATATACAGTGTGTGTTAATATCACAGACAGTTTTATAACAGCATTATAACTTACACCATTCCCTCCAGCTTTTTATGGACATCTACGCTCCTGCATTAAACTACTGTAGCTTGTGGAATTTACAGTAGAAATCAAGAGTGAAGTTCGATGAAAAGCCTTTTAAATTGTGTTGTAGACATCCACTGCATCCACCTTGCAAAAGGACTCAAATGAAGAGAACTCTCAGGTGGTAATTTCTAGCAAGAGTCCAGGATTACCATCCTGCCAGCCAAGCCATAAAGGAAAAATGATTGGAGTACAGTAGGAAGGCTAACTTCATCTTTTTACTTGAAGTCAAGTTTAATTATTTATGTTTCCCGAGGAAAATAAAACCAGAATGGTAACTGTGCATTCGTAGTTTAATAGAGGACTCATTTCAGATTCTGCAGCGTTAAAATACAACCAGTATATCCTGTCTAGAAAAACAAAAGCAGGAGAGACCCAATAGATAGATGGAAGCACAGAGAGACAGATAAATACATCTCTCCCTACCTCTGCAAAAAAAGGAGCTAAATAATGAGGAATTTTATAATTACAAAGAGGTCTAATTATTTATTGCACTGTGAAGACAGATTAATTCTTAATTTAAGAATTGCTATATAGTTTTTAATGTAAGCTGTATGCAAGTGATAGAAGTTCTTATTATGTTATCAACCAAAAAGGCAAGACACAAACAAACTGGGCTGTTCTTTTAACGTTAGAAATGCTCTGAATTTCTACTGCAAAATCTAAGAGATGACACAAGTTATACTTCACATTATCAGTAAATACTACCATAACCTCACCATGAGGCAACACAGGTTGTCACATCTAGTTACTATTTTCTTAGGAAATAAATGACTTCTGGTTATCATGGGCCGATGTGACATGACAGTGTAAAATCCTATTGCAGTCTGTGGTGAGCAGGATGATAACATATGTCACCACTCTACTAAACCTGTGAAAATCCCTTGGAATTCCTATTTATTAAACCTCGTATTTGCCACTCTGTGCAGTGCAGGGCTCCTTCCCTGGTTGCAGGGCAGAGCTGCTGACTGTTAATTGCTTCTGTGGGTTCCATTTCAATAGCAATCAACCTTAAACAGACCAGTGCAAACTCTCTTTCAAGAAATACTGGGAGCATTTTTCAGAAGAAGTGTGCTGCTGAATTACCTCAAGGACAGCTCTTTAGCCAGCTGTGTCACCTGCTTGCAGTCTCCTAGTTCAACTAACTTTAGCTCACAATTACAGCACAGCTGACCCATGCTAAAAGTCCATTACCTGCATTTAAGTTCTATTTACCTAACAGTTCTTATCCTCTTTATCACTCTATCTCTCACTTTTAGTCTTCTTTTTCTTACTGCAGATGTTCTTAATGGGGAATTATCCTGAAGAAATACTGTGAGGAAAATTATGATTAACCAGCCTCTATGTAATAGATGGAAGCAATTCCTGCAGAACTGTCTTTGCAAAGCAAAGCAAAAGGCAAACTGAAAAATTCAACTCCAGAGTTAAAAACCTCTGAGTTCATACAAATGGCCAATCCCTTTTTTCACTTTTGCCAGACTGATGTCCCACAGCAACAAGCTCCACAGTGTTTGAGGAGGATGTGTCCTGCTTAAAATGTCCCTGGGTGTTCTTATCATCTATGACAAGATCCCAATCATCCTTACCAAGGTGTTATTTCGTTTTGGTATCATATATATCATATATCATATTTGTATCCCATCTACCCTGCAGCCTTTCTGGGAAGCTGGTGATGCCAATTGGCCCAATCTTTTCTCCTTATCCTCTGCATTCTTTTGCATGGAGCTGCTTCTACTTTTGCAAACCTTCTGTTTGCAGTTGGTGGCCAGGATGGCACTTGCTGTTTGAAATGCAGAGGACAATCAATTTAATGACATTAAAGAGGTTTTCATATTATTCTTCCTTCCTGTACCAAAATTTTCCACTATAGCTGCATGCCAAAAGGAGGCCATTATTGCATTCTTGACAATGCTCTCTGGGTCCTTTGCCTTCGATACAATTAATTTAGAACACACCAAGGTGTAAAAATAGATTTTTAAAAACCTCAACCTTGTAAATTACATTAATTTGTATGTATCAACACGGAACTTAACCTGCCATCAGACTGATCATTCACCTAACTTGTTTATTTTCTTCTGAAGTTTCTTATTACCCTCTCCAGATTTGATTAACCTGAATAATTTTGTGTCACCTGCAAATTTTATCACCTCAATGCTCATCCCTTTTTCCAGTTCATTAAAAAAATATATTAAACTGTGGCAGTCCTGCTGCAGAAAAGGACACACTTGATGTCAAATTCTACTGTAGTGAAAACTGAGAAGTCATTCCTGCCTCCTTTTTATAGCTCTGGGTTGGATTGATCCATGACAAAAACTAAATGAAAGCTTTTTGGTCTGATAGCTGGGGGAAGATTGTTGGGCATGGAGTTTCTGGTTTTGTTTCCAGCTTTGTGACTGCTTAATTTCTTTACATTTTGGGAGGGTTAGAAAGGCTAGGCTTAAATGATTAAGCAGTTTATCCATATTTTTATGACATATCCAATGAGTTCTAATAGATGAATTGAAAAGGGAATGTCTTGATGGATGTGGAAAATCAGAAAGACAATTTTTATTTACCAGATCAGGTTCACTTAAAAGTAGTGCTTCTGTTATCTCAGCTTTGGGAGTATTGTTCTGAGACCTTTGGACATTTCAAAATGCATCTTTATTTAGAATATTCATCTGAAGGGGCCAACTTAATTCCTTCAGAATATTTGTCATTTATGTCTGAGAGGACACTCAGCACACTTGGAGCCTCTTTTGTCCCTTTCAGAAAGAAGCAACTTGGGGATTAAGTAGATGGAAGCTAAACAAGTTTCACTGATGCTTCCCTAAAATTGGAAAGTAATCCTCTAAGTTATTATTAATATTTAACTCCAAATCCTGATGCTCTGTAATTCCTTTAAAAGGAAACTGTGTTATTATTTTCCCAAGAACATGGGTTACATTGTATTACACACAGAACTAATATGTCTGCCTGATAATTATGTAACCTCACATCACCTTATATCTGCCTGGAACCCACGGTACAGAATTTTTTCCATGTGTTGGATTTTCGGAGCTCTTTGAACTCTGAGAGCTCAATATGAAGAGTGGAAGTATTTTTACACAAAGCAGTCCTTTCACAAGAAGGAGTCTGAACCTCTTTGCTGGATTATCTGCCTTGTACAAGATCACTGACAGAAAAATTCCCAGCCAAGGGCTGCACATACCATTTTTTGGGTTCTAAATCCCTTGAAAATGTATATTGCTTTATGCAAATGGTTTCAAGATATGGACACTGAAATTCTTTTGGTGAGCTGATGACTTAAGGATATCTGTTCATATGAGAAGAAATAGATGAGAAGAGAAGGCTGGGGGGGGAATCTCAACGTGCATAAACATGTGATCAGAGGGAATGAAGAATAAGGAGCCAGACTTTTCCCAGCAGTGCCCACTGACAGGACAAAAGTGTGATAATGGACACAAAAAGTGTAACAGTCTGAACACAAGAAAACTTTTGCCCTGTGAGGATGGAAAAACACTAGAACAGGCTGCCCAGAGAGGTTGTGGAGTTCATTGGTGGTGACTGGCAACAGTCCTGGGCAACCAGCTCCTGCCAACCCTGCTTGGGCCAGGGGCTTGGACTAAAGGATCCAAGAGGTCCCTTCCAACCCCCACAATCCTGTGGAACTGCATACAGAACACTGAATGATTATTATTTAAAATGATTTCATGGCAGCTATGACTACCAGTGGGCAGTCTAAACACAGGAACTAGTTAACAATTCAAACAGAATTCACAACCAGCCAAGCCAAACACTAGAAGGGAGTAGTTGAGTCTTTGGTGAAGCTCTGAATTTCCAAACCACTTAACTCTGTTTGAAGATGGTCCTTCAAAACCTCTGAGATGCTTCTACACATTTACAAAGTTTATACCTAATACCTCTTCTCTGTGCATAGATTGAGTCCAATCTTACAGGTCCAGTGAGGAATATGAACTGTCAGAATTTCAAAACATTTCTCTCTCAAGCAATGAGAGAGGTGATAAATCCACCATTTACTGGTTCCATCAGCAACAATTCAGTTCCTTGTCTCGGTGTAGTTACATCCCCGAGACATGATTTTGTGGGTGAGAATGTGAGAAACCCTTTAATAAGAGCTAATGCCTCATTATTTTGCCCAGTAAAATCATAGAATAGTCCTAATTAAATCATTAAACCCTCGTGCTCTTTTGTACAG
This sequence comes from Pseudopipra pipra, assembly GCF_036250125.1. Lineage (NCBI taxonomy): Eukaryota > Metazoa > Chordata > Aves > Passeriformes > Pipridae > Pseudopipra > Pseudopipra pipra. The sequence continues at coordinate 2,339,542 of NC_087551.1, read as the reverse complement.
ACTACCTTTTTCATAGTACAAATGATGAAAATGTTTCAACAATGGGACTTGAAATATTTTTGAAGGAATCTTTCTCCCATTGTTGCACATTAGACACGTTTTATGAACTATTAGTGCTTAGGGTGTGAAGAAGAGACTTCTCACTCCTTCCAAAGCAACATAAGTGACATCTGGAAGCAGAACACAACAGAGAGGAAATGTTTATGAGTTAGAGGAGCACGTGCTACCAGCACCAACTTAAATAAGAGGTATCAGATATTTCTGATGAGGAAAATCTTTGTGTAAGGTGAAATGGGCCCCATTCTATTCCTTTTGTTCCAAAGATGAGATGGATTTGAAAAACCTACCTGGCTCCTTGATGCAAGGACTCGCCACATGAGATAATCTCCAGCACATTCCTATTGGCAAGCAGATCTTTCACCCTTTTTTCTCCATGCATTACAGAAAATATTAAATCAGTTTGGTGTCCATAAAAACTTTTGATCCTAGGAACAGCCTAGGGCACTATCATTATCTTCAGGAGAACCATTTGTAGATCTTCAGTAGGTAGCACTAATTTAATTTCTTTGCTAGAGAAAAAGTGGCTGATTTTCTAGATCAATATTTGATTGAATATGTTTGAAATGGCAGCAGATAAAGGCCCCTTTTTCTGGCCCAAAGAGTTTTTGAACCACAGAGGTATACTGTTCTAGCTCCCCTGGGATCTGACTGCAAGGAGGTCTCAAAGATCTGTTAGAAACCTTCCTGCTGTTCCTTGTGTTCTTCCAGCAAGACTTTCTAAAGGTTGAGATGAGAAGAAAGAAGATCAAGAACCAAAATGTCTTTATATCCATTTTTTAATCTTTCCTGGTGCTTCTCTTAACTAAAAATAATCGTTTATAACACCAGTTTACAAAAAAACTCCTCTAATAGGATCATGTGAAAGGAAGGAAAAAAGTGAGGGCCAGGCCTTCAGATTTGCTTTAAGAAGATGCTCCAACAACTTTTGCAAGCCATTGACATTTGAGGGCCTTTTTCTCTTTCATGGCACTAATTAAAGCAGAATATCAATGTATCATCACCTTGAAAGTGATCTATTAAAGAGATGTGCTCAAGGCTGGAAAACCAGGGCGATGGCCACATGTTTTAGAAGTTCAGAAGAAAAGTTGCCCAGTTATGTTAAATAACTACAGAAAAGCATGAAAGCGGTAAGATATTCTTAAACAATGATAAGAGGTGCTGCTGAAAGAGTGGCACGATGGGAGAGCCTGCCCCAGTACATTCCATAGGAATTCCTGGCTAAGCCATGCACACACAGGCCTCCCCTCCCTCAGCCCCACAGAGAGCAGGGCTCGTGTTCGTGCTGTGCACACGGAGAGCTTTCTTTAAATCTTCGGGACCCGGGGGAACATTTCTCAGAATGAGACAATGAAAGATTGTGGATGGAAACTTCTTGTACAATTGAGATAAGAAATGCACCCAAAGAGTAAACCATATTGCCTGTCTTGACTACACGGGTAGCTTGATGTTACATGATTAACAGCCTATGTACCTCTACATGATAAAATCCATTCGTCTTAACATTAAAATGTAATTTTTACATTGTAATACTTTACTTAGAGCTTTGATTTTGCTTTTAAAATAAGTATGTTTAACTTGCTAATAATGTGGATGGACTCTCTTAATATACAAATTAGAAAGAAAACTATATTAAAGATAGTGAAAGCATGTGGTACCCTATCAGTCCTGATGATAGAGGTTCTTACTCATCTGCTGCAGAGTCTAATATCAGTTTTTCTGTGAGCTTTATAAATATTATATTATTTGCAGGGATCCAAAGTCCCCTGGTTTAAAAATGCCTTTTCAATTACTCAGTATTTGAGCAACATTGAATACTACTTTAATTTATTTCACTGTGAAGTAAAATGCATCCCCATAAGTCAAAACTGTGTAAGATGCACCAGTAGCTGTTCTGTATGTCATTTCAGTGACCCTGGCAAAGACTTTCAGTCTTTTAATTTCTTTTAGAAGCAGCAAAAATGCACCAACATTTCTGTTAATCTCTTGGGAAATAAAGGAGAAAAAAAATCACTCCCAGTCTCGTATCTACCCCTGTAATTTAGAAAGGTAGCTCTGGTAACTCCAGTGCTTTGTATGTAAATAAATTGTAGGTTGCTCATTACTTCATAAAAAAAAAATAAAAATTAGCAGCTTTGCCACCCACTATTTCTGCATCAGAGCTGAATGAATAGATAATATCAAAAACACCTCATCCAGTTGCTGTACCAGGTTCTGCTAACCGAAACCATAAGCCTCCAGCAGCGAAGTCAGATACCCAATAGTCTCTGCATGGATCAAAGTAAGCCAAACAAAATCTATGTTTTGTACCTGCTCCCAATACGTCTGGGAAGCACTGTTAATGAAAAATGAGGTTGATGTACCTATTGCACACTTTTGGATTATTGTTCACTGCCATCAATCTGAAACCTAATGAAACAGAGACCACCTACAGTGGAGGGATATTGTGTCCATCTGACAAACTGCATCCAATTTACGAACTGATGGGATGGCATAAGCTGCCACTGGTCAGATGATTTCCAGCTCCTGATTGGTCATACATTAAGCGTTAGGAACGGGGCAGTGCCATTTCCACTCTCGTTCTCTGGCAAGAGTAGAAGTATCACACAGTCCCCCATCATTCTGGGATAATGATGGCACGCAAAGTGCCCGTTTCTCCCCGCTGCGGACACAAAAATCGTAGGAGACTTGGCTTCTGCAGCCTGTCTTTATGGAATTAACAAAGAAATACGCTTGCCATGACATATATTGAACCTTCGCAGCGCCTTTCCGGGGAACTTTACGGGCACATGTGTTATGTGTGTCACAACCAAACTCTGCAGGAAGAGATAAAATAGTGCACACATCACACAATGGGGATAAGCAATGGGCAACCCAGGCTCCAACCTGCACAGCACACAGAGGTTTTTCCAAAGAAAAATGCTGACTCTCGAAATGGAAGACGTTTTAGTTTCTGCACCTGTTCTGCTCGGTATCTTGTTAGGCTGCTTCTACTTCTACTATATGTCATACTAATAGGGAGAAGCAAAACAGGGAGAAATTATGATGGATATTAGTTGATCCTCTTGTTATTGCTAGATGTGATTATTGCTTTTTCCTGCTTGGGCTCCCTCAGCGTACTCCTAACAGAGTGCAGCTTATTAAAAAGCTCTGCTGTTTAAGTTTTACTGGCATAATAACCAGCTCTCTCTTTATGGTTGTTCTGAAGTCGATTCACTGGCCACCTGTCAGTTTGTGAAATAAATGCTAGGTTTTCCTAATGACTATTAAGATTTTTCATGGCTTTTTCTCCCGTCCTATCTCTCTGAACTTGTCCAGTGCTGTGCTCCTGCTCGTGATTTATGCTTAGCAGGTGTTTGTTTGCTATGGGTTTCTAAATGTTGGCTTCCTACTGCAAGAAAGGAATGGGAAGGTGGGAATGGCTTTATTATATTCTGTATATTGTTCCACAACTCTGCAATGGATTTCCAGCTGACACTCTCTGTGCTGCCTCATATTAAGCCACAAAACCCTGTCTGTATCAGCAATATACCAACTAATGCAAGGGAATTCACAGTTAAGACTGAAGCTCTGTTATTAACTTGCTATATTGTGCCTGGGTATTGCTGCACAGATTGTTTGGTACATCCCAGGATTGCTGCAGTAGGTAAACAGAAGCAGGTGAACCCACAGTACAGCTTCAGTCTTCTCCAGGAGATTCTGTGCCTGACTGTTTCAACCAGCCCTTTTATCTTTCGCTGAATTTTGGCAACTTAAATTTTATCTTTTGCTATTTCAGTTTTTCAGCTTTAAAATGTTTGTTTTGTGATCCAATACAAAATATCCTTAGTGATCTCTTGTGCAAATACATAAAAGGTTTAGCTAACTTGTTTTAATTTACATAATTCACATAATAGTTTAGATCTACTATGCTAAAAAATCATGGCAATTAGTTAATTAGAGCAACCCAATTTTAAAATCATATTACTTACCTGATAAAGTGTAAATGTTCTTGTCAGAAACATTCTAGTGTTTGTCATAAGTGCTTTTTACCCCTAATTCTCACAGCCATTATTCACTCTAGAGAGGATAACTGCTGCTGTGAAGTTGTGGATGGTTCAGCATTACTACTTGTTTTCGATCCTGTACCTTCACAAACGGTGCAATACTGCAAAAATCTTACCTTTCCTTAGTCTGCAAAAGCCTCTGAGGCTGCTGCTGTCACCTGGGGGTTTGTTCTCCGACGCCTCCCGAGTCAGCAGGAACAAATTTTATAGCCTTCATTGGGCTTTGGGTTATTCTGCATTTTAATACACCTTTCCCAACACAGCTCCCCCTTTTCCCAGACAGGTCCTACTTAGCCAGCAGTCATCATTTTTTCCTGTCCTGCAGGGGCTCCATGGCATTTTGGTCACCTTTTTCCCCCTAGTCAGCTCTTGTTTTTTGCCAGTGCTGCTGACTGAGCATGATCTGGGGCCTCCTTTTATTATGACATTCTCCTGGTGTTGCTCGTGTTACCTCAGCAGTCACTGGCATGGTCTGTAGTTGACTCCTACAGTTTTATAAAGTTTTGACTTTTTCCTGGTGACTTGCAGTGCATACAAGTCTATTTACTATCTAACTTCCCTCCATATCATTGAGATATACACCAGAGCAAAGACTGGCTGTCATTTACCAGCAAAAGGTTGTTATTTTTGTTGTTAAGTGTGTGCCTGCTGTTTTGACAATAACTCTTCTGTTTCCTTGTCTCCTCTGCTTAAACTTCCGAGCATAATTTAGAAGGTCTTCTGAAGACTGCTGCTTATCAATATTTGTTAGCTCCATTTTGTAACTCTCGTTCGAGGAAGGTGTCATTTGATTTATTTCTTTATTTGGATATTTACTGCTCTCTAATAAGAGTACCCAGTCAATGCTCTGGGCTCCACTGACAACCTTTTAAATATGCACATAAATAAATAGAATTTCCAGTTGTCACAGGATCCATCAGAGAGCCCAACAACAAAATGGATGTAACAAAAATAATTTGTCCCTACAAAGTGACTGATAGTTCCAGTGGCCCCAATGGAACAGGAGCTGTATATCATTACCATGGAACCACAGTGACATCACCAACCCCTTCCACTTGTATTCCTACAGGACAGGGAGAAGGAATGGGCTGAAGGTGGCAAAACATGATTTTATAATGTGAGCAAAGGCACCTTGCAACAGTTTTAAGAGGGATGTTCTTAATATCTGTAGGAAAACTTGAGAAAGAAATCTGAATGTAAGAGACCCTGATTGCATCACTTTAATCATTAGTCTTCGTGTGGTGCATCAATTTAGGTGGATTTTCCCATAATTTTCTTGGTTTGAAAAGAGCACAGCCAAGCTTGTAACAGGCCTAGTTGGTGTTAAAACAACAAATGTAACAAACCACAGCCAGACAGAGTCACACACACGTGTGGGTTTGTAAAACCTGAGCTCTGCTGTTGTACCACACTGGAATCCTCTTTTTCTCCCAACGTCTGCAACAATGCTGAATTGAGCAGAGACTGTACTGAGAGAGGGACTTTTTTATATAGTGTTTGAATCACCTTCCTTTTAAAATGCTGCTAAGTGTGAAATTAGTGTTGTCCCTCAAAGTGCATCAGAATAATTGTCAGTAATTGAACACAGTTTGGGGGCTAATTACACAAAAATTGATATTAAAAGAATACTACAGGATTGATTGAGTTTTGCAGTTCATATTTAGTTTGCAAATTACTAGAGTTGAAAGGCTGTGGTAAGAAACAATAAAAATCCATTCAAAGCTGCTAAAGCAAATTAAGGTTTACTACTCCTTTGAAAGACAAATGATCCAAGTGAGGTAATGTAGGGAGAACAGTCAAAATGTTCCTGAAATTTACCATAGATTTTAAATATCAGGTGTTTCAGGATGGTGTTGTTGAAGACATTTAATTTTCCCAACGAATTTCTGTTCAAATGGTTGGGGGTTTTGCTTTGGGTTGTCTTTAAAATGGGAAGAAATACTTTCTTGATGTGTTTTGTTGAGGATCTGTGAGCCAGAACGTGCCAAGATGTGAGATGTCAGTTTGGGGAAGAATTTTTAAACACCAACTGATCAAATTATATATAAAGTGTCATAAATAAATGAGATTTTTGACAAAAGTAGAGCTTTTTAAGTCTGAACTTACCACTGTTCCTCGTGCTGGAAGGAATTTTGTGACCCCAGAAGCAGTTGAGGTGCTCCCAAATGTTCCTGGAAGAAGTCAGAAGCACGGAGGGTCTCAAGGTCTGTTGAGTGTTTTGTTGCAACCAGAAATTGCTGGAGAGTCAGGGGAAAAAAGGAAGTCAAATAAACATTTATCTACCCCCAAAATTGATTGAAACAGAAACATTTTCTTTTTAAACTGGAAGCATGGGAACACCACTAAGTGATATTTTGAACATACATGTGACAGTGCAGAATGTTTAAGATGTGAATATTTCACTCATGGAACATTTGAAAGGCTGGATTGAAACCATTTATTTCTGGTTTTTTTTTTTTTAATTGAAGCTTGTAAATATTGTGAAGAAGACAATAACCTTTTCAGATTTATTTTCCTATAAAAATGTTATTTGCTCTTTATAAAAATATCTAGAGAAAGTTTGTCAGAATGATTGCTGATGTTTTTCTCTTACTGAAAAATGGTAACTCTAGAAAAAAATTATTACAATAACATTTTAAATAAATACAGTCTAGAGAAGTATAAAATAAACATTCTTGTAAAATATTTTAAAAATCTAGTAAATTTTGTGGTCCATGTAATTGTTTGAAGGGTGAATATCTCGGTATAATTACTTATCATTTTACAGGATTATTGTATCAAGTAATTTGGATATTACAAAAACAGTGAATATTTACATTAAGAACAACAATATTTCTAAATGAAATAGCAAGTTTTGGGAAAACAACTGAAAAGCATCTGAGTTAAAAGAAAACAAAAAACATTTCTCCCAATAAATACAAAGTTTTAGCTAAACAATTAAAAAAAAAAGCAAAGAAAAATAATCCTATCAGGATGAAGAGATATGAGGAAAGACTGCATAATACTTGCAACCTCTAAATGAGCATAAATAAGGAATTCAGAAATAGTTTGTGATGTTATAAATAAAGGCAACATGATAATAGTTTTATAGGTGGTGTGAAATGTCACAGTGGTAAATATATGCAGCAAATCAAACAGCCACTCACTGCTCAGATCCTAAACTACTAAATACTAAGGTAACAGAATTCTCAAACTTCTTTTAGTGCAGAAAAGTTTCTTGCTTAATGCCCAAGAAATCAGGGTTCTTTTAAAATAAAGAATATCCCCTATACAAATGATTATTTTGATAAATCCCGCTGTCCTCGCTGAAACCTTATTTTATATTAACGGTCCCGTTTGGAGAAATTGGTGAGTTATTGTGAGTGTTCTATTTATCACTGCCATTTTAAAACAGGCTTAACTGAGATTTGAATGCTACATTCCTGGCAGCAATTTGCACTGCTGGGAATGTTGCCTTCTCTTTAGCTGCCTTAGAAATACGAATCCAAGGTCAACCTGAAAACAGATTTTCCTTAGAAATAATCCTTCCTTACAAGCAGCTCACACAGATCACTGACTAGTACAACATAACTGTAAAATTACACAGTTTCACCAGGAAAATCTTTCAATAGCTTCAAGGCCATGTAGTTTGAAGAAGGAAACTTCAAAGATCATCCCCAAATCTGAGTCCTTTTATATGACTGTGCTCATAGCAAAGCCCCTCCCTGTTTTCTTTGTGGTCTTTCATGATTTAATTAGAAACATCTTTAAAAAATGACTTTTTTTTTACTGTAGTAGTATAACATCTGCATTTTCAGCAGTATGTTGTTTAATCACACTGGGTTATAAAGTGAAATTCTTAGTACTCAGTGTAATATCTTGTAGAACCCGAACGTTTGGTCTTTTAGTGTCCCTGACTCATCATCTTCCATTCTTTCATCAACATTTTAATAGCCATTCTTAAAAGTGTAATTTGGTGGATAATTCTCTAAACCTGGTTCAGTTTTGTTGTTTCTTTATAAAGTTATATCCCTGCACGTGTTTTCTTTCTGTGATTACTGCACCTGAAACTAATTTCAAGCACAGACTTAAACCCAGGGCCAGAACAAGCTCAGAAGGTGATAGAGCTGTGTTGGGTTATGTTGTGTTCTGAATCCTGGGCAAGAAAATTTTCTCATTGTCAAGAATTTCACTTTTAGCTCTGATTGAAACGTGCTTTTTTATTATATACCTCTAATATTATATATCTAATGCACTGTATGTAGTGTCATTTGAGTATAAAGGAGGGAATCCTGGTTTAACCCTGTGCTCAGTCCCTTTGTGCTTTGCTGGATGTGGCTCTTGCTGGTGACAGTTTCTGTCTCTGTTCCCTTGTAGACTCTGAAAATCAGCTACCAGCACATGATCTGGGTAGAGCATTTATTCACTTATTCACCTCTTTCTAGGTAATGGGATTGAAATAAAAATCCCTCCAGTAAAGTGAGATACCTACGGATTTTGGATCAAAATTTCTCTGAGGATAGCACCTACTTAAACCTGTACCTGATCTGGACAGCTCTGAAATAAATATTTTTTACATGTTTACTTAAATATTTTTCTTGGCTATGGGGAAGGGTAAATAGTCATGGTAACTGGGCTCTTTAACACAAGCAAGTTAACTATAAGAATAATTCTTTCCTTATTCTCAATTAATAAATATTTATCATAGAAACCAGGGGACTGACTGAGGAAGCCCAAAAGAAAACTGGCATTGAATTATTTGTGAGATCTAACATCACTGAACTGCATAAAGTTTAAAAAATCTGAAAAAATCCCCCCAAATCAAAACCCTCAACCAAATAAAAACATTTGATGTTGAACCTAAGACTTGCAAACATACTTTAGGTTCTGATTTGAAAAGGGACTATGCAGTACTGACTTTTTCAGTAGCTGTGTGCACTATGGAAGCCATATGTGACTACTTGGGTTTTTTAACCACATTCTGCAAAAAGGCCAAAAAACGAGATGGTATTTTCTTCCTAAGTGTTTAAAAAAAACCCAAAAACAACAAACCCAACCCAAACTGCATATAGATTTCTATTACATATTTAATGACACAAATATGTTGCCATAAGAATAAAGGAATGTACTGGGAAAGGAAAAACCAAAATCAAAATTTTTGTCCTTATTTTCACATGGTGTTGCTGAAATCTTCATGTCTTGGCATGCCCACTTCTCACTTTCTTAAGAAAAATCTTTAAAGCATTTTGGTCCTTGAAGCACTGTTGGACTGAATATATGCTTTTGACCCACAAGTGACAATTATGAAGCTTTGTTTCAAAGGTGGAAGGACTCTGCATTGCAGCTTATATTACTAGTTAATTCTTTGAAAGGTAATAATCAGAGCCATTGTCTGAACTCAATCTCATTACACACGAGGAAATCTGGAATAAAGCTACTGCAGGCAGGTTAAAGGCAATGAACTAGATCAGATTTATATTGGCTCGGCTGAGATCATAAATTGGACCTGTAATTGGACCTTTAGTTTTAAATAAAACATTTGCAATTGGCTGTTCTGCCCAGGGAACAGACAACTGTATCTTGCCAGAGTTCTGAACCTGTTAGAATTAGCTGGGAGAGAGTGGCTAGATGATGAACATGGAATTCCAGAAAAGAGAGAGAAGAAAAACTGGAAATAGGAAAGTGCTGAATTTGAAGTAGATTATCCTTAAACTTGCATCTGCATTAACAGTGTTTATGGACCAGGAGGAGTGTGAATTTAAAGTAAAATATGTGTTGATAAGGGTGTGATGTCCATGTCATGCTTTTCTTCTTTTTGCTTTAAAAAAGCTGTAGTTGGGTTCATTTGACTGAATGGCCATTTGCAGCTGGACTGCATTAGATGCATTTCAGCATTTTCCACTTCAATTTAATCCAAAAGGAATTTGGTCCATGTGCTTCAATACCACATCATGATGTGAATCAAAGTACAGGACACCAGGACAATCAGAGATTCACTTCAAAAGCACAATGCTGATGTGAACTGAAATGGCTCTAAAATGAGAAGAACTCTCAGGCACAGAGAGGTGTTTGTAGGTTTTGTTGAAGGTTGTTTATACTCTCAGTGGAAACTCTTAGAAAAAGGCCTTGAGTGAACCTTCCTTAGAAGAAATCAGGGCAAGACAGCCTGTAAATGTACTGCTTTAAACAAAGAAATAAAATTATCTTGTCAAGATCAAACCTCGCTTGCTGGTTTTTATCCAGCCAATGTAAGAATGGTGTATAAGACATCTCTTAGGACTGACTTTCTCGTAAAGGAATTTTTTTTTAAAAGAAACAAGGACTTACTGAGATAACATTAACTCTCCTGCTGCCCTTTAAGAGAAAACATCAATTGCAGTGCAGATACTTTTGGCCCAAACCAGCTAACCTGGTTAAGGGCTGAAAGAGAAGCTTTTGCTCCCTTTCACAAGACATTTTCCATGTGCAGTGCAGATGAAAGCCCTGATGTGCTGATGGTGCTGCTACACCCAGATGGGCCAGCAAGTCAACTTGCAGAAGAATCCCAAGTTAGTTGATAACAGATTATCTCCAGGGCAAGGCAGGAACTGAGGAATCCTTCAAAGAGAGAAGGCTTGATAGGATGCTCACATGGTGAGTGGACTGTCTTGCCCACGCACCTGCTGCAGGCACCTCAGCTCTGGGTTTGTGCTTCCAGAGCTTGTCTGGAAAAGGCCATGTCATCTGTTTAAAGTGCCTTCACCAAGTATTTAACCAGCCTGGATGGCTTTGGTAGAAGCAGGAAGATCTGCTGTGTTGTGAAGAAGAAGGGGTTTGGGCACAGAAGGGCCAGCTGGGCCAGCAGTGTCCTCAGCACTTTCAGCAGTGCAGCTCTGCAGGGAAGGGGTGTCTGTCTGTCCTGCTCTGACCCGGGGGCACAAAGCTGGGAGTTAACTGTGCCCTGCAGAGACAGCCTAGATGGAATTAGTTCTTTTGTTTAAGAATAAACTGAGCCTAACCTCTGCTTGGGGATGTGGTTCCTTCAAGACAAAAAGGCAAATAACTCAGTTAACATTTAGAAAAATGGCTTTAATGAAGAGGAAAATGGCATTTAATCTTTCGGTGCATCCTGCATTTTATGAGTAAATTTCATGGGAAACTGTGTAAATGGAACATAATTATTTTTAAAATAGAATCCTTTCTTATTAGCTACATAACTGTCGTGTGTACATAAAGCACCCTGCTGAACAGACAAAAGACTGGAAAAGTTTCCTGGAGAGTTTCTGCTATTGAAAGAATAAAAATTGAAGCAGTGGGATGAACTTTTGGTTCACAGACTCAAATACTGAATGTTAAACCTGGCTGAGAGAAAATCACTTTATTCTGATAACCGGATTAGTTAGAACAAAAATAGAGAAAATTAAGAACTGAAGAGCAGAAAATTAAGGTGGAATGCAATTTAAAGAGTAAGTAGATGATGTAGGCTTTCATTTTCATCCCCCCTAGTGTCCAGCTAATTAAAATTACAATCAAAATGAAAGTCTAAACTTGTAAATATCTTTAGCTAATGATTTTGTCTTTTTAATCATCTTCACATTCAAAGACTTTATTTTATTCATTTAGAGCTTTACAATAAAATGAAATTGTTTTCCTCTAGTAAAATCCTTTTAATTTTCGTTATCTGTTTCTTTTTTACATCATACATTATGTATTCTTCTCTTTTCTTTCTAATTTCTGCACAGTATTCTCTGCTCTTATAGTCTGTGCTCCTCTTAGGCACTTACTTAAAACAGTTCTAGCACTTTATTACATTTAACTTTATAATACAAACTCTTTGCTTAGTGTAAAATCACTGGAGTTGCATCTTCTGGCTTGCTTAATTTAGACAAAGAGTAACTTTCTTCATAAGGTGCATATACAGTGAATTTTTATTATTCTGTCTACATTTAAAATTTCTTTGTTTCTGAGACAAATAATGGATTTTCCCCAATTTATCAATGGGTATTTGTCAATAATGGCTAGTTTTTTCTGCGAGTTTTGAGGCAACTCTTTAAAATGGTTCAAGAGCTAAAAGTAGTTAAACATAATCATAATGGACTGGGTAGCAAGGACTTACCTTTCTGACCTTGGTGTTCTAAAAATCCTGACCTTAGCATTCTGAAAATTAGTGTTTGCTGAGAGTATACTTAGCACTTCCCAACACTCTGGGAATAGGGAGTAGTTTTGTCATTTAAAAATGCAAAGTTAGGTCCTTTTAGTTTTGCGTGCTTATTTCACTGTGCAGTTTATAAAAATATATTTTGTTTCGCTTCAAAATTTGTTTTTATTATGTAAGTTTTCTAAATTGTGGTGAAGAAACCTGGAAAATGATGCTCAGTTTTTTACTTATCTGGGAAGATTTACGCTGTCAGTCATCACTCTGGTATCTGAATTAACTCCAGGTAAAACCTATTAGCAGCACAGAAGACTCTCAGAATTGTTATGAAGTGTCTGACAAACGTTTTAGGGGTTACAACATCTCTAGCTGGAAGAAGGCCTTTTCATTTGTTGATCTGTGCTTTGATTTTCTTGGGAATTAACAGGAAGGTGTGTTAGCATTACAGAGCTTTTTGGGAGATAATGATCAGTTTTATATTGGTGGATGAATACACATCTCTCCTGAAATAGTCCCACTTTACACTGGTAAAAGCAAGGCCAGATTTTGGCCCAGCATGTTTTGGAATCTCTAACAACATACATTCCCTGGTTCTGAAAGGCAACTTTCATCTGGCTGCTTGGAAGATCTCCAAGAGTTTGTGCTCTGCAAGGTTTGAAAGGGATTAACTGCAGACTCTTGTGCCTTTAGAATCAATATAACATATGGATTGGCCTCGTCTTCTTGAGTTGCCACTGACTGCAAAGGGAGTATTTGTACAATTGGGAAAGATGTAATTGGGCTTAAAGGCTGTGTTTTTTATGTGCAGAGTTAATTTATGTGAATGCATTAATGCTCATGCATCACTCATTTTGCTGGGTCATCTGCCAAAAACAGTTCCAAGATTTTGCCTATATGTACAAAGATGAACACAAGCCTTGAGAGCCCTCTAGCCCCCAAAGAGTTTAAAATAGCCAGTGCTTACTTAATCAGTTCATACTGTTAAGAGATAATCGGTGTTCTTGGTTTGGTCACCTGCATATGTTCTCTAATGCTAAACTTCTTAAATACAGAAGAATAATTGCATTCAGAATCATCACAACAGAGGCATTTGCTGCTTCAGACACATTTGTGAGCAGCTGCACTGCTTTCTACCAAGGTGTTATGATGGGCATATCCAGAGCCTCCGAGTCTGGGAATTCTTAATGATGCAAAATGGTTTTAAAACAGCCAGAAATAAAAGCACAGTGTAGACAACTCAATGCAAATGGAATCATAGAATGGTTTGAGTTGGAAGGGGCCTTAAAGACCATCCAGTTCTAAACCCTGCTATGGGCAGGGGCACCTTCCACCAGCCCAGGTTGCTCCATGCTCTGCCCCAGGGGTGGGGCAGCCACAGCTTCTCTGGGCAACCTCTGCCAGGGCCTCCTCACCCTCACAGGGGGGAATTTCTTCCTAACATCTAACCTAAACCTACTCTGTCTCAGTTTGAAGACAATCCCCCTTGTCCTCCCACTACACTTCCTGATGAAGGATCCCTCTCCAGCTTCCTTGTAGGCACCCTTCAGGTACTGGAAGGCTGCTGGGAGATCCCCATGGAAATTCATCAAGAAGTATTTTGTAGCAGGAATTTCCTGGATAAACAAAGGAAGTAGTACATACAAAAACTGTGCCAATGACAGGCTGTGGCCTGGCAGGGTGGTGGTTCTCACCTGTGTGCTCTTGCAGCGTCTGATCTCACATCTTGTCTCCAAAAGGGGTGGTTTGGTGTGTGGATGTGCTCTCCTGATGCTTTCTTCATGTCAGCTCTGGTGTCACAGCTTCAGCAAGTCAGGCCAGCCTAAAATGAACTCAGCAAAAAAACCCCAATTAGCTTTTCATCAGTGAATGAACTGTCCCGTTGTACAAGGGGATTGGTTGGGAACCAGAGCTGGGATAAGAGAGAAGAGGCTGCAGGGCCAGGACCAGGGTGAAGGGAAGAGCACAGCCGCCCTTGGCAGCAGCACTGAGCCCTTCAGGGGGAGCAGGAGGACAAGAAAATCTTTTACAGGTAACAAATGCTGGTTCAGTCACAGAAAACTCCATCGAGTCCCAGTGGCTGTTGATGTGTCTGAGCTGGGGTTTAAAACAGGGGAAAGCTGAAGCTCAAAGAGAGGGGGAAACTCCTTAATTAGCTGAGGACATGGTTTAAGTGCTAGTTTTTGATTGGCTTTGTTTTTTTTTAATCTAGGACCTCAGTGAAGTTTCAGTGGTTGTCTGTATGTACAACTTTGGTGTTCTTTTTAGGCATAAGTAAGCAAATTTACCTCTAGCAGAAAAAGGTACAACTGCATAATATTGAAAGGAGTATTTTGATATATTTATTTATGAGATTTTACATATGTTTTTACCTTTAAGAATTACTAAGGGCTGGAGTTCTTAAACTGTGGCCTATGGTGCATTTTGTAGAGCCTTGTGAAGTTGTTCTGTGCTTTTTAGGTCTGTAGAAAAATATTGAGTATATTTTTCCTTACAAACAACTACTGGCTTTAACACCAGGTTTTGTGATCACTAGGTAGATGAGGAATCGCCTCAGAAGAGAGGTGCTGCTCTCTGAAATAGAGATGTTTTGTGTTAAAAATTAACCTGAAGTGGGAAACTTTAAACACACTTGATCAATGGCTTTTTGCTCTTGGTAACATTGACCTTCGGTGGCTTGAAATACTATTGTAATTTTTCAATTTGCTATTATAAAAATCCAGATTTCATAAACATATTATTATCTTTCCATTATGATTACTTGTTCCCTCGAAGGTCTACAGTGCTTTTCTGCAACATCTAAATGGAAATGGGATTAGGATGAGATTCTGTCACTCAGGGGATTTGTGGAAAAAGGTGGGGATATGCACAGAAAAGGTCATTTCTTAGGGGCAAGATGAATAAAATGACACTGAGTTATGAAAAAGGACAGCAATAACAGTATTAGCCATTTTGCATGGCTTTAAATTGATTGTTTTATGCTGGAGACACTAGTGCTGGAGAACAATGCACTGTTATTTTCTTGCCTTTCATAATATCCTTACATAAATAAAAAAACCCCAACTCTTAAAAAAAATCCACATTATTTCAATGTGGTTCCATGTGAATTCTGTGTTCAGTGAATGTATTTGCTGTCTGGCTGTTTGTGGGATAACTTTACTGACAACATCTAGCCCAGAAATGGATGCTTTCAAGTGTTTGCTCTGCACATTGTTTGTTTTGCCACTCAAGTCATGATTTTATTGATGACTTAACCGGCTGAATGTGATATTTGAATGGACAAATAATTAATAACACACTGCATTATGATTCTTCTGGCAAACAGTAATTGTAATTAAATTGGTAAATGTGGCCTGTGGCTGAAAGATCAGATCAGTACTCCTTTCCCTTGAGAAGCAGACCTGTCCAACTTCTCTCTTGCTCTTGTTTTGTTGCTTTCCTGCTTTAAAAATCCTGAAGTCTGAGTGCCTGCTCAAAATAACATGATGTTTCAAGTAATTGCATTTTTATACAAAGTTTAAAAGTGTGCAGTATGTACTGTGTAAGATAATGATTAATGTTTTCTGGGCCCCAGTACTAAAATGTTTTATGGTTCTGATATATTACAGTATTTTTATTTAGATACATTGCTCCATAACTGCACTTGGCTAAAGTGACTTGACATTCTTTTTATGACAGAGACTACGATAAACATGGCCAAAAGAAGAAGAAAAAAACCCCCTTTTCAGTGTTGCATCTGATGCAATTAAGAAATAATCAGTGTACCCGGTAAAGTACAGAGATACTTCACAATTAAATAAGGGGATTTCTAGTGTATTGCATACTGAGAGAAAACAGCTCAAGAGAAGAAATGTTTTGGTCAAAATTGAATTAATAGATAAGATGAAGAATGCAGTTTGCTATGAAGCGTTGGATTAACTGCTCATGGCTGGGTAGTGAAAGGCACATGAACAACTGTGGGTGTAGGGGTTGAACACCGGTATTTAAAACTTTTTTGCACATGTATTTAGAAAATGTTTCTTGTATTGGTAACAGTCTTGCATTGTCCAAGGTTTCCAGGACCAAAAGGGTGCCTGGAGCAACATTCTTGCAAAGAACTGCCCTGCTACAATGTGTCTTTCTGGGTACTCCCAGAAAGATTTTCAACTTTTTTTGTTGTTGTTTTCTTTGCTGATTCACCTACCCCTTTGTAAAACTGTGTTTTCTGTCTCAAACCTGTCTAATTAGGCAGAAAGCTGTGTTTTCTTTCCCAAACACGTCTCTTTAGGCAAAAATTGACTCTTGACAGATCTTGCATGATGCTCAGCCTCAGTGATATGCGAAGTCTTAATGCTTTCTGAAACATACACAATAAACACCAATGTTTAAGTTTTCTCCTCAGGTTTCCCCAAACACAGTGGCTGTCAGGTCCTGGCAGCAGCCCAGCCTGAAAAAAGAGGGAGGTTTTTATCCCAACGCCCGTGTGAGAGGGCAGAAGAGCATTTATGACCCTCAACATTCTGTGACGGGAAACAGCATATGATTATTAAAAAAGAACGCATAAATCGATTCAGAAGTAACCCCTTGCCTTGGGTGGCACCGCCACCTGCTTGGCACAGCCAGCTGACAGCTTGGCTTAATAGCTAGCCTTACTTAATAGTTACTCCTTACTTAATCTCGGGCGCGCGTCCCCTCAGGATGCGCTGAAGCGCGAGGAAAACCCCCGTCCCGGCTCTGCTCCAGGGAAAGCCGCGCTCCGGAGCGCTCTGGAAAAGCCGTTCCTCGCCGTGGGAGAGAAGCCGGGGCTGCTCCTCGGGGTTCTGTGGGAGCTTCACCTCCCGAGCTCTGGGAAGGGGCCGGGTGTATGTATGTATGTGTGTGTGTGTGTGTGTGTGTGTGTGTGTGTGTGTGTCGGTCTCTCCCTCACGGTTTCCCGCCCTCGGCACGCTCGCGCCCCCTCAGCGGCACGCGCTGCCCCCCTCAGAGGCACGCGCAGGCCCCTCAGCGCGGCGCGCGCGCCTCCCCTCAGCGGCACGCGCTCTTCCCACACCCACCCCCCCTCAGGTGCGCTCTCCCCCTCAGCGGCACGCGCGCCTCCCCTCGCCCCCCCTCGCCCCTCCTTCAGGTGCGCCTCCCCTCAGGTGCCGTCCTTTTAGGCGCGCTCCCCTCAGGTGCGCTCCTCCCCTCAGGTGCGCCCCTTTCAGGCTTCGCTCCCCCTCGGGCTCCCGCTCCTCCCCTCACGGGCCCACCCCGCCCTCCCGTCCCCTCAGGCGCGTGCGCCGCCCGCCGCCGCGGGCGGGGCCTCGCATTCGAACGGCGGCGGCGCCGGGCGGGAACATGGCGGGATCGCGGGCGCTGCTCCGGCAATTCCCGCTGCTGCTGCCTCAGAACCGCCGGGGAACCGCCTACGAGGGCTTCGTCACCGCCCAGGTACCGCGGCCCAGGTGTGAGGCGGGGTGGAGGGGGGCGCTTCCCGCCCCGCCGCGTCTGAGGGGGCAGCGCTTCCCGCCGTGCCGAGGGCTGGCGGCTTTTCTGCCGAGCCGCTGGGAATGTGGGTCTGGAAAGGCCGTTTCCCTGCCGTCCCTGATATTACAGTATTTTTACTTAGATAGATTCCCGGGTTTGCCCGGAAAATGGCTCCCTGGTACCTCCCGGGCTGGATTTGTTGCGCTGCCAGAAGATGTTTTTGGGGCACTTTGAATGTGCCCGTGCCCGCGCCCGCGGCCTGTGGTAAAAGTTGACGCAAATGTCTGACTGTGGGTGTTTTGCTTTCACTTAACTTGTGAGGCTTCAGCTGAAGCGGCGGCATCGTCCCTCAGGCTGTGGTAAACGCGGTGCAGGGAGCAGAACAGCTCCTGAGGCGGGGGCAGAGGGGTGCTCTCAGCACAGCTCTGCCATCGCAGGCACTGTGCGGTGACCCGGCACCCCTGGAGCACTGAAACATCACACAGACACAGCTCTGAACAGGCGTATTTTAATTTAGAAGTAGTGTGTTTTTCTCTTCCTCTAAATATAAGTAAAAGTCAAAAGATGTGGGCTGTGTCACACTCGCGTGGTCAGAATTGCAGTTTTGTGGTCAAAATCCAAAGGGTTTGGGGTGATTTTTTTATTCAAGTTTCACTAGACATGTGCAAAGGTGTGCTTATGTTTGCCTTACTTTAACAACTGTGGCTTTGGAAGTGCTCTGTGTGTTACAATTCATCCTGGAATTAATGGGAAGGTTAAGATACAGGTGTGAGTGTCTGTTCTCAGAGGTGATTTTTAATGAGTGCTAAGGCCGTAACGTCTGAGGTTATATACTTAAATTAGGCTTACACTAAACATCACCTTTGGAGGCAACTGGTGTTGCTGGTGAGTGGGCTCTATTCAGCCCTGAAACAGGGACTTTGCTTTTTTCCTCGTGAGCATCACAGAAACAGTGAGGCTGAAAGGAACCTCTGGAGTTCCTCTGCCAGGATCACCTGGAGCTCAAGACCATTTGCAATCAGGTTGCGAAATTCTCCAAGCACAGAGACTGTGCAACCTCTTGGATGGCCTGTTCTAGTCTTTGACTCCTCTCTCCTCTCATAGTTACTGGGGTTTTTCCATTGCATTTGGGTGAAACGTCCTGTATTTCAGCTTATATCCATCACCTCTCATCCTGTCAGTGTGTGTCACTCAGATCTGGCTATACCTTTTTTATTGCTCCTCCACTAGGTATTTGTACTCACTGACAGGATCCTTCCCTGATCCTTCTTTTCTCCAGGCTAACCAGTCCCAGCTCCCTCAGGCTCTGCTGGTGTCAGAGGTGTTTTGAGCTCTAAATCACCTTCCTATCTCCTCACTGAACTTACTCCAGTATGTCCAAACCTTTCTTGTGCTGGGGACCCAGCACTCCATACTTCAAAGTGTGCTGAGCTGGAACAGCATCTGGAATTAAAGTTTTGACATGAGTTATCTGCCCTCTTCGCTTCAGGGAGGAGCTGAACCTACTCACAAACCTTCTTGATGCCAGTTTTAGTTTGATCATCCCATAAGAAAGTAGAAGGAAGATCTCAAGAGGGACTGAAAACACAAGTGGGTGGCATTTGGGAGCTGCCCCCTATGGATTGCACTAAGAGGAATAAAAAATTCATTCATGTGCTTGGGACTGTTCTTGTTTACAGTTTCTAAAACCTCGCTGGAATGTGCTGTGGATCAGTGCCCAAGTTTCTTTTTACTGTAGTACTTTTATGACATGAGTCTGTTTTGTCTTTTAGTTGAGTTGAAGACAGACTTTCATGTACTGCAGAATGACTTAGATTATGTTTTTTGGTTTTGTCCAGATTTAGATAATGTTTATTTTTCTTCTGAAAGGTGTTATTTTTGCTTTATGAGATGTGATATCCTGAAGAGTTTTTACTGAATATTGTGAATTAAACATCAAGAGTGTTTCAACTTCAGAATTAAAATCTGCATTACTTGTATCTGTCATTCATGCTTCTTTTTATCCCTAAATAAAGAAATTCCGAATAATGTTCCCGAAAATCAGATAAGACAAAGTTTCTTTCTTAGTAGCTGATCTGATGGGGAACACTTCCCAGAAGCCTCTAATATTTTTCTTTGCTGACCTTCCTATTAACTGTTTCTTTTCAAGGGTAGAGATTTCCACATCAGGGTATTGTTACCAGAGGATTTGCAACTGAAAAATGCAAGGTGAGAGAGTTTTACCAAAGCAATTTGTAAGTGTGATATAACAAAGTTTATTTTGATAAAAGCAATGATGGACATGCACATGAATCATTCTTTCCTCCAATATCAGTGTTATTAATTAATTCTTACTGGTTTCAACTTAGCTTTGCAACAAAACTGCACAGCATCGGTGTTAATAAATGCTGACAATAAACATTGCCTATATCAATGTATTTTGTTGTTAATTAACTTTGAAACTTGTTGCAATTAATTGGTTGTATTTATATATGAAGCAACATATTTGGGAAAAAACGGTCACTTAGATTGTTTATATGTCATAGGTTGGGAAACAGAGAATTCAGTGCAAAATTGTACTTATCTTCTCTTTCCTGGTTGTGTGTTAATTTGCAGTACCCAACTTTTCTCTAAAAGCTCTGCTCTTATGACTGTTTCTCACAGCAGTGTGTGGGAAGGGGGGTGGAAGGAGCTAATCCACATCCTTTACCTTTGTATTCCACACTCCTGCCCAGGCCAGCCCGCTCTGAACTGTGAGCAGATGGGGTGTTCAGGGCTTTATTACAGCCGAGGCTGGGTAATTAAAACTGCATTATAGGTAACTTTGACATTTCCAGGTTAGCACTTTTAAATATTAGTGTGTTTTATGACGGCACAGTAGCTTGCAAGAATTATGTTGTTGTCTGCAGCAAAGAACAGCCTTTTGCAGGTAAATGCTTAATTTTTAATGGGCTTTGGGATAGTGACATTTGGAAGTTTTAAGTAACTTTGAACAAGAAACTCAGAGCTGTTTTGAAGTATTGTTTACTTCCTTTGTTTTTTTTTTGAGGAAAACTGTTGTGCTGTTGTGTGCAACAGGTTTTCTGCTCTCTTTTAAAAGTCCTGTACTGTGAATTTAAAATTTATATAAATTACTGTTTGTCCAGGATAGAGTGCAGCTGGAGTCTGAAGAAGATCCTGCATCGATATCAGCATATTTTAAAGCAGGTATACAAGTGTAAAACCATTTCTTTCAAATACATTCTTAAATGTATATTTATAATATTTCTGAAGAGGTTATGCTCATACAGCTATTCTAAAAGTGTTAAAGAACCCTCATTTCATTGTGTAGCCAAGATTTATTTTCAAGTGCCTGAGAATTTAGTAAATATTTATTTTTATTCAAACTTTATTCTTTTTTTCAAGATTGAGCTAGAACAATTTTTAATAAATGACTGCTGACATTTTACTGGAATTTTTCTTTAATCTCTCAATTAGAAACAGAGTTTGTCTTTTTTATATGTATTTATTTTTTTACAAGTTGTTCATAATGCAAAGAAGAGAATTCATATTAATTATTGATAGGCCTAGTTCACCCTGTGTTGTATACAGTCAAGTAAAGATTTTTTCAGTAAAGTTTCCCATGCTCTGGGAGATCTGCTCTGTAATTGAAATATTTAAACTTGTGATATACAGTTGGGGTTTTTTTTTCTTTGTTGATTTGACAATACTACAAAGTTGGACTGAACTACTACAAGTTATGAGTTGAAGAAAATGAACTAATGCTGTGTTTCCTCCAGAGGCTCCACAGCTGCCCAGATCTTGTCAGTTTTATGGTGGAGCTGAGAACTGTTTTGGTAGGTGACAAAATATATTTGAGGGAGGTGGGATGTTCTGAGAGCTTTGGGTTTCACTCTCATTGGTTTACAGGTTACTGTTTGATAGATTTGTGGCCATGGATAGATTTTTCTAAGAAGAGATGATTTTGTATGTGTGCTGTTCATGTAGTATTTGTATAAATATCATTTAAGATTTTAAGCGACTGTATTCTTGGGAAATTTTTATAGAAAAATTGAAATCCCAGCAAGGAATCTCAATATGGAGCCATCCTCTTTACAGTGATTTTCTTGGAATTCCTGGTATTGTCCAGATGGTAAAGCTTGTAGTCATACAAAGGCTTATACAGTCAGTGGGTTGCTGAAGGTGACAACACCTGTGACAACTCGACCCATAAATGCAGAGAGCTTTTCTTATAGTTCAGAGCCTGCATTTGATTCTTTTAAAAGATTTTCAAGTCTGGGGTTGAAGAGCAGCAAAATCTTTGGTTAACAACATTACACAGACAATTCTTGTCTGCTGGTAAAACATCCTATGAACATTCTGGGTGAACAATTCTTCATCCAACCAGCGTAACTTTAGGAATAAAACACAAGAAGTATTCTTCAAAACAGCAACACAACTCCCTCCTGGTGCTGCTGCTCTGCTCTGCTTGGAATAGGACTGAGTGAGGATGTTTGCTTTGGAATATTTCACAACAGTTGTTCCGATCCATTTGCCTGGATGCACAAGCACTCAGAAAATGAGAATGCAGTGAAAATATAATTCATTCAAAATGATGATCCTCAGATAGTGCAGAGAGTAAAAACATAGTGTAGGAGAACTGGACAGAAATGATTGTTGAACTTGTTTTATTATAAATTATATTTTTATTTCAATTCAGTTTATTTTAATTTAATAATTTTATTCTAAATTTCATTAATTTACTTCTCCTGTAAGCATAATTTTAACTTAAGAACACTTTCAAAGAACAAGTATCACAACACAAATGTGAAACATGATTTGATTTTATAAGATGGAATTACCTTTTTGATAAAAACTTTTTGAGACATTGCAACGTGCTAGATGACTGTCTGCACCAAAACTTGTTCTTTGGGATTCTGTGGTGTTAAAACTGAGAAATGGATTTTGTTTTTTGATTGCTGTATAAAGTTTATATATATATATATTATGGGGGATTTCATAGATGTATCTTCTTTTGTGGCTGTGGAGCCCAGGAGGCAGCTGTGGGCTTAATAGAACCTTCTTTTGAAATGTTCATTCAGTTGAGATGCTTGACTTCAAATTTATTAGCTGAAAAAGAGGCACATTTGATATTTGCATCTGAAGACTGTGCTGTCAACATCTGTGGGGTTTTTTTTAAATTGCAGATGTTTTCATTACCAGTATCTGAAGTAATTTCCCAAACAGCCTCTTTGTCTGCTGTAGCTGGAGGCTATAACAAAACAAATGCAGTGTACAGTTAATTTTACATAAGCTTAATATTTTTGATTGAATTGCAAAAATCACATGGCTAAATAGATGCAAAAATATTGAAATCTCTCTTAATGATGTTTTTAATGTTCTTTTTAACAGGAAATTGCTTTAAAGAACACACAAGACCTGCACGTACCACGGCCACCAGAATACTACTCCTGTCTTGTCAGAGATCTGGAAACACTGGGCTGGAATAAGTATGTTTATTTTATTTCTTCACTGACGTTATCTTTAGCATATCCATTCCTTTTGGGTGAGTTGAACATATCAAATGTACTTGTTCTGTTAATTTACCCTGTTCACAAACTGATTTTGCTTTAAAAACTCCGTTGATTTGTTTTTAATTAAAACCAAATATAACAAACCTGTATCAACTGAAGGTGTATTTTCTGTCTCAAATAACTGAGCTGAAAGGTGAGATGCTACTACTAAGAAATCAATTCTTCTTGACCTATAAACTATTGATATAGTAAATATATTTACTGTTAGTGTTTGTAGTTCTCTTTTTTTCCTTTCTTTGTAAGGCTTTTTTTTGACTCTTCCCACAGGCAATGGTTGATCATCATGTACCTTTGTGCTTTCATAAAATCAGTTCATACATTTTTTAGAACTAGAACAGTTATTTTTAAAGAACAGTTCTATTTTGCTCTGCATAGCAAAAGGATCTCCTTAGGCAAAAATATGATATATTTAACCCACAGAAAGGTAAATCTACCAAAAAAAATATGTGAGTGGAGGGGAGAATTTGGAAAGCTGTAAATCCAGAACTTCATAAGAGTATTCCAGTAACATATACTCTCAGATGAGCTCATAGAGCAAATTTAACTCACCCTCCTACAGAGGAAAACAAGGTTTTTCTCCTCAAACCTTCTCTAGGAATGTGAAGGAACACACATTGTGATCAAGTATTCAAGGGCCATGTGGAGATTTTTCAAAGATCTCCAGAGAATCTTGTTTTATGGACTTGAAAGCCTTTAACTGCCCTCACATCTGCCAGCACTGGCAAGTTCTGTGATCCTGAGCCCTTTGCTCCTCCAGCAGAGAGCCTGGAATGGGCAGAGCTCTGTCCTTCCCCCTGGCACCTCCAGGAGACCTGGGTGGGTTTGAAGAAGGGAGTTGTCTCTGTGTGGGGAAGAATTAAACCCCCATGTTTGAATCCTGTCTTTAATAACATGCAGTGAATCTCGCAGGGCCTTCCTTCAAGGGGTTAAGATTGAAGATTTTCTAAGATGTTGCAGAGCTTTGAATGAGAAGCTGCTTTATTGTTTCAGTAAAATAAAAGTTAAATAAAAGCCTGTATTTGTGCTTTTCCATGAGGCAAATCTGCTTTCCCCTTAGTCCTGTGTGGTAATTTACCTGTGACAGGTGTATATTTTGCTAAATGAAAACAAAAAGCCTTAGGTGTGAGAACAGTTTTGAGTTTTCCCACCTGATTTGCATATAAATAACATGATAAACGTGTTAATCACAAATAACACGTGATTAACATGAAGTAGGAATTTGCTATGAAGGCCCACTTTCATTTAAAGAGTTAAAACATCCTTGTTAAATCAGCTGAAGTTTCTTTCAGTGATTTCCATTGTTCATATGTAGTTGTGCCATACTCAGCTCAAATTTCACTGGTGTCAAATGATGAAATGATGGATCCTACAGAGGAACAAAAGTTTGTGTAACTGAAATGTCACGTATGTAAACAACTCCTTCTGTGTTTATACAATCATGGGAAGAAGTTTAGAGGACTTTTACAGCATTGTCCAACTTTCTCCAGTCCTACGGAACTGGAATTTTAAATCTGTAAATAAGTTAAAAATTGGAAAATGGACAGAACTTTGATGTATCCCTCTATAAATAATTAACCAGGCAGCCATTCTTAGTGCTCTGAGTGCCTTCTCCAAATGCTTGCCTTTTTTCTTTTAAAGTTTGTCTACTGTCAATAAAACTGAATTTGAAGGTTCTTTACAAATATGAGTAAACATATTGTCACTATATTTTAATATATTTTTAAATATATATATGTGCACACATGTATATGTAGTTATTCTAGAGGTTGTCAGGTTGCTAAACTAATTATGAAAGTACTGAACCGTTAAGGATTTCAGAAATATTAGGATTTGTATGTCCATTGCTGGCTAAGAAATAAAACCAATTTTTAATCTGGTTCCCTCCCACCTGATGCAGAATAAGAAACTACAAAATGTCTTTCTAAAACTCTGTGATTCAGTTTTGAGGTAAAGTTGGAGCAAAGTGGGAGTAATGATTTTTTTTTCCCAGTTAGAGGAAGAATGCTCCAATATCAAGTTTGACTACAGTTGAGTTACACTTCTGTTGAGATATGTCTTACTTTCCACACAAATACAGAAGTCTGTAGGACTCTTTAATATTGCATTAATCA
Organism: Pseudopipra pipra; assembly: GCF_036250125.1. Classification (NCBI taxonomy): domain Eukaryota; kingdom Metazoa; phylum Chordata; class Aves; order Passeriformes; family Pipridae; genus Pseudopipra; species Pseudopipra pipra. Next base: position 2,314,221 of record NC_087551.1, on the reverse strand, counting down.
GGATTAAACATGAAATAATATCTCTCCTTCCCCTCTTACTACTACTATTGCTTTTTCCGTCTGGATTTTTTGGTTCCCTCATATTGAGGAATTTTCTTTTCACTTCCTTCTAAGGCTGTGCCCACCCTTTGGTGTACATCTACTTTTTTCTGTACAAGCTTCTATAACTCCTTTCCAGTTTCACTGGAGAGAATTGTGTGACTGGTCTGTAATGTGTAGTGGTTTAAAAAAATAAATGTAACTTAGGCCAGCAAGAAATGCTCTCTTTGAACTCTGATAGGCCTTTCCATCAGTCTGGGTGATAAGTTGGGCAATTATCTTGCACTGCTTTTTATCTTTACACAAGAATGACACAGTAAAAATGCCAGAATACCCACATGTCCAGTTTACTGGTAAGTATATGGAGAAGTTTGAACCTTTCTGGCAGTTGCTGAAGCTACTCAGCAGAATCCATTTCTGGAGAACAATGTATTTTACAGTTGTATCCATCTTCATTGTGGTGGGAAGCACAAATCAGTGCCATCCTAAGCAAAGACTCAGCGATTATGGCAGAAGTTTTAAAACTTATTTACATTTTGTGTCTACTTGCTGCTTGCTAGGGTACATGAATACAGTGTAAAGCTGTCATGAAACGAAGGCAAATCATCATAAATAACTCATTTTGTACCTGTTTGGGCTCTATTTCCTGCAGAAAATCAATTTCAGAATATGAACCAATACCCACTGAATTTCCCCCAGTAACAGTATTGATAATAAAAGAGAACTCCGTGGAGGAGCAAAGCAAATCAAGAGCATAAAAGTCTCCTGGAGTAAGAAAGTGCAGAAATGGATCAAAGAGTTGACAGGAAGTTTAATGTGTACATAAGTAGAGGCTGACAGGAACATGCTGTGTGTGTCAAAGGTTCCAGTGATGGAAAACTGCGAGGCAGTGCTCACTGACCACAGCGTGAGCCTGACACTGCCTGTAAATAACCCCCAGATATATGGCTGCATTAAGCACCAGCCTGGTGCATTAACAGCACTAAATCTGCAGCAGCTCAACTGCCTGCCATGGAGGACTTCTCTGATTAATATTTGTAACACACTAATCACTGCACACCTCTCAAACTGCACTTCTTCCCAGGCTCCAAGAGTTTCCTTTCTCTTCCAGAGTTGCCTACGTGGACACTGGGCTTTCCACAGTCAAGTTAAAAGCTGAAGACTCTAGTGGTCGACAGCATCTCATCACTCTCAAGTTAAGTGCAAAGGTAAATTTATGTGGGAGAAGCACCTTCAGGCTTCCTTGTAATAAATGGGTTTTCTTAGTTCTTAACTGTTTTAGAGAGTTGGTTTGTTTGTTAATCTGTCTGTTCTGCAAAGTAATAGTTGAGAAATTTTTTTATAGGGAGTTTTCAGACTTTAACTATATTTAAAATTAATGTTGCATTATGGTTTTCTGCAAGATGCAACTGTGCATCCCATGAAAAACACTTTATGATATTGCAATCATTTTGCTGGATTACAGACAAAGCCATCTGGGAGACTTTCCCTCATTATCACTCCACCCAGAGACTGTGCACAGCACATGAATTAGAGGATGTTGGGTTGTTCATTAAGAAGTCCTCCTTTAAAGCTAAGATGTAAAGATTTATGAAAAACTGCCTACAGAATTCAGTCAGAAAAATGATTTCTTTTTAGTCTAAATAATTGCCTAATTTTGACAGCACTTGCAAATCAAATCCACGGTGTGTGCAGAGACAGAAAGATCTTAATTCTTCCTGGTACTTAGCACTGAACTCAAATTGCAACGTTTCTTCATAGAATGGCTCATTTCAAGGCATAAATCTCTCATCTGAGGCTGTGACTGTCCAGGCTGTGTGGTGACAGTTGCATGGCAAGAGCTGTTGTCTGTCCCCAGAAAATCAGTCCAGGGGAAAAAGTGGATCCAAAAGTGTCTGAATGTTGTTGTTTGGGACTATCCTTGGTACATCCTCTGGAGTAAGAATCTTGGAGGCATGAGGAGTGCCCATTGTAGGATTAGATTTCACTTTCCCAAGCATCCCATATTTCTTTAAATACCATGAGTTTTTTACTCTTACATAAGATGAGCTAATTTTACCTTCGAGGGGGGAAAGGAGCCTATGGAAAAAGAACTGTTTGGGAATCAAGGGTTGCTCAAGTGGATTTTTAAAAATAGTAGAATTATCCTACATGCACAGGGTAATGAATGCATAATTAATTTGCTAGTCAGTCCATTATTAAATAAATTGATGGAAAAAATCCATCAGGAAGTACAATTATGGTCTATTTAGTGTTCAACAAGAGTCACCAGCCTGTGTTGTTTATAGGGGAGCTGCTCTCCCACACTGAGTGTGACACTAGAAATTAGGTGCAGCCTGTTGCCTCAAAGGTTTACCTGCTCTTGTGACAACAGAAGTAAAGTGTTTTAACTATTTGGAAGTAAAAAAGTGCAGAAAAAAATACAGTGCAATGCTCCTTTTTACCAAGCCGTGGTCAAACACTGTGACACTTATGTTGGTTCTCTTCAACTTATCCTTGTCCTCAGGGAGAATGGAGATTCCCATTTTATGTCCTTGTAAAAACTGGTGTTTTCTTTATTGTTGTAAAATATCTGGCTGCTCCTCATAGCAAAGGACCATCTAACGACTAAGGATATATGTAATAAAAGGACCAGATTATCTGACTTGTCTGTTTAAACAAGTAATCATCCATCTCTTTTCTCTTTTCTTGTTTTTGTTTTGTTTCCAAGTGTTTGTTGTGATGAGGGATCGATCCCTTGTCCTTTTTAAACCTCGTCTGGCATTTAAACTTGCCAGACAAAATTTGTATGTGAAATGTGGGTTTGGTGACCTGGGGGTTTGATTTTTCCTTCATGCACCTATCTAATACATTTGAAAAGACTTGGCTGAAGTATTTATTTTAAGGAATTTCTTTTGATAACCTGCTTTAATGAAAGTGTGGGTATTTTTGTTATTCAGACCCCAAGGATTCAAAAGGCCACTGCAAGGATTTGCATGTCATGTAGTAATTAAGACACTTTGGTAATTATCTGAATGATTTGGCAAGGGTTCTGAAAATGCTTTCTCTAGATGAAGTTAGTTGCATGCTTAGAAATCCAGTATAAGTATTTTGTTTATTAATAGCTTAAATTGTTCTAAAGAATAATAGCATGATTTCTGACATACACATTTGAGTGTAACTAATAACCTAAGATGTCATTGATATGCTCTGATGGGAGTTATCAAACCTTTTATAACTTAAGGTTTTTTAATACAGCTTTTTTTTTCCTCAGATATATTTTAATTTGGGCTGAGAGCTTGTTTTAATTTCGGGTGTATGTTCACTTATCTCTTTTTAAATAGTTTTGTGCTTACTCAGATTACTTTCAGTTTCAAAAAATAAATCAGAGCAAATAGTTTAGTTTAAATGGAAATTAGTTGCTGATTCATGAAAGGGTTTTTTGGGTTTCTATATTTTCCTATCCCAGTACAGGTAATTGAGGAGAAATTAAAAAAAAATGGATGTTTTTTGCCTTAAGGTTTTTTGAATATGTCCTTGTGACCACTGAAACAGAAAACTGGGATTCTCTTGTCTTTACTAAAAGCATTTACATGTAGAGTTCTTCTTTAAATGATAATTAACATTCTTAACTATTTCTGAAAATGCTTTACATACTGTTTCCTCTCAAAGCCAGGTCCTCAAGATGCTTGAAGTGCTTGTATTTTGTTATCAAATTTGGCAGCTCAGTATCGGTCTGACTTTAAATCACTAAGGAAAAAAAAAAAAAAGAAACAAAAAACCTGTATTTTCTTTCCCTTCCTCAGTATCCCACAGAACCCCCAGACTGCCTCGTGGATTTTCCTGTCCAGTTTGCCATTTCCTGGATGCCACAGGTACCTGCTGGACTGGGCAGCTTTTCTTTCCTAACATGTGCAGTGGGGAGGTGGTGATGAGGGGTTGGGCTTTATTATTTAACTCCAGCTTTTCTCCCTGTGTGCATTTTATTTCTCTGCATGCCCAGGAAAATGTAAGAACACTGAACTCTGCATTCCTGATCATGGCATCTGAAATCTCTTCCTTGCCATGGAGATACACTTTGCATGTTGTGTCTTTGCACTCACACTGGCTGGGGTTTTTTAAGCTGTTCATATGGCTGAAATTTCTTTGGGAATTACATTGGGAAGGGGAAAATGAAGTGAAATGCATGAAGAATGATTGTCTTCTAGGAGAGAAGCACCCTCTAAAGTTGACAGACATCAAAAAAAGGCAGTCCCCCACTTGGTTATCCTATAGAGTTTTCATAACATAATAAAACTTATAATCCAGTTATAATCAAAACAGGGAAGTATTTAGTGGAATTCTGATTTCTTATTTTGACTGGTATTGTTACTATAAAGAACCATGAGCCATTGTCATTTTTTAGTCTCTCACATTGTTTCATGTACCTTTTTTCCTGAATAAATCATGTGTACTTTATTAAATGAATTTTATGTGACCACTTAGATGTAAGTTAATTTGAATTACATCTAGAAAATAGTTGATGTTTAATTTCACTTAATTCGGGAAAATAGATTTTACATAAATGATTGCATCTGCTAATTCCAACTCTCACAAGGATTTCTTTCCAGCAATAAAGCCTGGCTTGGTACTAAATTTCCTGGCTGGAAGGTTGCAGCAGGAGGGGTTTAAGCTGGGCATATAATTTTGACTGTAAAGCTCAAGGCTCTGTGTGTCCCCCTCTAATATTGGGAGCTTGAGCAAATAACTGCAAGAATCAAGCATTGCAAATGAAAATATATTTAGTTTCACGTGCAAATTTAGGTTTTGGTTCTCTGGAGTGGTTTGGAACAGTTTAAGTAGATGTTGGTTTTCCCTTAAATTCTACTGGAGTCCATAAACTATGGGCAGGATTTCAAGTGCTGTTTCTAACCTCAAACTTTATACATAGTTTTAACAGTATTTTATTAATTTTACAGCCTTGCAATTTATGTTGCCTCAAATTAACAACACTTCAAATATCCCTGACAGTCACTGCTTCTCCATGTTTACTGTTAGTAATTTTAAAGCTACTGGCAGGACTTGTAATTTAATAAAATGTTCTTGAAGAACATGACACGGAGCAGCCTTTGACAAGTTAAAAACGGGGCTGGTTATATTAATATTGGCACTACAACCAAGGAAAATCCAATGTTCAAAATACAACATTCTGATGCTTAAACTCTTTTTACAGTTAGAATTACCTGGGGGCTGTTTGAAAACATGAACAATAGATGTTTGTGTGTAACTGAAGAGCCTGTTTTGAAATCACGAGACAGTAATTCCAGCTGCAGAGAGCTGCTCTAATCCTGCACCAAATCCCAGCAGCCCGTGTTCTGTGCTGACAGAAGGGCTGGAGCTGTACAGGAGGTTTGGAACATTGACCTTGTCTGCGTGGGTGACATGAACCCAACAAATGGCTGTGGTAATTGTGGAAATTGTGTTTATTTTCCAAATGTGTGGAAATCATTGCAGTGAGCAGCCTTCACACCGGGCTAAAATATGGGTTAAGCTTAGATAATGCTGAAACACCCCTGGCAGCAGAATTCAGCTGGTACTCAAGTGGCTGGAAATTTTGGTTCCTAAAAGGGAAAAAGAACACGCGATACCTGCTCTCTAATAAAATAACGGGATGTTTTGGCACCCAGAGGTCTTACATTTTACTATTTATTGGTCTTCTTTAATGTATAAACTGACAAGGCTTAACTAAAACGAGGCAACTGCACCATTAGAATATAAAGTCCTATGAGAGAAAATATAAATAGATTTCAGGTAATTGATTTTTCTTTCCACCCCCTGCGTGTGCTGCTGCCTATTTCAGGCTCATGGACTTTAAACTTGAGGGGTTGTTGGGTGGTTGGGTTTTTTTCTTTTCTTTTTTTTTTTTTTTTCCCCTTCTGTATAATAATAGACATGGCTTTATGGCATCCATATTAAAAATGGGTAATTTTCCTTATGGTCCCTGTCTTCCTGCTGGGTTGATAATGTTTTGATGTATTTTTCTTTTGCGCTGATGAGAGGTCTGCTGCTGCTGCTCTGACATATTCATTTGGATGAATAATTATAACTTGCACAATGTCAAGCTGAAGATGGTGGGGTTTTGTGCGTCATGACAAGCCCAGTAGCCAGTGCAGGTGTCTCACAGCATGAGCAGCAACAGCCAGTGGATTCTGGCTCGGAGGAGACGTTTTAGAGTGGTAAGAAATCAGCACCAAGGGCAATGCTGCTGCTGCTGCTCCTGCTCTAAGTGCCAAATAAATGCAGAGTGCTTCTCAATGACAAGTGCAAGAACATCTACTTATTTCTGTTCTCTCCTTTTCCTGGAGAACCACATGGATGTGCTGGCTCCAATTTTAGCCCCCGCCGTCCGGGTGGTGCTGCAGATTCAGGGTGTCTGTCCCGCTGCCCTCGCCGCAGGGGGGGCTTTCTGTGCTGCCCACTGCCCACCTGGGTGGCTACATGAAGGTCAGCAGAGTGGGAATTAATGACTAATGAGGTCGTGCAGCAGCAGGCAAGGAAACAGTGAGACAAGGTTCAGGAGGTGTAGTGTATGTATGAGATTAGTCTTTGGTTATTTTGATGAAAACACAATAAAACACTTGATAATTTTGCTTTTTCTTGGCAAAGGAGCTTCACAGACACCAGCTGTAAATAGGAGATGGCTGACAAGACACTTTATAAAGATTTCAGTGCTGTCTCTCGGTTTGACTTGTGTTAAGGAGGGGGGAGATTGTTAAACTACTGTTTGTGGGAAACAGTTTCCTAACAAATCTTAAGAATCACAAATTTTTTAGGTGATACAGGTGATCCCTTTCCCAGCCAACAACTGTTGGCTTTGTTAAATTGTATTTTATTTGTGAATTCTTGAAGGGCAAGTAGGTGTCAGCACCTTTAGTTTAGGCTACTTCCCCTTTTCCATTAGGGGGCTTTTGCAGTTGTTTTAATTTTGGAGAAGCAAATTGCACGCTAGGAAGAATTTTAGCTAAAAGATCACATTTTTATCTTTTTAAGAAAAATAGTTTGTAATCAACTGTGCTGTATTTACCTTAATTAGAACTTTTTTACTAATATTTGATTTAATATTTCCCTGGACAAACTGAGTGCTCCATCCTGTACCAGTGGTTGAAAGGGATGAGGGATACAGGGAGTCATAACACAGAGGTAACTCTGGGCTCACAGTTGGCTGAGGAACCATTCAAATCAATGTTTAGGAAGGAAGCTGTTTGGTTTTGTAAGTGCTTGTTGGGTCAGGGTGAGCAGCATTGATAGTCTGCTTTATCACTGCCTTATTTTCCAAAGGATTTTGACATATTTCACACGAATTCCAACACATTTGTACAAAAGGGACCACGGAACAAAGAGTTGGTGCTGCTTGGCATTATTAACAACCATCTTGGTGTAGCTGAGACCAAAGAAAAGCACAGTCAGGCTGTTCTAAAAGTGTTGGGCAATGACCAAAAATTAGTTGTTAATCAAATAAAAAGGAATGTTGGGGTTTTCATGGCTTGCATGACAAGCAGGTGATATATTCAAATAGCTATAGATGCATTTATGTCTATAGCAGGAGACAGCTGGCAACATCAATGAAGCATGCAAATAAGATCAAATGAACAGTGTATAAAAAAAAAAGATTTAACTACCTTTTTAAGGAACATCATTGAAAAATTACAATTAGTATTAAAATTAATTGGATTTTAAAACTTATCTGTGGGTTATAATCCCTTGATGTTTCTTTTTTCTAGTGAAACCCTTTGAATTCCCGGAAGATAAAGATAAAAATGATTATTAGAGGATTTATCTGTATGTGATATAGAAAAATGTAAAAAATCAAAATGGAAAGCAACTGTTGCAAGTACCAGAAAATTATGCTATTAATTTAAGTGTCATCAGAGCACAAAAGATCACATTTCAGGACTGTGTGAAAATTATTAAAATACTGGAAATAATAGTACTTAAGATGAAGATACCATACTCTAAGATGTGGTTAAGTGACTGACACTATTATATCACTTCAGGTATTATAAAAGTAACAAAATGCTTTTAAAGATAATAAGCGTTACATTTGGAGATTGGCAGTGTTCACACTTTTCTGCTTAGGTGCTTTCCTACTCTAATATAATTTAATAACAGCAGGAAAAATGTAGCATTTTATTTCTAAGCTGTGCCATTTCTTTCTAAAATATGTATCACCAAATATAAAAAGTTATTACAGAGAAAAAGCCTATTTCTTCATCTCAGAACGCTCAGATAATTTGCTTCTTTGTCCAGGTGAGAAAGGAAGAACATAATCACTGCAGATTAAAGGAAACCATTCCCTCTGTATTTTGTTTTATTTATAGAAAAATACCTCTCTGAGAGCAGAACATTTAATTTGCTTTTTCTTTTGGACCCCAAGATATCTGAAATCCGGCTCTCTCTGGGCACCTGCAAAGGGCTTCACTTGACCACCAAGTGTTTTCTGCCCTTGCAGAAGCCTTTCCTTGTAGAAATAGTTACTTCTTTTTTATAATTTAAAGGGTTTCTTTTGCATTGTCCTGTATATTGTCCTGTCTAATGAAAGATTTTTCTGATTCCATGTAATCCACTCTCAAATACTGAAATCCCCCAAGTATAATCCGCTGATTATTAGATAGTTTCTCCTCCTCTTGCCTTATTTACATGGTTTGAAATCTGATGTTAAGCACCTGTTTTTTTATACTGCTTGATTTTGAGATAATTATGATGATGGTAAGTGATATTTTTTTAAAAAATAAACAAGCTCCTTTGGTTCTGTGGGTATGTCTTTGTAGTTCTGTTGGGAAACACTGTTGTGGTGCTCAGCTCAAGTAGAGACTAAATATCAGAATGTCAAAGTTAATAATAATACAGTGATGATAATGAGGATAAAGGATGATTTTACTGTAATTTTAGAGGTTTTTTTTAAAGTTACAATGTAAATTAATAGCTCCTCCCAGCTTTTAAAAAAAGGAGTATAAACCACTATCAAATCCAGGCATGATGTATGTATAGCACATGTTAGAACTACCAGGAGTAAAGTGTTTGTGCTCAGGGTGCAGCTTTCCCTGTGTCTCAGTTAAAAACCCAGTGAGCTTCCATGTTTTCTGCTACCAGGATACACTGGGACACACACATGGATTTGAACACTCCTTCAATGACCTACAGTTTGGTTTTTAAATATTCTCTCTGCCATAGATGGAAACCATAGGAAATTTGTTTCCTTTTCTTAGAACTCCTTACTGGACATTTACAACCAGTTCCTGGCAGCACTGGAGTCACTGAAAGAATTCTGGGATGCGCTGGATGAAATCGATGGCAAGACGTGGGTGCTGGAGCCGGAGAATCCCACCCGGAGCGCCACGGCCAGGAGGATTGCAATAGGTAGGAAAGGGTTGGGAGGGATACAGTGGATTGGAGAGGTAAAAACCCAAAGACACAACTCTTATTTTGTGTATTAAAAAGATTCGCTTTGCACTTTGCTGTTTGAAAACCCACCGTTGTTGGCTCAGCCCAGGTGTGCTGGGCAGGGGACTGACTGTCACTGCTTAAGAGTGTCCTTAGGCTTCTCTTTTTGGCTATAAAAGATAATGATGAATTAATAAGTTATATCTCTGCTACCTTTAAAGTGCTGCTATGATTTCCAATGGGTTTAGTCATCTAGCTTGAGTCTGATTATTCAGAAGTGTTAAGACTAGTCTAAAAGAAATGCAAGCCTGGCAGGTTTTTTTAATCAGTTGCTATTTTGAATTACAGTCCATTGAAATGCAAATATTTCATATATACTGATATTTTGTACAATTCATTTGGATACCTCCCAACTTTTTTATTATTTGTCATAGTGAAAACCAGGCTGATTTAACCAGTTTTAAACAGCCTTTAAAAATGTTTCCATTTTCTAATATTTGACTGCAAAGCTTCCCCATGGCCTTCCCTGCTTTCTCATTGCAGGGAACAACGTCTCTGTGAACGTGGAGGTAGATCCTCGCCATCCAAACATGCTTCCAGAGTGTTATTTCCTCGGAGCAGATCATGGTAAGGCAGCAGACCCCACTTGTTTCGTCAATCCAAGCCCTGCCTGAAATGTGGGATGTTCAGTGGGGTGATGTGATTGTTCTGTCCCTGGTTTGCAGCAGTGGCCCCTCTGAGGACTAAGCTCAACAACAACATGCACTTGTGGTGAGTGTCTAGTGAAAAAGGCTTGGAGCTGAAATGGTGTTTGCCATTCCTGGTGTGGAATTTTTTCTCCCTCTCTCCCACCCACAGGGATCCAGAAATCAGTTTGTTACAAAACTTGAAAGACCTCCTAGAAATTGAGTTTCCATCTCGTGCAGTGTTGGAAAAAAGCGTGAGTTGCTTTTCTTTAATGATCAGTTGTTATTTCTGAATAAGGGACATTTAAATGGTCACTTTGTAACAGCCAGGAAAAATAAGGGACTTAGAAGAGGGGTAATTGGATTAATATATTGTCACAAGGACTTCTGAACTTCAAGCAACAGTTGTCAGAGCTTGTTAACCTTTGATTAGAGGTGCACACTTCCCTGTGGCCTTCCTAGCACAGAGGCCATTAATAAGAGGCTCCACTATTAAAAGGGAAAGAGGAAGTTCCAGAGTAGCTAATGAGATGTGGACAATCCAAACATTCTGTTATGGATGTTGATGACTTTGGTTCTAATTAGGTAGAGCTGCCTAGAGGGGACAAGAGGCCATCCAAATACTGGTGCATTTCAAACAAAACTGGGAATTCATTTTTGACAATGTTTTAACACTGGATTACGAGCTTGGCTTTCACTTGTGAAACTTCTAAATTAAGATCTGACTGAGGGCTTGTGTCTAATGGTGAAATGCAATGACAAATCCTCGTGGTTGATAAAAAAAATGAGTCCAAAGGTATGAAAAAGCTTGTGCATCTGGGAACCAGTGTTACTCTGCCATTATGGCACAACCATTTCTATACTGAAGGCAGGAACAGTGGTTCTAGCTAACAGAGAAGGCAAAAGCAAGAACAGAGATGAGCCTGTTTGCTGTGTTAGCAGCCCCCTGGTCCCTTCCAGCTGCTGTGTGACAAACCCTGCTGTGTTGCAGGACTTTGCCAAGGACTGTGGGATCTGCTATGCCTATCGCCTCGACGGCGCCGCTCCCGACCAAGTGTGTGACGAGCCCCGCTGTGGACAGCCCTTCCACCAGGCTTGTCTCTATGAGGTAAAGCACTTAATGGCACCAACTGCTCAGGAACTGGCAGGGTCTAGAAAACAACCGTTGCCCACTTCAATTCCAGATGAAGCAAAATCCCATCAGGGACGTTACCACAGTCACTGTGCTTCCACTTGCCCTCTCACCCCCGGTTCCTGCATAGGCTCTGCCCCCTCTGATTGTCAGTGCACTGTGTCAGATGTTCATCACCTGAACCCTGGTAATAAATAGATGGTTCTTACATCTGATGTGAAACCAATGTGCATTTTAACCCCCTTCCTTGTGTTGCAGTGGCTACAAGGCCTTCCTACCAGCAGGCAGAGTTTTAATGTCATCTTTGGTGAATGTCCCTACTGCAATAAGGTAAGGAAATCCAAGGAACAGGAGTGAACTAAAGGGTGTGTGGGAGCTCAGGAAAAGGCAAAGCCAGTAGCAAAGTTAATCTTTCATCAAAGTTAACCTTCCATTCTCTTTTTTAAAATAGTAGACACAAATTCTGTGTTTTCTTTACACATTGGAATAAACTAAATTCCCATGCATTTAATGCATCAGTGTTTAACAAAAGGTTTTCTCACACAGTATAAAGGCAGCCCCACACCAGTCACAACACACTAGTGCCAGAGTGATTAAAGATCACACTCGGTTGTACTTTATGACATTTTTACTGTTGCTGTAACAAAGGTCCAGTTTAAAAAAAACACACTGAAAAGAATCCCAACATTTGCAACAGAAAGCAGCACAAATAGTTCAGTGCATCCATAACTACTAGTGCAGATCTGGAAGGTTTAAGAGAACGTGCCTGCACAAGGTATGTACTGACTGCATTATTTAAAACTTCTTTTTCAAGCCCCTGACGCTGAAATCTTCAGCGAAGAAACTCTGAGGAAAAACTGCGTGGTGGGAACCCCACTGCACTTACACTGGAGACACCAAAGCAGCACCATCACAGCAGATACAAGGACAGTACAATGAGCAGCAGGAGCACCAGCACAGCTGCAGTGTAGGGGTACGTTTGGTCAGTGAAGGCCAACCTGAACACAACAGCCATGGAAGGGCGAGCGGTGTCGGGGCCAGCCTGGGGAGGCACTGCACCGACTGCACTGAGCAGGTGATCGTATTTCTTTCGGGACTCTGAGAATATCCTGTAGGGGTCAAATGGTGACACATCTCTTGCAGTGTCCTTCTGCAGAGGAAAAGAAGAGTAGTAATAAAGTTGTTAACATTAAGCGAGATGTGAATCAGAAAAAACTCTGGGGTATTTAAGTTATCCCAGAGAAAGCAATACAGTTCTTAGAGAGCCTTACCTCTGGAATTTGTGATGTATGGGTATTTTATAGTAAGTGTGTAAAATAAGGTATGGGTAAAGATACATAGTCTATATTTACTACTGAGGTCCAGAGCTGAAATTTTATTCTCTCTTTAACTTGTTTCCAAAAAACTTTAATATATTCAGTCTTCCTTGGTTTGGGGCTAATAAAGGTTTACCCTGGGAACCTGAGACATGACTCTGAAGCTGGATTTGCTGTTTTGATTTGTGTAAGTTTTGCATTTCACATTGAAGCCGAACTTCTCCTGACCTATCACAGAGAGCACAGACCTGCTGACAGGGCTTGTCCTCCCTGGCCAGGGTGGTGGCTGTTGGTTTTGGGCTCTCCAGCAGCAATGCCATCCTTAGCCAAACTCCACCCTTGCACTTCTCACTTACCAAGACTTGACTGTCTTTTCCACTGGCCCTTAGCACAAGGGCCAACCCTTCAGCTGTGCTTTCCTAGACAGCTTTCCTTTACCAAGCTCCTGAATTACATGAGAGGAATTCTGCAAAATGAAACTAATAGAATCCTGCCTTTTTTTTCTTCTCATGCTTTTTTTCCTCAATGAGAAAAATTTGACTTTTCAGACTCTACCTCCCCTGCTGGCAGCCAAAACACCTCCCCAGATGGTTCTGCTCACCACTGTCTTGCCTGGTGCTCTCAGGTACAGCTGTGCTTTTTCTGCTTCCCTCTCCCAGCTTGTACCGGAGTCTCCAGGCAGTGATGATCAGACTGCTTGAAGCAAAGAATTTCAGATTAATAATAAAGCTACCTTTCAAGTTACATTTTTGTGCCTGTTAGAAACTGTCCTCGTTTAACCAAGTTATTTTTTATATGGAGGTAAAACAGGGTGGAATCCCTTCACTAAAATATACTGAAGCTCCAGAGAAAAGGAGCACAGGGTGATTGCTGAGATATAAATTATTCTGCATTATTTGTACTAAAACTTTGATTAATTTTTTCATTTTTTTTTTCCTGTAGAGTTGAAGAGTAAGACTGAAAGCATTCATTCAGCCCTTTTATGCACTAAATTAGCAATATTATTTAAGGTGAGTTAGTTAACTACTGAAATCCTCAGATTTAACAACTTAATTAATTGAGTGCTATGACCTTTAGTGTTTGTGGCAAACACTGAGCTGGCACACACGTAGTTTAGGCTTTGTGGGATTTTGAACCCTTATTTTAAGAAGAGCTGACCTTTCCTTCTCAGGACACCAAGGCTGTTGTAAGGTGAGCCCAACCCCTCACCTTCAGTGGGTGCTCGGGCTCTGCAGTTGTGCTGTGACATCTCAGTGGCTTCTCCTCCCCCTGGCACTGCCGGCGCGTCAGGCGGGCGTGGGGCCTGCTCAGGCAGCTGGAGCTCTCCTCCTGCCCCCTGCCTTCCTTCACCTCCACTGCTCTTGCTGAAGGCTTGGCCAAGGGAGCCTGGGGAGGTACAGACAGTAACTCTGGGAGCTGAAAGGAACTCGGGAATCAGAGTTATCCCAGGGTTGGGCCAGGTGAGGTACTGCCCTCCTGGCTCTCATCCCCTGGGCTACAAGAGACTGAGGTTCATGTTTGGAATACTGGAAACCACTAAAAATCTGCCAACTACTGGGGTTTGTGACAGAGCACTTGGCCTTTTTCAAGCCCTTTTCCTCCTTGCCCACCCCAAAAGCTGGACAGGGAGCTCAGGGAGCAGGCAAACCCCTGGGAGAGCTGTGTGCCCAAATCCTCACCTGCTGAGGCTCTGCTTGCTGAGGCCTCCTGTTCAGTTTGCTTGGCTTTTCTTCACCTGGGAGTTGTGTCCCTGTTCCCCCAGCACAGGCTTTGTTCTGACAGGTGTTTTCTCCACCTTCCACCTTTTTTCCCTTGGGCTGAGCTGGTTTTGGTGGAGGCTTTGGTAGGCGAACCTGGGATGCACAGTGAGCATTTTATATAGTGAAAAAAGCTTGCATTTCACACAAAACTGTTCCAGCTCCAGGACGAGAACACAGAATGAGAGTGATTCTTTCTCCAAAGAATATTTCCCAGCATTTTAAATATCAAGAAATGTTTTCCTCAAACCAGTACCAAGGTAGAGTTGTGCTGTATTTGGGAAGGATGCTAGAAAATAAACTTCAGGTCAACATTTCCACAGATTCCCCAAACAATCATCTTCACCACACAGACACACCTTAAACAACTGCATCACTTTCCAAACAGAACTTAAAGCGCTTAAAAAAAATATGTATTTTACACCTAAAAATGACCGTATTTCCCACTGATGGAATTACAGGTTGTTATTGATGTAATTAATTTTTAATCTGGTATCTACAAGCTCAGTCAAGCGGGGAGCTGGTCTCACCACACTTCCTTTGGTCCCAACACCAGCACTTTCACCAGAGGGGGAAAGCTGAAAGTATTTATCCAGAGCCAAAACTGTGGTGAACAAATTTGAGAATGAATGCAATTAGTATTTTATCACCTGTGTTTGGTGTGCAATCAGAACAAAGAACCAGGATGTAGCCACTGCTTTTAATGTCATTCAGGATTAGATTCAGATAACTATCCAGGGAGCTGGATCCTAAAATCCATGCTCTGAAACAATCCTCTTCAAGGAGCTGGTGCTCCAGGATCCCCTGACTGGTACTTACAGGTGTTTACTGGTCTTCAGAAGGGAACTGACCCCCAGCCACCTCCTTTCCTGTACCAGACTGGTCCAGGTGCAATCACACAGGTCACTGGAGCCAGATCCTGCTCACAAGCAGTAAGTGAGGCAACAGTGGTTGGTTGTAGTGGCTCCCACTATTCTTAGGCTGCCTCTTTAATGGGAGAGGTGTTTGGTGAACAGAAGGGCAAAGGGAATGCTGAGATGAAGAATCAGACCTGGGATCACTCCAGACAGTGCCATGAAGAGATGCAGTGGGAAGAGCCTGCCTGTCGTGCAGCACTTTGTCAGGACTGCAGCACCAAGTGCACCAGGCCCCTGAAATGCAGCATTTTCTGAAAAGGGCAATACATTTGGAGAGAGTTCAGTTTTCTGCCCTCTCTACTTGCAATAAGTCCCCCTTAAATCCTTTGAACAACCCTAAAATTGCCTTTCTGCAGCTGTTGTGCAGTGACTGTTAGAGGAACCTGGCTCGTGTCAGCAGCAGAACTGCAGGAACACACTCCAGTACAACCCAGGTGATCCTGGCGTTCCTGCTATTCCAAGAAGTGAGACACAGCATCACAGAATTCTCTGAAAAAGTGGTGACAGGTGCCAAGATTTAGTAATACACAGACATTCTGCTCTTGTTCCTGGCCATCAGAACCAATTCCACTTAGTCCTGTGGCACGGGAGTGGTGAGAACTGACACTCCTCATCCAGGGATTTTCCAGGGGGGTTGTGCACTTGCAAATAGCAAATTGCAGCAGCTCCTGCAGCCTGGAAGGTCAGGCTCATCTTTTACACTGCCGACTGTCAAGTCTTAGGCCAGGCAATAAGAAGGAAATAAGATTTACTATTCAGTATCTGACTAAGAAATCAAAGGCTCCTGTGAAACAGAGATCCAACAGGATCAGCTGGAAATCAGCTAACAGGTATCTGATGCTTCCAGTCACTTCAGAAAACAGTGCAAACTTAAAACAAGCTGCTTAAATGAGTGAGGACAAAGTGGTCACCCCGTCCTAGCCTTCAAGTCCTGTCACCAAAGTAGCTTTTGGTTTTGTTAACAAAAAAAAAAAAAAAGTGATAAAACCAGAAAAGTCAATAAAATTGCTAAAAGAAGTATCTGTAATTACCAAGATCAAAACCCAGTGCCTTTTCATTAAACATGAACTTTTGTTCTACCTTCCACAATACGTAAATAGTGCTGACAATTGGTTTGTGAGGCACTTGCTACAATAAAATGTAATTGTATCATGAGAGAAAGGTGACAATCAGGAGATCATGAAAAAATTACATATTCTCACTGGTGGTTAATTAGCCATGCAAAACCCCCTCAAACAGATATTCTCTTCTATTAGGAATGATTACTATGCAGGCCTACAGATGTCAATACCACAGTCATTCAAATACTTCTTTCCCTACTAATTGAAGGTTGTAAAGCTCTGGTGCCAAGGTTTTGCTTCCAAAGAGCTAATTTATGACTAGAAGGATATTTTATGTCTTCAGTTGCAGCAGCTACAAAACTCAGCAAATCAGAACCATCTGTGCACTGATACTTGAATCACCATTCATCTCGCAGCCTATCAGTCACATTAGTTTGCATCCTGCATTCTTGGCTCACGTGCACTTGTGATGGTCCAAAGTTCACCAGGAATATTAAAAATGGCTGGTGCCCTGACCCTGCCTTATTGCACACACAGAGCCCCACTCGGGGCCGCTGCATCCGGGGATTTCGCAGCGCAGGAACAGCGGGACTGACATTTCCCAGCACGACTTTCTAATTACCTCACCCTCCTCTCTTAGTAAGGCTGGGCTTTATTAACTTGCAGCTTCAGACTTTAGAGTACTACAGGAAAACAGCACAGGACAGCTGCCACTTCTAAAATCCCGTGTCAGTGCAGCCCATGGCCCCACACACCAGGAACGTTTCTGTCCCACAGTCGTTCCTCCTCCACACTGGGGCTGCAGGAGTGGGAAGGCAAATGACAAAGAACAGTTTGAAAGTGAGAAAATGAATTAAATGCTTTCACTAATAAAGGTAACTTCGCTTTTAATCTGGGACGAAGGAAAAACCTGGCATTCAGGCTTGTCTTCAAGATGTTAGTGAACAAAGTCCTTGACTTCCCCATTATCCTGAAAGTAAATCATTCTGCACAGACCTCCTGCTTTGATGTGAGAGCCCGTGGGTCAAAAGGACTCATGGCAGCTCTTCCTCCTTGAGGGTTGACATTCCACTTTTTAGCAAAGCCAGGGGAAACAGGAATTAACAAGCACGGTGTATTTAAGGCAAAAGAACTGCTGTGTCAGTCTCATTTTGGGATCTGAAACCATTTCCTCCCCTGCCAAAGGAAAGGCGAGGAGCAGGAGATGTCAGAGATAATCCCAGGGCTGTCTCACTTACTTTGGAAGCTTTAGCAGCGCAGTGATTCCCTGAGCAGGCTGCCGTGGAAAATTCCAGAGGGCCATCGTAGCGCATCCCTCTGGACTCCAGGCCATCCACCAGGATTTTCTTCAGCGCTTGGTACTTGGGCTTCTCATCGTAAGCTAAGCCACAAACACAGGCCAAAAACTTGGCTACTTCACCTGCAGAGAGGATTGATTGGAGGGTAAATTCCACCCAGAACTTCAGAGAGGGTTCATCCCAACATGCTGCCAATCCCCCAGTGCCAAACAAGGAGCCACAATTGCAGCGGAACACACACTCCCGACACACAACTGACAATATCTTGTCTTTCTGAGATGAGAAAAGGAAAGGACAGACGTGGATAATAAACAAGCCAGCCCTTAAGTGCTCCACCTCTAACTCCTACAGCACTGAAAGCTATCCAAAGATAAAAATCAAAATATCAACAAATATTGATAGTTCTATGTAAAAAAAAAAAAAAGTCTTTTACATTTGCTGGATCATAGTACTCCTTTAAATATTAATTACTGTCACCTATATTATTTATCTGCTTAGATATTACACTGGGAATGCTTTGGAAAAAATGCAACTTTTTTTTAACTTCAAATACAACTGTTGATTTTGTGATTGCATCCTAGAAAAGTAAAGCAGCAATACTTTATCATCAAGTGGTTCAAAAAACAGGGAAACCACTGAATGGGCAGCAGTAATGCTGGTAGGAAAAACACATGGGGGAATCAAACTTTTCCTTCAGTCAAAGACCCAAGTGTATCCTAAAACTAGAGTGCTACACCAGATATTAGCATCTGGTCAAATCCCAGCAGGAAAGATTTATTAAATACCTATACACGCCATGAATATATTTTATCTGATACACAATGCATTCCAATAATTCCGGTACAAAATGCTAGGAAAACAAGGGAAGAAATCAAAAATAGATACTGGCCTTTGTTCTCCCTGGGTTAGTTTTGTATTTCAGTGAAGGAAGAAACAGCATGACACAAACTGTCCATTCTTTTGCTCTTTCAAACTCTGAGCAATAAACCTTTGGTAGACAGTTCCTTCCTATTTCCATACTAACAGCTACTCCTGATTCCAGGACAGTCACTGCTTCCCAACACCTTGGCTTACATATGGCCAAGGTCCCTTATGTCACTCCATGGGCTAACCACATATGAGACTGAGCAGGATTATTTATTTTTGAAGACTTTGTTAAATTCGTGTTCCTTCCACTTCTCTTCTGCTTCCCCCCCCGAGTGAGACACTGAGCGTGTTGGGTCCCAGGCTGAGGAGCAGCCGTGCCCAGTGCCAGGACACTTACTGCAGCTTCTGCCAGAGGAGCCCCACTGCAGCACCGAGTCGGGGAGCTCATCCATGAGTCTGAAACAACACGAGAGGGCAACAATTCAATGTGGGTTTGGAGCAGGTGATTCTTCATTGGGGACTTAGGAAGACAGCAAGTCTCAGTTCCAAAGGGAGTGGACCTCCGGGATAGCTAATGATTCACAGCACTGCTTTTGAACCCACATCTCCCCTCAGCTCTATTTTTAACCTTTTGCACACTGCTGGTTTCACCAAGTTACCTAAGTTACCTAATTCCAGGCTGGCAGCTAAAACTGCACTTTCTTGGCAAATGTTTTAAGCTTTCTAGAAGGAAAAAGAAAAGCCCTTTGAGCCAAAATGGCTTGTTCTGATTTCAGACTGATGATTCCTGTTTATATTTTATAAATTCAGGCAGCAGTTCTGCTCTACCTTGTGGTCATTGAGCATCAGGTTCATTCTGCCCTATAGCAGTGGCTGTCAAAATTCCACACAGGCAGGGCCAAAGGGGAGAGGGACTCCCACAAACTTCCTTGTGCACATCCTTGAAGCCTGTGTTTGCTGGGAATGCCAGCAATGCAAGGGTTAACAAAGGAAGAATTATCGAAGCATCTCGATTGATTAAATCGATTTCCCATTGAACTGGAGGAGTGTTCCCCTTGCAGGGGGCTGTGCAGTGCTCAGAACTTCCACAGGAGGAATATTGGACGTGGCAGAGGAGTCAACATTTACAGCTGCAATCGGCCGGAGCCGGTGCCACCCGGAATGTGCACATTGATTTCCAGGGATCAGCCAGCCCCATCGGGCACCTCTGCGGTGACCTGCCCTACTTAAAAGTTTGCTGCCTCCTGCCACTGTGATGCTCCCTTTCTGGGTAACTGCAGGCTGCAGGTACCACGAGCAATTCACTCTCTCAAGCCCCAACTGTGAAGGCAGAGGAAGAAAACACCACCACACTCTGTTGCTTCAGTGAGCTCTGAGTGAGTCATGCTGGGGAAAAAAGGAAAGATTTCCACCGAGTTCCTCAGTGTTTTGGTATTTAATTGTTTGTAATGGCACCAGGCTTATATAACATTAAAAACCTACAGAAAAACATCTGAAAAATAGTATCATAGAGAAAGTTAAATAAATTGAATGCACGTGTGGAAAAACCTCCAAGAGATGTTTGTCCTTCAGAACCTACAAAGCACCCGTGAAGCTTAATGGGAACACACAACAACCTTCTGTATGTGCACCAGGGCCTGGGCTAATTTACAAATGTTTTCTTTGAAAAATACAGAGCAGACAAAATGCCTGTGTACTGTGCACTGGAATTCATCCTCTCTCTGCAGCAGCACAGACATAAACGTGCAAAGGAAGGGAGACATGCACATAAAGTTCACATTTTAACTGCTTCCAACATCTCTCTTAATTAAGGAAAATTGTTGGAGCTTTCTCCTAAGGTGCTGTACAGCATGGAGAGCTGTCTTTTCCAGACCTGTGGAGTGCTGAGGATGCTGCAGGGTTACAGGGTGGGGTGTGTACACGTGTGGGGGTTTGTTTTTACTTGGTTTTCGCAGCCTGGACAGCCACAGGGTCCTTCAGGTTCTGCTCCCAGGGCAGCTTCCCACAGAGCCACTGCAGCATGCAGTAGCCAAGGATTTCAAGGTCACCTCTTCTGGATGGGGCTAAAATGTGGGAAAGGAGAGGGGGAGAGAAAAAAAAATACAATTAAGAATAAGAACCTCGTCTTAGGAAATAGAAAGACTTTGACTGAACTACTGCTGATGAAATATGAAAAAGCCAACTGGGCAAAGTGTTTTGTTTATTCAGCTGTACCAGCCCCAAACCGCCCCGGCACTTGGCCACAGGCCACAGACAGGCAGGGACTTGTTACTGCTGGAGTGAGGGTCAGCTTCCTCACCTCCTCCAACTCCATCCTTCCTCAGTCTGGCCTGTCACAGGGACTTGATCCCCATGGCCTCTGACATGATCCAGACAGCCCATAACCGAGTACCAACACTTTCTCAAAGAGCCAAGCAGTAAAACAAAGAAATAAATGTCTGCTGCTAAATTGCTAACACATGTTCCAGGAAGTCCATGGGGTCCACATTGGTCATGCAGGGACTCCGTGAGAGCAGACTAAACACTGATGGCCTTTCCTGTTCTCCCGCGGAGCCGTTTGAACTCGGATGCTGGGACAAAAGTGCCATCTAGTGAGCACTGACTCACCCGAGCCCACGGCTCCGGCACCGGGAAGCGTTGGTTACTTGTAGCACAACCCAAAATACACGGGCTGTTTAGCAAAATCCCGAGTGAGCTTCCCACTGCTGCTTCCAAAAGGGAAGCTATTCCACGAACAACTCACTCCCACTCTGCTCACTCCCAGCAGAACACAAAGACAGGAGATAAATTCAACCAAAAATTAACCCCAACCCCAACATCATCTACACAGGAAAACAGGTAACTGAAGTTAATCCATGGATTGACTTTTCCAAGGCAGAGGTGGAAACAGTGCAATATTCATAGAATTGCTACTGCTTTGCTGCTCCTCAGAGGAAACCAAACTTGAAAAAACTGAGCAAGCAGGATCACTGCAGAATTTCTCTGTACAGTTTGCATGTCAAGGCCAGAAACTGCTCGGCGTGATTAAAGACAGACACACGCACCAGTTAAATTTATGCTTTTCCAAAATGAGTTTGTGCTTTCCAGGAAGGAAAGAAGAGCTCACGCTTGTTTGGTGCTTTCTATCCCTTGTAAAGCCCAGTAGCTGAGCAGTGTGCTGCTAATCCAGCTGTAAACAGATATCATATTTTATGGGCCTTCATTAAATAAATTCCAGAAAGTCACTCAGCAAACTTATCTTTTAATTTAAGGAGTCATCTGCTAAAAGCTGCGGTGCCAACACATCATAACTGCTCCTTGTTACCCTCCACACATTATTGTAAGAGCATAAGATTAGTTTTTATTCGTTCCCTATCTCAGCTGCTCTTAGGCCAGCATTATTGAAGGCCCTGGATCCCACAGAACTCTGCTCTGTCCCTTGGGCACCGTTTATTTTCTGCGCTGGATTCGGCACCGTCCTAACACAAGACTTGGCTCCCATATTAAAATAAAAACACAATCTCCACCACTTGCTGCTCTGTAGTGATTTCTCCAGCCATAAATCTCCCCTTAACTGTGGAACAATTCCATTCATACACATGTGTTCACAACTCCTTTTTCCATTATGGCAATTCCAGATTATATCCATATAAGCCAATGGTTTTGCCTGCAGAGCCCCTCATTTTCACACCAGGCTTTTCTGGCACCTGTTTGTGTAAGAGGGGCTACAGAAAGTGGCCCTTGGAGGAAAACTGTGAGAATTACTATGGATGGCTTTTTTCCACAGAGGATTAATGGCTGTGCATCTGTAAATAACCCCAAACCAGTCAGATTTCACAAGGCAACCCAAAATAACTCCTTTTCTCACCAAACAGACCCCAGAGACTAAAGGTGATTTCCCAGGGAGCAGTTTGGCCGTGACTAACGACCTTCTCCTCACCTGCAGCTCTTCCAGCCCTTCCTGACTAACCCTGGGACAAAGCCACCCCAAACCAGGAGCTGGGAGCAAGGGAGCCTTGGATAACAGCAGCCCAAAGCCACAGGAAAAAGAGGTACATGGAGCTGAACCAAAGCTCCCTAGAAATGAAAGGGAAATGTTTCACAGAGACAGTAACTCCCACATCCCTTTATCTCCCAGGTCACCACAAGTGCTGCTAAATAAAGACATTTACATGTGTTTTTCATAGAACCACATGGAAATGTCAGTGTTGGATTCTTTGGCTGTGCTTATTTCTCTCTGCTCCATCATCAGCTCACTATAAACTAAATTCCTCAACTTTTTAAATCATTCAGATTCTTGTTAAAAAGTATTTGACTAATCTTTAATGAATTAATATTGTCTATGAACAGTGGGATTATTAGATTTTCCCTCCAAATAGATAAATTTCAATGATATGTTTACTTGGAAAAATAAATCTGCTCACACAATTGAAGATTACAGGAATTCTTGATAAACATCAACAGAGAGAAATCAATCTGCTTTCATTTTAAATACGACAGCCAGGCAAAAATAAAACAATTCTGCTTGATAACTTGTCACTGTTATGAGAGTGTACACTCAAAACAGGGCTTATTTAAATCAAATTCTCTTCTCTGCAGACTAAAAACTTGCTGGTTTTTTTTTTCCCTTCTTTTTTTAGTAGATGTTTGATTTCTGCTTTTCTACTCACAGGAATTTTTGACTATTATTTTAGTCTCACGAAATACTATTTGATGGGAACATATTGGTGGTATTTTATTTCACAATAATGTGAGAGTTTAATTTTTTAATTTGAGGAGTTAAGGCCTGATTCTGCCCTCGGTCCTGCCAAGATAAATCAGGACCAACTCCACCAAAATGAATGAACTCACAACCACATCATTGAAATCGGAGTTTATGTGCACCACAAACACACTCAACACACAGGCACAGGGTTCAAAAATAGCTCAGAATAACAAAACTAAAGCAACTCACCTCGAGAAGAAAATACACTGGATTTACACCTGAGCTCTAAATTATATTCAGATTATTATTTCAAAATAGATCATAAAAGATATCACAGCAGCCACAATATGCTTTGAAAACTAAACTGCTCCCAAGAACTCATCTGCAACCCACATAAAAACGGGAGTTTTCCTCCACAGCCCCTATTTAGCTGATTTTCTCAAGCCTTTTGTAAAGATCTGGGAGGCCAAGGAGTGCCAGATGAACTCTGCTCGTTGTCAATTAGCACTGTTACATCAGAATTTCACTATTAGTGATTTTTCTGATTAGAAGCTTTCTGTAAAAAGGATCATTTTGGTTGCTCCTGTTTCATCCTCGTGCAGAGGCACCTCCAGTTCTCCCTGGCAGCACACAACACCAATGCCTGCAGTTCACAGACAGACCTCACACCAACTGTTAACCATGAAGGAAAGGAGGATTCCCATGACCACAGTGAAATATAACTCTGATAAAAATGTATCATCACCAAGTGATATAACTCAAGGTTGAGATGATTAAAAAACCAGGCAAATACAAGACTTGCCAAAAATCCATGCCTCTGTTGGGGGCAGGAGAAAGGAAAAGACCCCCAAAAAAGGTGATGATGAAGTAGTGCTTCCCCCAGTCCTGGTCAGTGTGAGGAGCTCACTGCAGCAGGAGGGACCAGCTGATGGTGGGTGGCTGCAGGGGAAAGGTCAGAGAAATACAGTTCCATTTACAACACATTTTAGTGCTTGGAAGCCATTCTGTGGAGTTATCCAGTCTCAGGCAGGGCAAGTGCCAGCTGGGAACAATCCCTCCTCTCCTCGTGTGCAGCCCTGCACCCTCAGCCTGGCACGGTGAAGGACTCACTGACAATAACCACCACCATGGAATGCTGAAAGGAAAATCCAGTGCAAACATGGCACCACCACAGCTGGAGCACAGCTCTTCCACATGGCAAAGAGGGACTTTTCCCGTGCCAGCCGTGGGCTCTCTCCTGAGCTGGGATCCTACAGCTCCACACTGGACGGGCCCAACGGCTCACGGGTACGGAACACGGGCAGAGCTGGCAGGAGGCAATGATCAGGACTGGTGGAATGGGATGAGGGCTGGGGTCCTGATCCAGTGGGGAGGATGGAAGATGCAAGGGAAGTTCACCACAAGGTACGGGCGGGACAGGAAACGGTGGTGGCAGGAGATGAGGTACCTGGTCGGAAGCAAAAGGTTCCAAGCTTGCAGTGAGGAGAACGTGTGGCAGGAGAGGGGACGGGGAGTTTTACTCTTCTCTCACATCTGTGTGGCAGAAAAAGAGAGTCACAACGGTGAGGGCCTGACAAGTAGGTGTGGGGGAACACGTCTCTGAAGTTCTGGTGTGGAGAACAGCCAAAATGAAACAGCCCTTCCCGGCCACACTCCTCAGCCATGACAGAAAGTTGTAACACTCCTCTTATTTTTGCTGCTTCTGGACATTCCTGGCAGGACAGAATAAGCTTGGAGAGGTGGTTGTACGAATCTATCCAATCTTCTCCTTGTTAAAACCTGACTCTTGTTTCCCTTACAGCCACCTCCTGCTCTTTCTTGTGCTGGGCACACATTTCTAATCCAACTCTCAGGAACTAAACCATCTCTTTATTTATTTCACACTGTAAAGTTCCACCCATTTTTTGCCAGACCGGTTATATTTTCCTTTTATTATTTAGGATTTACAGTTTGTCCTGCACACAGTCTTTGGGAAACACATATCAAACTGCAGCAAATCAATAATTCATTTGACCAACAACAAAAAAAATCCTGCAGGCTCCCTGTGAATCCTAACTATGCATGGACAGGTGCCAAATAAACCTCTTGATCCAGAGCCATTTAGAGCTCTGTTCTCTGGAAGCAGGCTCAGAAGGAATGTGTTTCCATAGGTGTTTATATTCCTGCACATCCTTCCTCACAAAATGAACCCTGCATATATTCCAGTCAACCCTTGCATGTAACAGAGCAGGAACAATGGCCAGGCAGAGCTGTGTCTTTAATATCAAACAGCAGCAGCTCTGTCAGAGCAGGGGGAGAACAGGAAGAAGTGCAGAGCTTTCCCTGCCCTCCCCCAGTGCCAGCACTGCCCTGGACAAACAGTGCCCAAGCGTTCTGATGGATCTCGAGGAGCACATGTTGGAATAACCCCGTGTGAGGGGCACAGAGAGGCCTGTCAGAAGTCCCCACTGCTGCAGGAAGCAGCTTTCCTGTTCCAGATGTAGCTACAAGTCCTGCCTGGATTTTGGTGGAGCCCCCGATGTGGTGGGTGGCAACTCTGCTCCGAGTCGCTGCGAAACACTGAGAAGGAGGAGTGGAATCATCTCAGAATCGATGGCAAACACAAATATCTGCTGGAGGGAATTCAGCACAGACAGTTCATACTCTTATGTTCATCAATGGTAGCAAATTAAAACTGGTCCTACACACTCAATGCCCGGGCCTGGAGTATTTAAAAGCCCTCAATATGTGAAGCGTGGTGTATCTCCAGAGAAATTAGGTATTGACTGCACGCCTCAGTGAGCAGGGAATCTGCAAAAATCCATAGCAGCCATTGATCCAAATATTACTTTTTAACACTAACTATGTAACAATTTTTTAAATGTACACTGGGTACAGTTATAATTCTCTTTAATTATCAATCAACAAGCCAAAGTGTAACACTGTTTATACAGCATGGTCTTTAAAAATGGATCCAGTGACTACACTCCAACCCGATGCCCAAACTATCAATGCAGTTGTGCTACAGGAAATTGGTATCCAAATAGACAGGGTTTCAATTTAAAACACCCACACACTGGTTGGGATGGGATCCTGCCACCAAATACTGGCTTCATGAAAGGAGGTTATATCAGCTCCAAGCATTGCCAAGAGGCACTTTTGAAAGCAACAAACTCATAATTTTATTAAAGTTTCAGCATGTACCTCAAATTTCTGTATATATTCAGTAGCTGCTTCATGAGGAAGTCAAAATGTGCTCATTTGTCTGGCTCAGTGCTGCTCAGGGAGGTTGAGATATTTATGTTGCTACACACATTTGGGAAATGCCCGCTGGAAAGGATCTCATTTATACAAAATAACATTTAAAAATTAGAATTACATTCCTGGAGCATCGAAATTAAAAAAAAACTCCACTGTGAAAAGCTGGGTACCACCAGAATGAGGGCTGTCTATGCAGCTCTTATTTGCCAGCAGTGTTTAAACACTTTCCAGAAGAACACCTGAATGTCCTGAAACTTCTCCACAACTCCAAACCTCACAACAAGGGATGAGGGAAACCAGTCACTGTGTTCTGCCCTCTGGACCTGGGCACTCTCCAACAGAAGTGGCTGCAGAGGCACCTTTTCCCTGGGATGTTGAGAGATCTGCTGCAAATGGGAAAACTGGTAATTTGACCTTAATGGGTTCAGGCTGTTTGTCGTGGTTTAACCCCAGCCAGCAGATAAAACACCACAGAGCCACTCGCTCACCCCCTGCCCCTCCCTGGTGGGATGGGAAGCAAAACTGGGGGAAAAAAGGAAAAATTGAGGGGTTGAGATAAGCACAGTTTAATACTTGAAATGAAATTCAAAAAATAATAATTAAAAGGGAGACAATAAAGAGAGAGGGGAATAAAATCCAGGAGAGACAGGTGGTGCACAATACAGTTGCTCAGCACCCACCTGAGCAGTGATGGGCCCCTCCCAGCACACCCCCCAGATTATCCACTGCCCAGGTCATCCCATGTTATGGAAAAGCCCTTTGGCCAGCTCAGCTCAGCTCCCTCCCAGCTCCTTGTGCAGCCCCTCACTGGCAGGGCATGGGAACTCCACAGTCCTGGATTTAGGGAAAGCATCACTCAGCAACAACCAAACCATCCTGTGTTATCAGTGCTGTTCTCACCCTAAACCCAAACCACAGCACTGCACCAGCTACTGGGATGAAAATTAACTCTCTTTTGGTTTCTGGAGTCCTCCACTTTTAACCACTTCCATCCTGGCTTTAGCCACTTGAAGGGGTTTATCTAAGCCACAGATTGCAAAACTCACCTCACACCCCAGTCTCTAAGACTTCCCTGCACTTTCAAACAAAAGGAATTACCTGTCCTGTAATCCCATACTGTGACCAGACACTTCCAAACTAGATGTTATAACCATCCAACTGCCAAATCCCAAACACTCCAGCTTCCACTACTCTTCAAAGAGCATCCACATCAAACACCAGTGCACAGCCACAGTGCTCACACCACCAGGCAAAGCAGAGTCAGAGCTCCAGAAAACACCCTGTGCGCTTGGCAGGGCCAGAAGAGCCCAGAACAGATCCCTCCTCACCACAAAACACTTTTTAGCAGGTGAAAAGGTGCAATTGTCTCAGCAGGAAATACTTGACAGTCTTATTTCATTTTTCCTAATGACCAGAGTTAAACGATTGCAGGTTTTAACAGCTCCGGCAAATTATCAGGCCCCTCTACATTACATGGTCAATGGGCCTTTTAATAGAAAAAGCAATAATATACAGTTGTTTGTGCCAACTAAAACTCATTAGAAAGTATTAGTTTAAGGTAACAGTTCAGCAGCTATTAACAAGCACAAATTTCTGCACTTATCCCTCGTGCCAGGCTGGCAGCAGCAAACCAGTCCTTTTTAGAAGATCTTCGGGGTGGAGAGGGGGAGAGGGGAAAGAAAAGTTAACAAAAAGACACTTTCATAGCAAGAGTCAAACTTTTTCAATAATGACCATTTTTTTCACTAGCATAACATTAGAATTGACTTTTTGTCTTGCTGACATAGCAACTAAGAAAGTTGTGTTGCATTGACCATATTGATTGCGAACAATGCAGCCATCAGTGGGACTTTACACCATATATTTTCAATATTGACCTCCCAGTCCCTTTTCCATGGCTCCATGGGTCTGCTATTGGATTTGGACTGCAGTGTAATAAACAGCTAAGGTTTAATTAATGGTAAATGAATACAAGACATAGGTTATGACTTTAACTAATTAGGGAATTGTTGAATTAAGTCTGCCTTGGAATGCAAGGCAGTACAATCAATATCCAATAAAAGGACTATGTATGTAATTTACCTGCAAATGTGTTTCCAATACCATCAAAGTGAGTTTAAATAAGTAAGATATATGAAAGGCTACTGGAAAAAGATTTCAAAAAGTTAACGCTTTATGGCTTCAAAAAAGGTTTTTCTCCTTGCAGAAGGAATGTCATCCTTGAAATATCCTCCCATAACACAGATGGTGACACTCAGGCACAGCTCTCCCTAAAGGACAGTGCACACTCAAAATGTTTTTCCTTCCCAATGCAACATTAGCAAACAGTGCAGCAAACACCAACCAGTGCTCCCAACATGGACCAATTCAATGTAATGGTGAGCTCTTCTCAGGGGGTCTTGGTCTGCAGAGCCTTCCAGGGTCCATCCTGCCACCCCCCTTCCCTCCCAGCCCTGAGAAACATTCCCAGGAACAGGAGGAGGTCACCACCCGAGGGGCAGAGCAGTCCCCAGCCTGCTCCTGCTGTGTACATCAGCTCCCACGGCCCCATTCCTCATTCTGTAGTCACTCATCTGAAATAAAAAAAGAGACCTACCTACTCCCTTGTGGGCATCTATGCTGGTAAACTCTATTGTCCCATTATGGCCCTTCCTAGGATTTTCCTGATACTGTTTGTGGTTCCCATTGGGACAATATCTGTAGGCAAGTCCATAATCTGCAAGATAAACCTGGAAGACATGAACAGACAAATGAATAATGCTTTTGTCCTTTGAAAGTATAACCTTTATAATTAAGTCTTAAGAAACTGATAGGTTAAGGACAGCCTTAGATCTAAATTTTATTAAACCAAATGGTGCCTCAGGATAAAATATGTACAACTGGGGGCTATAACAGCTGCCCTCCCCATTTAAATCCT
Organism: Pseudopipra pipra; assembly: GCF_036250125.1. NCBI lineage: Eukaryota > Metazoa > Chordata > Aves > Passeriformes > Pipridae > Pseudopipra > Pseudopipra pipra. The sequence goes on along the minus strand of NC_087551.1, from coordinate 2,284,908 downwards.
TCCACTACTATTCTCTTCTCTTATTCCAGAGTGGAGCGGAATTTCAGTCATTTTATTTTGTTCCTAAGCTCTCTGCTCTCCAGGTGGGCATCCAGACATCATAAACTGCAATATGCCTTTTATGCAGCCTCACGTTGCTTATGGGACCCCTTCCTGTCCTCACTCAGGCAGGCACAGACACACAGCCCTGCTCAGCTCTTCCAGCAGCTGAGGCTGGACAAACTCAGCTCTGCTCTTCTCCTGGGCAACTCCAAAGCCAGAGGAAGAGGCAGCAGCTTCCCCAGCTGGACTGGGCACTGTGGCAAATCCTCGGGACTTCCCTGGGGAAGTGTTAACTGATTGAATCTGCATCTTGTCTTCTCTGGCATTTGAAGCTGAACAAGAACAGCTCAGGAGAGCTGAGTTTCACTTTGTGTTCTGCTGCTGCCTGTCAAGACAAACTGCATGTGCCAGGTGGTTCCTACACCTCTATTTCTCTGTGGGCACAGGGCACCCAGCACTGCATCGACTCTGCCACTCACACAATTTACAGGAAGGGCACAAACCTGCCCTGTGAAGTTCAGATCAACGTGTTCCACCCCCCAACAGGGCTGGACTTAATGCATGCACATGGTCAGTCACTGCAGCACAGCTGACAGGCAGCAACTTGTTGAAAGCAGCTGGAATTTAATCACAGTCTGCCCCCCCCAGTATTCCATAGGTTATTTTCTCAGTCATTTCCACACTCCCACCTGGCCTTTGCCCTGTACATTGACCAGTTCTCACAATGGGCAATTGCTTTTTTAAATAAATATCCAAGGATGGTATTTTCCCTTAAAAAAATAACACTACAGACATTTATATTGCCAATGGAACTGATTTCTGGAGCAAAAGCTAAATCATCTGAAGGCACATAGAGATCACTTCTACTAAATCTTACTATATGATAACGAAAATCTTTTTCTTAGTTGAACCTTAGCTTTGTTTCTTCTTTACCTAAAAAATAGTTTATGCTATCAAAGTCTAAAATAAACTCTTCTGTCCCTCAGTTGTAATTTAATTATGTCACTCCTGGCAGAGGCAAAACCAACAAACAAAAAACCCTCAAGAAAACTCAACACGTTATTTTGTAGCACGTTCTGCTGAACTGCTGATTCCTCTCTGTGCTCCAGGCAGCTTCCAGTGCTGGGATTGCTGCTCTCTTGGTTTTACTGTTCCTGCTGCAGCATCTGAGCTTATCTGGAGCGTGTGAGCCAGGCTGCAGCACTCACTTCCTGCAGGGAGAGGGCTTTTAAGATTATCCAGGCTGTGTTTCACCTGACAGACCACACAAACTGGGATACGAGACGAAGGACCGGAGGCACCTTCAGAAAATCTGGGACAAGGCATAAACTGTGTTGGGTTGACTGGTTTGATTTTCTCCTGCATCTGTTCTCCAGAGTATTCCTGGTGCTCTGGTACCTGTCCTAATTGAGCCCACAGTCAGTTAGGCAGAGAACTAACTTAAACTACACTAATATCAACTTTTGTGGGGCTTCTGCATCCTCCGTGGGCTGGGAAGGAGAGAGGAGCCTAGAAAGGATGTTCTTCTCAGGCTAAGTGGTATATTTTGGATTTCACTTGGCTAGACATTTCTGACAGGTACAGTAAGATAAAACACCTTTAAAAATTAAGGCTGTGCCTTATATTAATATGAGGGGAAAAACACACCCAAAGCACCTCTGGCAGCTCTCTTGGTTTGGGCTTATGTGACAGACACTCCCCTGTGACAGCCCAGCCCTGGTGCTCTTTCAAACCACCTCAACAACAGGCCAGCTAGAAAGTAGCCACAAATATTTGCTAGTCAGATTTGAAGTATGCAAAAAAAAAAAAAAAAAAATCATAGAATCATACAGATAAATCACAGTAACTATGAACTCTTTCTTTTAAAGCAACTCCATTAATGTACTCCATTTTTAAGCAATGCATTTGCTTAAAATACCTTCAGTAGTAGTATCAGCAGAGAGGTTTTCAATTTATACTGAAAGTGAGAAGTAGTTTTCCCACAAACATGTGACAAAAGCCTCCTGGCCACCACCAAAAATCAATCCCCTTCAGCTTGTACCAAACCAGCACTGCCCCGTTACAACCTTGCCACAGCCATTATCACAATGACTGTGTTCTTTTAAATTACCATTAATTTCATTTCATCAATTCTCATTATAACCCTTTCATCATTAAAGAGATATATAGTTCTTTATAGCTGGTTGTCACTTTTTGATAATGTAACACTTTGTGACCTTCCAAATTTGCTCAGAACACAGTAGAGGTAGTTAATGAATTTAGAGTTGTTACAGGTTTTTTTAGGGTACAGGGATGGGGAAAAGCAGATGAATAATGAGGAATATTGAGAAAAATTAAGCCAGTGTTAGTAAGTGTTTTGATACCATAAATACTTTTCACCTGCATGCTTTTTATAGGAACAACAAAACAAATAAGAACAAAAAGAGAACAAAACAGAGCAGAGCAAGATAAACAAGACACTGGAATAAGGAATGGGACACTAGCATGGAACAGCTGGGTTTGGCTGTTACACTGTACACTCCTTCCCACTCACTCACTTTAATTTTAGAGTCCTGTTTTTGTTCCAGTTTCTCTCCTTTACACATCCCAGTCTGCACCAGGCTCTGCTCTGTTATTAACAGATGTTATAGACTAAAAGCCAGATTTCTGAAGTCTTTGCACTGGATTTCAAGCAAACAGGAGTGTGCCCACCTTACCCCAGTGACAGCCACGCAGGCACAAACAATCACCTGTGGGCACGAGCAGCCAACCAGAGTCTGAGCCGCTCTCCCGCCCTTCCTGTGCACGACTCCCCCAGGGCTGGAAGTGCTGAATATCTGCTAGACATGGACAATTCTGACAGCCTGTACACGTTCTGATACACAACTGCACTCAGCTGGGGGGTTATCACCCTGCCCCTTGGGATCCTCCTGGTGTTCCCTTTATCTTGAAGTACCCAGAGCAGATTTATTGCTGGAAGGATGACAATACGGTGATTTTCTCTGTGCATTTTCTTTCCAGTGGTTCCATTACCAGGCTTGTGTCATGTCTGTAAATAATTAAGTAGATACCTACTAATCAGAGACAGATTGGTTGCTAATGGCCACAGTGCTGTCAAGTTCAGTTGGACACAACTACAAAAAGGATAAAGACCCTTTTGGGACAGGGAGTGTGAAGTTTAGTGTTTGGGACAGAAATAGCACCTCTCACAAACCAGAAGCCAAGGAGGGAGGAAAGCAGGTTGACAAAGAGAGAGGAAGGGGTACAGGGTGTCTCTGCATTCCTAAAAACACCTGAAGGAGAACAGAAAAGATTTTCATTTTTCTCATTTCATCTGCTCTTTAGCAAGTCTGTCATAGTGGGCTAAAGAGCAGGAATCACAATGATTCTTCTCACAATGAAAAACAGCTCAAAGTTGGAATTGTTTTCATACAAGTTTTCCCCATATGATCAGTGTGTGATCTCTGTATTTCCTGTGCTGGTCCAATGAAAGCTGGTCTTAATAGTCATATTTTGAAATCCCTTTGTATTCTATCTATGATAATCAAGTCTGAGAGCTCTATTCTGTAACTATCTTGTCTAAGAAACACTTAAAATTAAAATCAGAACTGAGGTGTGAATACAATTAGAATTTACATCTTAAAAATCCAAATAGGCAACTTCTGGAACAGACCTGAGTCTGCAACACTGTAGGATGTCTGCCCATATATTCCATAGGGGAAAAATACTAGAGGGTGATTGTTTTGAAGAGGTGTTCTCCTAAACTTCATTTCATTCATTTAAAACTCAGAATTTAAGCTCTTGTCTAGTGACCACTTGTCCCTTTTAATAGTATCACCATTTAAATAAGCTTAATGGATCTGAGAGTCTGTATCAATACTACTTATTTCTGCTTCATCACCCCAACAGTCCCTGCTACAACCCGAATTCCCTTTCACCCGGCCCAGCCCCGAGCCAGTGCTTCACTTGGGCTCTAATTTATGGCTCTGATCACTGCAAGTTTCCTTTCAGGCCTCTCAGATTCATGGGCTGTGCAGCCCCCTCAGTCCATCACTCCTGCTCTGGCAGTGCCTGTGCTGGGGCCGAGCTCCCAACGTATCGACTGGAGAATTGATCCCGTGACCTGTAACCGGCTGAACGGCCCCGCTGCCTCTGAGCAGCACATCTGCAGCAGCTGCTCTTGGAGGGCACTTGATTCTGATCTCCCAACCATTTCTAACCATCATTTGGAGGTCACACAGTGACAGGACCTTTGCTTTATTTGTCTCTCTGCCTCGCCACAGAAGGCAAGGGCTGGCAGTATGGATCTCACATGTGCTTTCAGAAAGGGGACTGTGTTATTTATTGGCTGCGCTGTAAATTCACCAGGTTAATTTACAGAAGAGACAGAGACCAGCAGCACAAAGTTGAATATAGAAAAATTATCTTTTTTGGAACTGCAGGAAGCCAGTGACAAATTCACACATAAGAATGCACATCAACAGCCACTAAATGACAGAAAAATGCAAAGTTGAGTATAAAGGTACATGTGCTTTTCTGAACAGGGATTTATGTCTCTTCGCCAGAACAGGGAAATACATCTTCAATAGAGATATACATTATTTTTAAGAGATAAGTTATGGGTTTGTTTCAAAAACAAATTTTGAAAATTAAAGAACACTTACAATTTATTTTCTCTTAAAATCCCAGTTCCTAAAAGAGCAAGAACCCCGAGTATAAAATTCTTTCAACAAACTTCACCACAGAAAAATTGTTAGGTAGACTGGTTTATTATGCCAGCTCCCACTGGAGCCGCAGGCTTGTGTTCCTGGCTTGGAGTTGGCCACTGGCTGATGCTCTCACCCCCTATTTATGAGATCAGGTTGATCACTTCACCTTTTTTTTAAGAAAAAAGCAAGACCATTATCCACTGTGCTGGCAGAGAGAGAAGGCTGGACAAAACCCTTCCTGGGCACTTTCTTACACACACAGAAATTAAAGTTTAATTCCTAGCATAGAAATGCAAGCAAATATTAGAAACTGTTTCTTATCAGCTCTTCTGAATTAGTATGAGAACTTTCTAATATGTTTTTATAGAATAATTTCAGTGGAAAATAAATTTTGCTGAAAGAAAATTCTACACAAAGCCTCCCAGCAGTAACACATAATTTGTACATGTTGAGTTAGAAGCCACTCAGACTGGAATAGCTATTGATTTATTTAACAAAACCTAAAAAACAAACCCTAAAACCTCTGTCCACTAATTCACAAGTACCTTATTTCCAGGGAACCTTTAGGCTTTAGAGTGTTGGAGAACAGCAATTTTAATCCTCCTTACCTGTGATATCCACTGCAACGGGCAGGACAGAAGGGTTAGTGCATGGAAACACAAGTCATGGCAATATCAGAAAGCTGGAACTTCCCAAGAATGAAAATGCAACAGGTCACACCCTTCATCTCTACTGATACACTTAATCTGGCATAACCTACAGCAGCAATTAGGTCCTACAACTTACCCACCCTTAGCTACCCCTCCACACCAGTGTCAGCAAAACACAAAAGGAACAAAGCAGAGTTTTCCCTGCTGCTTTCTCAGGCCTTAAGCTGCACAGAGCCACTGTCAGATTTGTCATGAGACATGCATGAACTCCTTCTAACACAGGAACTGTTACTGCAGAACCTACAGAACTTAAAGCCTGTAAATGGTTATAAAACACTCAAGTGCAGATGAGTAGCATGCTCACCTCGTGGGGGTTGGTGTAGCCCAAAAGCAGATTTGCTGCTTTAATGTCACCATGGACATACTCATTTTCATGGATGTATTCCAAAGTATCCAGCTAGGAAAGAGTGTAGAACAGAGGAGAAAACATCATCATCTTTTCCACTTTGCCCTTAACCCTATCAAGAAATATTTCTTACTAATGCAGTGAAATCAAGGGCTACACAGACTGAGCTGGCAAATGTGGTTTGAGCTGGAGCACAGGGACCATCCAGTCTGTCACAGGGGCTGTTCCCACCAGGATTTGCCACCAGCCACCAGCTAAACAAGCCATACTTTTCCATGAGGTGTCCCTGTGTAACTGCCTACGAGTACCAGCTTCTAAGACCACAAAGCAAGAGTGAATCCAGTAGTTTATAAAAGCCAGAGCAGATGCTGAGAACACCAAGCTCTTGAAAAGAACATATTCAATCAGTTCTGAAGGTTTGGAATAAACTCATCCTCCTTCCGCTCCTTACTGAGGTACAATAGCTCTAAATATTATTATTAACAAACATATTTGCACTTTGCAGCTCATACAAAGGACAACCTAATCCCGACTTTTGGAGTGTATAAATAGTGTTACAAATTTGCCAGTTGTGTGACTATGAAAGCCCTCACATTTTTTTTTTAATATTTATTATTATTTAATTTAAAGGAAGTTTTGGATGTGTCCAGTGTAAATCCCTCCTTCAAAAGCAGGGGTAACATAAATTAGACCATCTTAATCCTGGTCTGTACAATCAGCAAACACTGAAAATGGGGCATCCAGGCACGCAATGAACTCTGACAAATATGGATGTCTAATACAACACCCCTCAGACACTGAAAAAATAAATCAATACGTGTTGAGGCACAAGAGAACAGGCTTACACATCTCACTCTAGTGGTTTGAAGTACATGGTCTGTGTTTTAACCTATTAGAAAAGACATTTGGGTTGAGGTCACCAAATTCCAGTCTTGATTTTCTACTAAAGGTTTTCGACTAAGGGGTCTTGATTTTCTACTAAATACTCACTTTATTTTAAAAAATATGAAAAATAAGAAAATACACAGTGTTTACACTTGTTGAATTCTAACCTCAAGAGCCACCTAAAGGAACTGTATTAGAAAGATAATTCTCTAGTAGAACTCAGCAATCTCCTCCCTTCTGTACGTACCATTCGTGCCCCAAGTTGCAGAACAGTCTCCTTCTTAAATCTGCTCCCACAGTCTTGAAAGATTCTCTGCAGGTCTTCCCCCAGTCTCTCCATGACCATGAATCTATAACTACCAGGACACATATAAAAGGGAGGAAGCCTTTTAGACAAAACTGCAAGTTTGTGCCAGATTGAAAGGACTTAATCTCCATTTTTGAAAATGGATCTTCAGTCAGTTTGAGGCTTAATTACAATTTGTCTTATTACCTTTTTCCTTTGTACTCAGCCAAGCCTGATCCCCAAAACACTGGAATTCCTAAACATCTTATTTTTTTGAGATTCATCCATTTTCTTACTGCAATAATAAGATAACATGGGGTTAGAGGTAGCTGGGGAACTTCAGGTTTGGTGTTTGTTCTGTTCCAAGGCTGGGCTGTCTCTGGAGTCCATTCATTGCTGTGCACATAATAAATTTGGCTCCTGTTCTCCCTTCAGATCAGAAAGAACAAGGATAACACCCAAGTAACAAAACGACAGCAATCTAGAAATCCTGCAGCACCAACTAGGATTGGTTCAGTGGATATCAAATGAGTTGGCTGGGAACCTCTAAAGCAACAGTTCTTATTAGAAGTAGTCAAACCCAAACTTGTCCTTAAATCCACCTGAATCAGAAGTGATACATGACTTACTGTGCTCTTGTTTTGCAGCCCTCTGGTAAAATTTCAGCTCAGAAAATAAGGGGCCATTTTCAAGATATTCCTGTTGAGAAATAAATAAACTTGGTGTCATCAAAGGCATTAGAAAGACAACAATTTCTAAAGCAAAGCACGTAAGAAATTCCTAGAGGATGAAATCCCTTTTCCCCCCACATCCATGCCATCTGAAATGTAATTTTAATAAGTAGCTAAAAAGAAAAGTTGTTTGGCAACACATTTTCATAAACAACACAGATTCTTTCAGGCATTATTTAAGACCCTATTTTCAGAAATATTGTAGATCAGGTGTGTTTAAGATCTAATTTTCCTTACTAAACTGTTAAGAGCTGCAATCAAGGAAAGGAAAGAATCATGTCCAGGAAATACTGTGTGTCATGGAAATGCCAAATATATCCCCAAGCGGGAAAGTGTGTTAAAAAAAAAAAGCCACAAGCATGCAATGCAGACCCAATGCTGCAAATAAGGAGAGATAATTAAGAGAAAGAACTGCATGCAAGTTAATAATTTAGAAATGAGAGCTAAACATTACCACTTTAATTACATGAACTGCATCATCTTGTACAGGAACACGAGTATGAGGGGATGCTGCAAAGGAAGAAAGAGATGGAGATCAGGCTGTGTGCAACAAAATATCATTGCAAACAAAGACTGTGCTCACACTAAGACAACCAAAAAGATACACAGCATTCTGTCTGAATTCCTGCTTTTAAAGGTCAGAGCAAATAAAACTAAAACAACACCCAGAGAGAAGTTTTAATCAACAAGTAGAAAAGCAATTTTAACCCACATTTTCAGGAGTCTCTCCCTGGCTGTTAATTAAGGAGTAAGCAGGATGTCCTTCCTCACTGCAGGTTTGCACCACAGTGAGGATTCCATTGTAACAGACTCTGTTTAAGTCGTTCCAGTCAATTGGAAAACCTCTGTATTTGGTTGCTGTCAATCCACTGTCGTGACAAAGACACCCCTCAGAAGTTGTGACCTCCACAGGCTCCAGCCAGGATTGTCAGCTCTCCTCCCTTCCACAGTCCTTTGGCCCCAGAGGTGTGATTTCTGTGCTGACATTATTCAGACAGTGGCCTAAGCTGGGGACAGCACAGCCACCGCCTCCTCGAGGGGAGCGAGGGCTTGTGCTCTCGGAGCAAGTGGGGATTTCAAACCAATAATTGACCACAGGTGCCAATTACAGCCCAGGAGACAGAACCTCCCTGCACAGACAATGCAATCCTATTTTCTTCTGACCCTGAGAGAGCCATCAGTTCTCTCTGATACTACTGAAGCCACATGGAGCTACACTGGGATTAAAATTTAATGAGACTAAATCATCTTTTAGAATCATCACTGAACAAAACTAAAAAGAATACAGTTCCTGGGAAATAAGTGTCCCTTTCAAACTCCTTGTAATGATCAAATACCAACAACAGTCCAGGTGTGAAACACTTCAGCTGGGAGCACACGCAAAAACAGACCACTTTTATCCACATAATAAAATCAAGTAAACTTGGATCTAATCAAACCACCCAAGCTTACTTTTTTTTGATGGTCAGGGCATAAAAATATTTTTACAATAATCAGACTCCTTCAGCTGCCATCTCCCTTTGATTCTATTCAGCATCTGGGTTGAATTTGGCACTGTACACACTCTAAACACCAACAGGGTCCCCACTGCCTTCTGTTTGGCACTTCCCCACCTGAATGAAAACATCCTAAAACAGCAGCTCTGGAAGGTGTGAACCATCCATAGACAAGTAGCAGGAATGTTCAGGGCACAGATTAAAACTACAGCCAGGAAGGAAGTTTTGGTAAACTTTGTTCCTACCATATTGTTGTACTGAACTAGGAACTAGGGAACAGGCACTTATATCTTCACCTTTCTTTGCCACTTGTAGACTGTGTGTTAATAGCTGAAGACATCAGTTTAAAGGAGCACGTCCCATGTGTTTTCATTGCATTCAACAACATCACATTCCCCAAAGAGAATCAGATGTGCTCCCTTACTGACACAGACCAGAGCAGAACCTCTGTATAAACGTGTTTTAGCACCAACTTACTTAACAGAGCTTTGATAGATATAGAGCAGTATCAAATTTAAATGAATTTGAAAGAGTCTGATCTAACTTCCCTGCAGACTTCTTGACATTTTCTAGAGAGGCCTCATTGCTGGTAATGTGGGACAGGCAGCAGCAGCTGCCAGGGTAATGAAGAAGAGCAATTAACAGGAGGCAGCCCAGCAAAGGGGCCTGACCCCCACGGTTCTTACACTGGGCCACAGTGATGCTTTTTGGAGTCACACTGAAAGAACATCCTCAGGAAAAATCAACCCAAAACTAACTGGCAATTGTTACAATGTGAAAAGGGAGAACACTCAGACAAAGCTCAACAGGATCCCAAACGGGAGCCCCACAACATTCAAACCTACAAGAGCAGAAATGGTGTTTTACTGCACATACATGAAACAAGGCACAGCATTCCCCAGGAACAACACTCTAAACTTCTTACCCAGGCAGTGCTTAACCAATCCATCTCATACACACAGACAAGCAGTAGTGTGCATACCTTTTGTCACATCAGTAAAATGAACTGTTCGGATCTCAGGCAGCAACACTTCAGCCACAGCTCAGAAAAGAGACAGACTATTTTTCTGTCCATAAACAAACATAAATGGTTTTTAAAAAATTGTCTCATTACTATGTATAGTTACTTAACAGACTGGAAAGGCTCCCAAGGTTTAACAAACAGTCTGATTACATACCTCATAGCCCACCGCCACATACTCTCCTGCGAGTTTAGCTCCTGGTTAATTACTGCACACCCGTAATTAGCCATGTGCTCGCCTCGTTCTGTGTGGTGGCACATGGCTATTTATAATATTACAATCAGTGAAATGCCAGACTGCAGGACAGTGAGCACGGGCTCTGCAGGAGGCTGTGCTGACAGGCAGGAGGGCTCTCATGGCATAGAAGGACTAGATGGGGAGATTATGTCTGCAAAAAATCCTATAGCAGCTTAGTAAGTGTGAGAGTTCCCTATTTCTGTTGGTTTTATCAGCTAGACATGTGGGGGCACAATCAAAACCACTGTCTGCATAACTGCTAACTGGGAACACTGGTGCCAGGTGAAGCTGTGGAGGGGGCTGTGGCTGTTTCCACCTCATGCCAAGAGGGGTCTCACAAAACATTTGCAGAGGGCACGGCTCTGCCTCCCCTTCCTCCTTCCATCCCACAATCACAGCCAGCTACACAAATTTAAAATGCCCCCTGCAATAAAGCAGTGCAGCAAGATCCACATCCTTGGCCATCATTTCCAACTGCTGAGCCTGCACGACACAGCAAATAACCTACCTCCAGTTATCCCATGTCCAGGATTCCCTGGTCTCGTCCAGGCACAGCAGTTTTGGTCTCATCACCCATTTAAATCGTGGATTTTATCCGTTTTGTTGCCACCACCTCAATTAAGGTGGCTTTCTAAATGTTAACAAGACACAGTAACAAAAGGGTGTTTGTAGATGAGCTGCATTTCCTCCAGCCACCCAGCACAATTGCAGCCCGACAGAGCAACTGTGCCAGCTCCATTTGCCAGTTCAAACGTGCTTGTTGTAGTTTTAGCAGTTAATTTGTGGCAGCCACATTTGGAATATGGTGAAATATTTTCAATGGCTCTCACAGAACCAGTTTTGTTGACAAAGTTTACACAGTGGAAAAGAAAACAGCATTGGTTTGGCAGTTTGGAAGAACATCCCCACTCCTGTCCACAGCTGGTGTCTTTGCCACTGCTGGATATTTTCAGGATATATTTGTTTGGGAAACACGAATAAAACTATTTTCATTAGTTCTGGGGTTGCTAGTATTTTATTTTTGCTTTGTTCCATTCATTAGCTGATCCTGAAGAGCGATTTACCAGCTTAGTTTTTGCAGAAATAGAAACAAATCTCAAAAATACCCCATTTTGGAGTTACAGGCGACCTATCAAAAGAGCTGGGAAAATTCAGACCCCGTTTAAGTCAAGCCAAGAGTTGTTAAATTTAATGGGTAACAAACAGGGTGGAAGTGTTGCTAACAATAAAATAGATAAAATAGAGTGTTATCTAACAATAAAAAAGGATCCAAGTTGCAGCAATAGAATTACTAAGAACAAAATGCACGCAAGTAAATAAAAAGTAGCATTTAACACATCACTATTTCCTGCATGAGGAGGGTACTAAGATAAAATATTTAAAGGCAAACAAATCACATTGTTTCCCCCTCTCTGACATTGCAATATCCAATATTTCCCAAGAATTGAAACATTCAGTCCTTGAAGGGTGTTTAAACTCCACTTTTAATGCAGCCTAAGGAAGATCTGCTTCTCTGTTACTTTATAGCTGCATCATCATTTCCTGGACAGGCTCTTTTCTGAGCAGTGTTTCTGAACAGGTTTTATTCTGGATTCTTCTCCCAGGAAGCTTTATAAATGTAGAGTTTTATTATTCAAACTACACAGACATAGCTCTCCATACCCTGCTTGCGGAGCCGCCTTTCACAAGACCCAACCAAACTGATTTTGGGAGAAAATCGTGTTCAACTGCTAAACTGTTTTGCAGATTACTCCAAATGCCTCCAAGTTCAGAGCATTCAGCACTGGTAGGAAATTTCAGAACGTTTCTGACTCATGTTTCTGGGAAACCTCAATCGTGACTCAGCAGAGCCAAAGTTTTCTATTGCACAGCAACGAAGCCACTGTTTGACTTTCAAAGTTAACTCCCCTGAGCTGGGATAGGTGTGACACATCCTTTAACCCCAGGCAGAACAGCTCTGCATGCTCTGCTCTTACAGCACTCTCACATGGGAGTCCAGGCCTCTAATATTTAAAACTTGATGCACAAACTGTTTTCTGGCAAGGTTTTGCTCCAGCCCATCTGCTTGTCTGACATGGTGCCCACTCAGAAGATCCTATGCCAGTTCCAGCAGGGTCCAGGTGCCAAAGGCAGCTGAAGGAGTGCCCTCCATAAGGCAACAGGTTCCCTCCAAAGCTCCTCCTGCTCAAAAAAAACACTCCACACTGATCAAAGAAATAAAACAGAGAAGCCAAACCTGCTCTCTTGACTTTCTGGTATTAGTCAGCAAAGCAGGGTCCAAGTCCCTCCCAGAACTCTCCAAAGCTGGACTAAGAAGAGCACAACAGCTCCCAGATCACAGGCCACTCATAGGGAAAAAACCCCAACACCTCACGTGGCAGAACACTGCAGTGGAGCAGGAATGGTCTCTGCACACTTTGGAACAGGCTTTAGAATATTGCATGAAAATGAGTTACACTTGCAGCGTTGAGACTTGTACCTTACAGAGGACCCAAACAAAAGAAAGGGGGAAGATTCAAAGGGAAGCAGCCATCCCCAGCTGAAGGAAGGAGTATTTTGTCTTTAACAGGTGGTGCAGGCTGGTCCTGCACCCTGTGCTCAGCCCTAAGTACCCCCCGAGTAAGCAAAATCAGGATAAATTTATAATTTGTCTGCCTACAGATAGTGTGAAAAATTAGGTAATCTGCTTGCAATATCTGTATTTGTATAGTTTAATATTAGTGACTAGACACAAACACTCCTTCCTGAGTGTTGTTTGCCTGCTCACAAACTTATTTTCGCACTAAGGTTCACAATGAGACCTTTGATGAAATGCATTTTAACATCTGAGGGTTAAGAAAAATCCATCCCTAACCTGAGTTACCTGCCAATGCTTTTAATTACAGAACTTTGCCATTAATATTCTTCTTTCCATTGAGCTAATAAAAATCGTGCTGAATTTATATCTTTTGGTATCATCTTTACTGCATTTCTAATTCATTTGCTTCACTCTAATAAATATTTTCAGTGAAGTTAATTTAAGCAAACTGCTGAAGTACTTTGTTTCTCCAGAAACAATTGCTAAAGCCAGCTTCCCAAGCAAACCAAGCAATGAAGAGTAGGACAAGGACAGAGTGTGCTTCTGTCAATGTTTCTCTTCCTCTACACACGTACACCCCCACTCAAAGCTATACAAACTATCCATGGAAATTATTGGGTTTGAAATAGAAACAAACTGTCTTTCAATCTCTCAGCCTGATTCCCAGAACAGCCAGGGCAGAATGTACTATGATGAACACCATCTAACAACCCCCTGTGTATATAAATACAAAAAAAATACATTTTTTGGAGAACCACCAGTTTCCATGAGAAGGAAGCCTGCAAGGAGAGAGTGCTGTCTACAGCAGGTTCCACTGTGACAGAGGAATCTTAACAAAACATTGTGTGACCTTTCTGCACTTAAATTTTCAGTCCAAATTGTGCATTAATAGAGTGCTTGCAGCAGGACTAGAGAGTGATTTATATAAAGACTGCTGTTAATTACTGACTGTGACAAATGAGAGAATGTAAGGCTCCTCAACTCTTGGTTCATTTTCCAGTGTGCTGCCACTGTACTCCACAGAGCTACAAACCAGTTGAGACCACCAACACCTCATGTTCTACCTCAGCTGCTCTTCCCTCTGCTCCCCCTTATCCAAGGGACAACAGTTCTGAGGTGCCTGAAACCAAATCAACACCAGTTACATACATACAGTAAAACTTCCCATGTACAATGGGGTAGCTAATTCCTGTTGATGATCCATATTGTTCTTGCTATGACAAAAGCAATGCTTCTGAGATCTAGAACATCTCTGAGAGGATTTTTGTTGCTTCTGTCAGCAACTGGGAAGGATCAGTATTTGAAAGCCTTGTGCTGCTGGATTTGCTCTGGCTGAGGTGAAAATGCAAAGGGAATCCAAGGAAAGGAACAGGTCGACAAAGAAATAAACAAGTTGGCACAGACTGGAAAGAGAAAGAATAATCAGAAAACATTTGTGAGGCAGGACAGAACCAGCAGACAGTGGTAACTTCCACGCACATGGAACTATTTACATCCTGGGTCTCGGGGTCAGTAAAGGGCTTTGAGCAGCTCTGATTTAGTGCACAGAACCTTCCTCCACAGAATGCAGCCCTTGTAAATATATTTTGCAGAGATACTGTAAAATTCCCCAAGAACGTTGTTATGGATTAATGGAGTATGGAATAGTCTTAATGGGAAATTAGGCTATAACAACGCACATCAAAATCTTTACACTGCCACTGTAAAAATACTTATTAAAAGATATAGCTGGCAAAGTTAACCTTTACTTTCATAAAAGGGCTGTGCTCTTCATTCCTGGCAGGCAATCGAACCTGCCTCCACTCTCCTGTCTGCCCAGCTCTCCACAGCTCTTTCTGGGTTATCTTACCCCTGAAAGTTAGTGCTTCTCTCACAACCTGCACCAAAAATTAGTCTGAACAGCACAGAGGTGTCTTTCAGCACCAAGCATCCCTATCTTACTCTTAAAGGTTTGTCATCTACTTCACATCCCTTGGCTGTCAAAGAGCTGAACTGTTTTGTAGCATCAAGCCCCCAAAAGAATGGTATGATTTATATGATATAAACACATATCAGATATCAAGAGGTGGACAAAGAAAGACAACTTCAGTCAGTGTCAACACTTATGGATAAAATGTTGTCCATTTCCTCTTTAATTGTAGGATGAGCTACAAGGGGAACTGAGCCTTCAGGTAATGCTACAGGTAACATTCACTGTCCCTACTGACAGAAGAGATTAAACCAACACAAATACCATCACAAAAGTGGCAGCTGCATTTCCTCAGCCATTCTGTCACTCCTGAAAACACAGAACACCAAGGGTCCCAGGCTGTATTCTCCTTCTGAACTAATCCACTGACTGCTTTCCACCTCAGTTCAGTGGGAGCCAAACTGCAACACACACCACAATACATGAAATCACCTCAGTGGTCTGTGGGATCAGGCAGAAAACTCATCAAATCTACATAGAACTGACTGAATCTCACGTGCTAAACCACCCACAAGGTCCAGTGTGACCTGACTGCAGCAGAAAATGACAGAGCTGTATCCCAAGTGATTCAGGAACATCATGTTTTTTGGTTTATTACTCTTGGAGAACTACACTCACTTTGACCTTGCTTTCTGCACTGCACCCCCAGTTCCCTCAGACCCTTCTGTGGGAGACTTCTGCAAGTTTCCAACTTCCTTTCCTTTATCCTTGAATGGCAATATCCAGAGACACTTTAACTTCACTTATTATCTCATGCTAAGGCCTATTTTCTATGGTTACATCTAATATATGCTCTATGCACAGCACCTCTCAAATGTAACCAACTAATGTTTCAAAGAAGGTCATAACAAGATAACAGATACCAAAAGGAAAAAGAATGTAAATATTCTAACAGTGCCCTATCTTTTGACTCCTCTGTATCTGCACTTAGCTGAAACCCCCATGGTTCCCACTGGTTCCATCTGCAGAGCAGTGAGATGTGTGTGACCCACAGGAATTCCAGAGGAAACCAAACCAGAAACTCCTCTACAGGAACCTCTCAGATGTGCTCCAACTACTAACAGTGACATCAGGATTCAAACCAATTCCTCCAGCCTCAAACCATGCACTTGGTGAGGCAATTCAGTGCAGCAGGCCACACCAAATCTAGCCCAAAGTAAAACAAGCCCTAGATTTCAGTAAAGGGGAGCTGTAGGGCCATACCCACTGACGGCTGCCATGTCCTCATTCCCTGCTTACACCAAACTATCACAAGCACATACACAGTCTTAGTTTTCTCCAGGTTCCTCAGTGAACTGAGTTTACTCTGTGGAAAAGCAGAAGCAGTGGAATTTAGGTCATTACTGAAACCGCTTTGCTCTGTTTGCACAAGCATTTGGTGGAACAAAGTGCCAGACTACTCCTTTTTCCCTCCCTAGAAAGTTTCTTCACCCAAACCTGAAGCCCAGGTGCAACCTCAGTCCAGATGCACAGGTACTCTCCCATGGTTCACCCTCCTGTAGTTTACAGGCACGTGTTAATAGCTGGAAGAACAGCACAACTGGGAAGCCCTTTTCACAAGCAGCATCTGGGAGACAATCAGAACTGTATTTTCCATGGCAGAAACACACAAAAAGGAGAAGCTTAAACAAAGAGGATATAACTGATTTATGCATAAAAGGAAGTTGGTTTGTGTATAGGAGTGACTTGCTTATGAAGTTTTAAGCATTAATATTCCTAATAGAGTTAATATTACTCTAACTTAAATAGATCATGTTTGGCTCCAGGGACAATGTACTGAACTGCTTCTAGGTAATTCTTTACCGCTGTCTCAACACTAGCTCAATTTATTTCAAGTTCAATTTTGACAAGTTCAAGTCCTGAACAGTCACTGTGGACTAGTTTGTGTATGCAATGAAAAAAAGAAAAACCAAACTGCCAAACTCATAATATTGCCTTGAACACAGGATTTGCTCTTTCAGAGAGCCCAGCAACAGTAATATGCATTATACAGTCTCCAGTGACCCAGAATGCTTTACAAACCGCCTTTCAGAACTACTCACTCCTCACAAAGCACAATCTCACTGAACTGCAGCAGCTGCTTCTGAAGAAAACACAGAAGCATATCTAGGCCAGAGCAAATAAAGAACAGCATTTCCACCTCTGGTGAAAAGGTCTGAATTTAGGGGCAACGCCCAGCTAACTATCGTTCCTGTTACATACCTTGGATGTTTGCTTGGCCAGAAAACAACATTTCCAACAGCCAAAAACTGAAAGAGTGCTACAGAGCATGACACTGGCCTAAGCCCAAAGCAGTGCCTAACAAAAGCAACTTTTTCTTTTGAAAGCATCACCTGACAGCGCTCTTTGACAGCAGCACCGTGATTGCCCCACCCAAATCCATAGAACAGTGCACTAGAATAACCAGAAACTGAGCGGGACAGCCCGTGGAGAACACGCTGCACCATCAGCAGGAACGGAACAGGAAGAGTAGGGAAAAACCTCAGGAAGCCACACTTCAGCAATGATCACCACCAGCATGTAAACAACAGTAACTTTTAAAATCCTTTCTGCTTTATCCAGCTTAGAAAGTTACAAGTCACCCTCTTAATTACCACCGCTTTTTTACCTAAATAGATCAGGCCAAATCCTCCCTGGCCGATCTGACTGCCCAGCCTCCAGGTTTTTCCTTCGGTGTCTTTCAGGATCATGTCTTTAGGGAGAGGGACTGGCAGCTTGCCTTTGCCGGGACCCTTGGGCGGCATCGTACCTTGAGAGGGGGAGAAAACGAAAGAGAAAGTAGGTTGAAAAAAAGCTGCCAGAAGATACACTCTATCCCGGTGGGCTTTGCCCGCAGAGCGCAGCAGGGGCGCAAGGCGCTGCCCCTCAGTCCCGCTCCCCCTCACGCACCTCTGCAGAGCGCCCTCGGCTTCCCGCCGCCGCCGGCCGCAAACTTCCCGGCCGGGAACTTCCGCAGCAGCAGCAGGAGGAGGAGCGGGCGGCGGGATGCCGTGTTCCTGCGGGGAAACCCTGGGCGGGGAGCGGGGCAGGGCCGGGACACCCCCAGGCCGGCCCCGGCCGGGACGGGACTCCCGCCGTCGCCTCAGGGCCCTCAGCGGGGCGGGGCGCGCGCCATTTCCCGCCTCCCCTCAGCCCGCCCGTGAGGCGCCAACACCGCCCTCGCCTCAGGGCGACGGAGCTACGGGGAGATGGAGGCAGCAGAAGGAGCTGCTTGTTGGGAGTCAGAGCAGTGGGGAGATGGAGCGGGGAGTTGGACCTGGGAGTTGGGAGACGGAACAAGAGGGGGATGGGGGACGGAGCAGGGAGATGGCACCCTCGAAGCCGCTTCAGCCCCCAAGCGCTCCGGCTCCTCACCTCAGGGAGGTGATGGAGGACGGAGATGGCACCTGCCAAGCCGCTTCAGCCCCAGAGGCTTCGGCTTCTCGCCTCAGGGGGGAGGAAAAGGGAGATGGAGAAGGGAGATGGGAGATTGGAGACGGAGTAGCAGGGAGAGAGAGTAGACGGATAGGGCACGCAAAGCCGCCTCAGCCTCGGGTGCTCCAGCTCTCCAGCTTTTTTAATCTGGGCTTTGCAAGTTAGAAACTTTTTCTTTCCTTTTTTTTTTTTTTTTTAAAGGTATTTGGTGTTTAGCGAAGTAGGTGATCAGACTGTGTCCTGACTGAGGTAAAAAAAATACCTCAGCTCACAAGGGTTTTGGGGTGCAGCAAATCCCTTCAGGAGGTGCAGTGAAATCACAGAGCTGACATGGTGCCACCCCTCTGGCCACTTCGATTTTACCTCAGGATCCTCCTGGCAGAGGACAGGGATCACGATTTACACACAGAAACACAGGTACCCCAAAACAGCACAGGGAAGGGGCAATGCCACCTCAGGTGGGTCAGCCAGTGCTCCAGGAGACAGACATCTGACCCAGGGGTGGATCAGCCCCATCACCTTGGCAATAAAGGATACAGTGAGGTGGGGTTTAATTCCCCAAGATCCCAGGGAAACAAGCCGCCATCTTGAGCTCAAGCCGCCATTTTGTGTCAGCTTTGCTTTATTGTCAGGGCCCGTTCCCCCAGGTGGAGCTCACTGGGGGCCACCACAACATAGTGACAAGTCCTTTTGAGAAAAAAAAAAAAAAAGAGAGGTTTAAAACTTAAACTTCTAAGTCATTTTTTAAAAAGAAAAGATTTTTTTTAAAGTTCCAGAATAATCAAAATCCAGAACGTCTTCAGCAACCTCATAATTTGCAGGTGAACTTAAAAGTAGTGACACAGATTATGACTGCAAAGTCTGTGTTGCTATCAGTACATTAAGCCTTAATGTAACACCTTTTCTGCTTCGTCAGTCTTCCAGGCTTTGTGGTTTTATCATCAGTGAAAGGACCAGCTCAAAAATTGCCAGCAGAAAGCTCGGCCATAAAGGGTAGAAATTCAAGATTGCCATAAAGCATTTCATAGAGTTTCCCCTTTTAGCAACAGCTGTCAAAACAGACTGTAAGAGAGTGGTGTTGGGGTTGTTTTGTTTATTTAAAAGAAACAAACAACTACAGATGCCCAGTCCAGCATCAAAGAAACCTTCACCACTTATGGAGAGAATTCACACTTTTATTCAATTTGAGCAGTGCTTGGGGTATCTGTTGCCTGGGGTGAAACCACTATTCTACCAGAGGTGAAGAATATTTTCAGAAGTAAATTGTCTCTAAATACTTGCCTGGGAATCAGAGGATAAGCCTCTGTTTAAGGAAACAGCTTTTTTTGCTCAGCTATTGCAAAGAGGTGTACACATGATTAAACTAAAACAAAAGTGTATTGGGGATCTTCCTGCTTCCGAGTTTTTTTCCCTGCCCACAAAATTTCACCAGAATAAGAAAGTAAAACAAATCAGATGTGGTTTATTTTGTCATCCAGACATCTAGCAGATACCAGTGATAGTATTACATTGCAAGCAGACATCTACATTGTTACGTAT
Source organism: Pseudopipra pipra (assembly GCF_036250125.1). Classification (NCBI taxonomy): domain Eukaryota; kingdom Metazoa; phylum Chordata; class Aves; order Passeriformes; family Pipridae; genus Pseudopipra; species Pseudopipra pipra. The sequence goes on along the minus strand of NC_087551.1, from coordinate 2,264,965 downwards.
CTCAAGACAGTTTGTTGTTGGGTTTTTTTTTTTTTTTGATCCAGGAGAAAACACCATAAATTAAAAGACTCAAAATTTGTAGAAATTGTATGGAGAAAAAAAATAGAATGAGTATGAATGAATAGTAAGAGGCATGATCCTAAAGAAACAGAACTGATTAGATATTCCTATTTTTGTTTTATTTGTAAGTATGTTAGAACTGGAATTGCCTTTTGTCCCCACAAAACCACTGAGAATACTTTAACATCAGCAAATTAGTAGGACACATTGATTTAATGAGAGGTTGGGGCTCAATGCAAAACTTCCCAGCTTGTAAATATGAGTTGTTTTGAGCTCATTTAGCTCTTTTTATTCATGAGCAAGATCACAAAAGAAGAAAACAAGTTCATGCAGTTCTGAGGAATAATGAAGTAATCAAAAAAAGGCTATTTCAAAAATAGCCATTATAAGCTAATAGCCAAACTAAAAGTAAAAATAGGTGCACAGGGGTCTATTTAATTGCTAATGGATACAGTAGCATAATGCAATCTGTTACTGGTTTTGAAAACTGAAGTCTTTATCTATATTAATATTGTCCAGAAAGTTCTTTTCTTCCATTTTAGGCAACAAGACCACATGGCATCCCTTTGACTCCCACAACACACACCTGCAGAGGTAGTTAAGGTTTTTAAATAAAAGTTTTCTTGTCCTAGTAAAAGGCACTGCAAATTTACAGCTTCAACTCCATCCAGATGGAAGAATACCTGAAGCCTGAGCCATCCTTGATAACTTGCAGCTCCTTCACAGCTCACACAGTGTAACATTCTGTCGTATAAAAGGGTTCAAGGTATGTATGCTACAAGTCATGGAAAATAACTGTGGGGTTGTTGGGTTGTTTGGAGTTTGTTTGTTTGTTTGTTTGTTTTTGAAAGAGAATAGGTATGAAGGTAAAGATTTTCAAGCTTTTATCATTCATTACAAGAGTTTAAAACCCTTACAGGCAATTGCACAGGAAGGCAATAGAGACTAATAATATCACTCATTCAAAAAAAAAATACTAAAAAGAAAAGTTTCCTTCACATACCAGACCACTCCCAAAGAATCAGTTTATTATTTAAATCCAGATCTTTATTAATAAATAACAGTAACTAGTAGGCCCACAAAAAGTAGTACACGAATGTTCCTAGCAAGTATTTTACAAGTCCATTTTGGACACTGTAAAACACAAAATTCCCACATACATGTTTTTAAAAATCAACAGCCCCCAGGCTTTACCTGAGAAAGGCTCTAACCAGATTAGAAGTTGATAGCAGGCCCTTTGGCCCTATAAATAGCACATCCCTGGGTCTGTGGGTGGGACTAAGGAATCCTCTTTTCCTGTTGGGCTGAACTGGACAGAAGGCTTTTTTCTCAGCAGGGCATTAGCAACCCTCCCAAAAAACGTGAGCCTCATTTAGGCACCTTAAAGCCTCTGTTGCCTTCAAAGTTGCTACAAATTAGCAAATTAGGTGATGTAGGGGGCAAGAAGGGCCAAAATAATTATAGATACCAGGGTGGTTTTCTTGCTTGGTTTTGTTTCTTTCAGGAAATCCTAATTATTACAGAAGCAATTTCCCTTCAAGGTCATACAGCCACTACTACTGCCAGACTCAAGAATCCTTACAGGAGAAAGGTGTGTATTCTAATAGGAGTGAAAGTGTACAAATCCTACCAGTATCAACCAAAAATGCTATCAGATTGCTGTTATTTGACTTCCAGTTGGCACATTGCTGCAAACAGCTGAAGGCCACAGGCCCTGCCCTGGAGGATTTATCCTGGGTGCAGTTCAACTGCATTTGTTTCTGTCTTTGTTTTAAAGCACTCTGCATTGAACATTCAGTCCATCTCCCCTTTATTTTAATCTTTTTTTCTTCTCACTGCTGAAAGCCAAGCTTGAATATAGACTGTTGCAGTCAATTATATGAAATCTTGCAGTATCACATACTCAAAGCCCCTCAAATTTGCTGCAGGAGGTGAGCACTTGCAGCTTCTCTCACTGTTGCATTGTGATGCTTTTGTGGTATTTAACGCTGACATTTTAGCCCTTCCACATTTAATTCCCCCCCCTTCTCCAGACCTCACTGTTGCTTAAAATATCATGGCTAAATTTACTCTAGAGATGTAACATCTCTGTATTAAGACCATTGACAGCCAGGCATCAAGTTTCCCAGTTTCTGCTGAGAAAACTATTTGTGTTAGTGCATCTGCTCAGAGTCCCCTGCTCTGGCTGTGCCTGTTCCGTTGTCACTGTGCTCGCTGCCACTTCCTCAGAACTTTGGAAGTGATTACTTTTTGCAGTATCAGGGGATCTCCAACATCCAGGGGCCATGTTGCTCAACTCAGTCATTGTCTGGGTGCGCTGACACCCATTTCAGAGACTCCTGACTCCATTTGGTGGGACTGGCCCCCTGATTGAGATCACCTAATTACAATAATTAGGCAGCTCACCTCAGGATATTATGAGAGCAACCCACCCAAACCTAAGTCCATATGGTTTGCAATAGCTAATGAGTCAGTTAATGTGCTATGTCCAGGAGTAATGGACACTCAATATGGATGGCATGGAGACATCATTTACCAACTTCCTGACTGATTAAGGTTTTTCATGTAGACACTTCTTGTGGTTTGCATCTCGTGCTAAGTTCAAAGTATTAAAGGCTTTTACATGTTAAACAGAGCGGAGGAAAACAGCTGAGACTCTTAAAAGGCAGGTAAGAAAATACTCCTCTCTTTAAAGAAAATACAGAAGATTGGAAATCCTGGGAATTTCATCTGAAATATAATACTGGGAATTATTTGAAAAGTGCTGGTAAAGTACAGGAGATGGCAATGGCAATAGGTGACATCTGCTTTAGTGTAGAGTAGCCTGAATGAATGACTCCCACACTTCCAGAGGGGGCACTTAGCCTCTGGAATTTGTGTACCCAGTCTCCTTTAACACTCCCCCTGCTACCAATGCCATGGAATTGAGCCCCAGTTCTGAACTAACCAGATCAGGGCATCAATACAACAAGGGCAAACCTGGCAACAGAAGCACCAAGAGCCCTGAAGCAAGTAAGGGATGTGTGGCTTTTGAATGAGTTACAGAATCTGCCCAGCCAGGGCCGGGATTCCTGTCCCCGAGCCTCTTCCTGCTCTCCTCATTTTCATGGCTGTTGGGATGAGATGTGACTCCCTGTTCCTGTCACTGTAGCTGAAAAGACAGTCAGACCCTGACTGTGTTCCTTATCTGTTGGGTGTCAGGGGTTTTCTTGCTCGTGCCTTTAGAAAGCACTTATTTCTGAGCACTGAAGGAAAAGCGTTTTCCATGTTTACTTTCAGAAATGTGTGAAGAGGTGATCTAAGTTTATTGTTGCTCTGGGAATGGCTTTTGTTTGCAGGGAGAGCAGGATGTCTAGTGGCTGGAGCAGAGAGGGGGATCAGGAATGATTTCCCTTATGGGACTAATTCCTGGAGTCCTAATCCTGGCTCTGCTACTGACTGACTTGACACGAAGAATTTCATTTTTGTGTCGTTTTATCCATTTGAAGCACTCTGGGTGGCTTGGTTGGAGGCACTGAGATTCTCTGGAATGGGATAAAGAGATTACAGGAACATTAGTGGTAGCACACCAGTGTTCGTGGTCAACAAGAAGCAGTAACTTCTTTTGTGGTGTGTGTGAAAAGGTTTGGAGAAGCCAAGAGGAATTTGGCAAAGCACTCAGGGAGAAGGTGCATATAATCACTTCAGTCTTTCCATTTCTGGGATTAACCACATGAAGTTGTTCAAGAAGGGAAACTCATCTGTCATAGCATTCATTATTCACATATCAATGCTACTTTTTATGTATAAACTTAATTATGATGAGGGGATATATTAAATATGACTCGTTTTACTGCAAGATTGATTTTTTTTTTCCCCTGACCTCAGAATAAATATTGATCTTCATGATCTTTAAATGTAGTGCAAAGGTTGTTTTATTAATGGCATATTAATAGAAAGTAGCCCTGACCATGCAATATTAATATATTTGCATTGTTAGTCTCAGATCCCATCCAGAAGGAAGGAGGCAGGGTGCCAATGCCTTCTTTCCCAGGAGAGATCAGGAGGCTGTTGATTTTAATGACCGTTAAGACTCCTTTCAGTTTGTTGTTGTGTTTTGGTTTTGGGGTGTGTTTGGGAGTTTTTTCATTAAAAACAGCGGTGAAGTGACAAATCCAGTGTATGATATGCCTGATAAAATAGTGCTGTGTCATGTGTCCAGCATTCCCAGGAAAGCAAGGCACTGTCCTGGCCTGATGGTGCTCCACTACCCACTGCCATGGGGTCAATTCCATGAGCAGAATCACAGTGGAGAGAAAACAAGGGATAATTTGGTGATTTGGGATTCAGTGTCTGGGGCTCTGATTTCTTCAATAATCAGGCTAGGAATTTTCCTAACAGCTGATTTTTAAAAGCAGTTGTCTTAGTCAAGTGAGGGTTCACTTCAATTAATTTATTTTTCTCTTCTGATTTGCATTTATAGTGACTCTTGAAAATCCAGGCTTGGAGCTGCTGTTCTAATGGTTGGCTGAACCAAGGCAGGTGTGTTGTTTTTAAATACTCCTCACAGGGGAATTGTATGTGATTTTTTCCTGAAGTCTGCTCTATAAAGAGCAGGGATACGAGATCACACACTGAAATAACCTTTAAATAGTTCCTATAATTCCTGAGAAAACAGTGCCCACTTAGCTAAAGGATGCCTTTTATAAACCCTGTGTTATCAGCAGTCTTTCTGTTTAATACATATTTTGAGTGGTTTGTGCCAGGTGACACCAGTCAAGAGGCAAGATGACAACTTCCATTCCATAGTTTATTAGAACCAAAGGAAATATATATGTCCAGTATCACACATTGCCATACAGGAAATACTTACAATTAAGAAAGGGCTGTGACATAAGCCACTAAAAATCTGGTAACCTGACTTCAAAACTTTGCAGCTTTAGAACTAATTTTGACAGAAAGAATAATCACAGTCCATCATGATAACTGGAAAGTGGAATAAAAGGCACTACTGCTTTGCATCGTGCCAAAATAACTTGGTATCTATCTTTGCTAAGAAAACTAGACAAGAGAAGTGTGATAGAACCAATTCATTTGGACTTAAAGGTGTTTAATGCAGAATTACATGGGAAACTATTAATTAAGCTGGAGAATGTGTGAGTAAGTGCAAAAAGTGTGAAACAGTGGGCAAGGAGTAATAAACTGAAAGGGGCAATAGCAAATGCCAGAGAGGTTACCAGTTTCCAAGGGACCTACCTCAGGACCTGTGTCATTCAGTATTACTGATTCCATGGGCAACAAAACCAAAATAGATGTGTCCTTAACCAATTTGCTGAAGAATAAAGTTGTGAGGCACTGGAGTACTGGTGTAAGAGAAACAAAACAGAATTTCATGATACAAAACTTATGGCTTTGCTTCTTGAAACTGCTGGTATGGAGGAAGAAGAGGAGAATCAAGGATGACTGTGAGCAGGTAACGGGACTTTAAATGTCTGAAGAAAAGTCAGACCTGATTCTAGGTTGTATCAAATCAGATATTTTTATGATGAAATAAAAATACATTTTTGATAGTCTTTCACTGAGAATTCACCTTTACAGTCCTGTCCACTCTGTAAGTGTTAAATCACAAAAGTTGTCTCAACCAATGCAGAGGGCACTGATCACATCCAGTTTTTCTGTGAAAAGCAGAGCTAGATTGTGGAGTGGAAGAGCAACTCTTCTGCTGGAGAGCAGTTCTTGTAAGAAACAGATTTGATAAGAAACTGTGAAGAAATTTCTTGCCAGAGGCAGAGTAAGCAGAATTCTGTGGTTTTTCAGATGTCAGGTGTGTCGAGGGGTAGGAACACACATAAACAGTACATAAACAGTAAGTGGTAGGGGATTAATTAACTTGATAGTTGGATGGAGAGCTGGGCAGAGAACAGAAAGAGGATATTTGTTTTGTACCTTCAGAAAGGTAATAACGAGGCTGAAGGTGTTATGATGTGTATTATAGGTAGATATGATAATATTTTAGGGTATTCAGGGCTAGATTTTGCAGTCAAGCCACCTTTCTCTGCTTCATGATGTGAGCACCTATTACTTGCATATACTTTCATCCCTTGCACAGGAGAAAAGGGCAAGAACTGATGAGTTTTGAGATAATTTTGTTTTTTCCCCATAGGATTTTCTAGGAAAAGAAGTGATTTCAGCCAATTTAAGCACTGTTATTAGTTTGGTGCTTCCAAAGTGTAGAGATACAATAATGGCTATTCCAGTAAATTAAGACAATGGCATTTAACTAGTGTTCCAGTAACATCTTGGGCTCAGTTTGTCCCAGAAGTTTTCAAGGGAAAATTGGACCTGTTTACTCGTTGCCTTAATATTTCGATGAAAATGTAACTTTTTTGCACTTTTCTGTGACTTTAAAAATTAGTAACTAACTCCCATATTAGGGATATCAACAGCCACAGTTAATGTATGCTACTGCAGAGGGTCCTGTGAATTTGCTTGTTTGTTTGTGTGTCTGCTCTTGGCTCCTCTGCTTCTGGGTGTGATATTTTATTGGAGCACATGATTTAAAGGAGCTGGTTGCCTGCTGGGGTATTTATCCTATATAAATTCTACATTAAATGACAAATTTTAGACCCATCAGATCTGGGCAGAAGACTAAGTCCATCCATTGAAATCGTATTTGTATCATTACTTTCTAATGAATTCTGTACTACAGCAGGTGTCAAATCATATCTGTTGTTTTGCAATCGAGGACGAATAGAAGATGTATTGCTGTTGCAAATGAATCTAATATGAATCTAATGAGCAGTAATGAGCAACTGTTTTGTCATTATTGAGGCAACCACTGTGATGCTAATAAACTCTCATTTCTGCTCTTTAGAAAAAAGCACTGACCAGGATTTATAACGTGGCCTTAATGTCCCAAAAGCCTGAGGCAAAAGAGAAGAGTGGAACCCCTAAACTGAGCATAATTTAGTAATTTTCTGTGTGGCAGGCTTCTTATTTTCTCTTATTAAACGAAACCTGGTTTAAGTCTTTCAAGCTTTCTTACATTTGAAAGGAAAAAGATGAAGAATGAGTGTCTATTAAGGGAACATAAAGTTAAGGAGATGGGCATTCTGCCTTAATTTTCTTTAACATAAGTGCACTAATTCCATACTTCTACACTTGACAGTGCTTCTGTAGTGATAAAGGCAACTGTGTGCAACTGTTTTAAAAGCAGTCACTTTAAAAGTAACAGGCCATTAAATCAATATAGAACTATAATATATTTTGGGGGAAATATAACAACTCTTTTAATTGAAGCTTCATTTTTTTTTTAATTTATTTGCATTCTCCATGGGTCCTAAGAGTGCTGAATAAACAGAAATACCTTTGACACAATAGCATCAATAGCTGTACCACATAACTGAAATGTAAACGAGTTCTGACTCCTGTGTGGCTCTGCCTTTCCCTAGTATCAATAATACATGGAATGATACATAAAGCTGTGGAAAAGGGACAGCTGGGTACACGGTGCTCACAAGTGGAGCACAGGAAAACCAGTCAGCACTGCTTTTCTAAAAGCTAAGTACTATACTTCCATCAAAAAATAATGCTTCTGTGTATACAGTCTTCATGGACTCATCTCTCTGTGCAATAAAGCTGGATGCACTGGAGAGATCATTCCAGTATTTCATTTGGAGCTCTGAACTGTTCTGTGTAGGGTGCAGCTGTTTGCTTTACTACAGCACACTGCAGACTCGCTTTAAGTGCTCAGTGGAGACCGTGTGGCCAATATTTAAGGTATTCTATAGCCACAGCAGTGACACTGTGAATTCCTGAGCGAGCCAGGGGATGGGCAGTGGGGCACATCACAGCAGCCATCCCTCAGAGCTGCAAATAAGGTATCAAAGGGGGTGTGAAACCAGAAACTGTTCCTTCAGTGCTGGGGCATCCAAAGGACTTTGGGCCCTCTGAGCAGGAGCTCAGTTAGCAACAGTTCTCATTCACTGGCGTTCCAGTTCCATGTCCTGCTGCAGGAGGGAGGGGAGCACAAGTCAGGCTTTCCATCAGTTGTCCTGCCAGTGCTGGGCTGTTGTCAGGACGGGCCATTGCATTCAGCTTCTCCTCCCAGCATCAGGAATACATGGAGCAGGTTTACTCCCCTTCAGGGACACCACAGGATTGGGTTTCAGTAATGCTTGATGTGCAGAGTTGAAAAAGGCAACTCAGCCCAACAGCATCAGTGTTCTGGAGCTCACCTTTCTAGATGTATCCACACTCATTCCAAAATTCACATGGCTTCTTTCACTCCTGAGGGAATTAGTTCTCATACTCCTCAACTGTTTTGTACCACAAACCAAGGCATGGTGAGGGGAAACAATCAGAAGCTTTGCTTTGAAATTGTAACCCTGATCTGAACTAAACCCCTGGTGGAGATGCATCCATAGTGTAGAAGAAAAGGTGAAGCAAGAACAGTCCCAAGTCCAAGCATTACTATTAAACTACCACCTTTAGTCAGGAGAGTCCATGAGTTGCACATGATGTAAAAGGATTGTGATTCTAAAGTTTTTGTAAGAAACATCTGATTTCTTTGTGCATTATGGTGTAATGCACTGTATTAATTTCTTCATTGGGGATTTGATTCCTTAGATGATACAGAAATTTTTGTGACACAGCACATCTAATGAGGAATTAATTGTACCATACACAGAAGTTACAGTTTGAAGGTATAAATTAATATTGCATAAAAGTTCAAGACTATATTTCACTTTGGTATCTACAATTTCACAAAATCATAGAAATCAGCTGAGATCACTACAATTTTTCTGCCTGTATGAGATGGAAGTGCCCTGTGTGAGTGTCTGTCCCTGACACTGTCATTACATCACTCCAGTGACCTGCTGTAATTGAGTGGTTCATCCCATCAGGGCTTTATGGAAAGTAGATTGGCATGGGAAGGCATTTGAGGAAATCCCTTAAGGATGGAAATATCACTTGCAGGAATCCAGAGGCATGTCTTTAAGAAAAGAAAAAAGATTTCCTTCCAAGAATCCCAGCCTTCATGTGCTACTGCTTTTTACATAAATAATGAAACAGCTGTTTAGCATAACCACTGAAAGCACTGAAAACACCAAACCCAGCCAGTCTCCAGAGACAGCCTTCCCTTTGCTTATGGCTCTCTCCTCTGTTCTGTTGCCTCCTTGGAGTAAATGTCAACAACAAATTAATCAAGGGGTCATTAAGCTCTAATAATCTTTCCCAGTCCATCCCCTTGATCACACAGAATGGAATCACAGAGTCATTTGGGTTGGAAAAGACCCTTAAGATGGTCAAGTCCAACTGTTAACCCAGCTCTGCTGAGGCCACACTAAACCAGGTCCCAGATTCCAAATCTACTCCTCTTTTGTGTAGTGAATCCATGACTTCCTTGGACAGCCTGTTCCAGTGCTTGACAACCCTTTCATGGAAAATTTTTTTCCTAATATCCAATCCAAACATCCTGTGGTGCAATTTAAGGACGATTCCTCTGGTCCTGTCACTTGTTAGCTGGGAAAAGAGACTCCCCCACCCACGGTTCTCTACCTGCCTCTGTGGGGCTGGAGCAGGGAAAAAATGCACCTTCCAGGCTCCCCTGCTTCCCCCCTGCCTGTGTCCATGCACAGGAAGGCAGTAGATCTTCTCTGTTGTATCCTCCTTGTTAATGTGGCTCACTTCAGCACCTGGGGGAGTTAATTCTTGGGGAAAGGAAGCTGGAAACCAGCTGACACCCTAGGAATTTTGGGGAGAGGTTTTGGTTGGCATGTGCTAAATTTCTGGCAGAGGTGGGCATGTAACATTGTAAGGAGAAAGAAGTAGCTTTAGCTGTACAACAGTTGTGTGCAATGTGGCTTTATAAAGTCATATAGAGTTGTATTTGCATTCTTATGAAACCATTATGAGCTCTACAAGGGCCATGTGTAATCCAGCAAGGATGACCATCTGGATCCCACCCCCTTTGGATTGGGAAGTACAGTCTTGCACTTTTCCTCTGTTAAAGAGCTGACCCTGCTCTTAAGGAGTGAAGGGCACCTGAATCCAAATGAGAGAGACAATATGCATAAAGCAAATGGAGTTACATCCCCTATTCTAATAGGTGGCAGAAAATCCATAAGGAAGGTCTGTGTAAATTTGTCCCCAAGGCAGGTAAAGAAGCAATAATGCAGCCAAGGGAAATGTTACCCAAGCAGAGCAGCACCAACACTGTGGAAGGGCTGTGTGTAAGGACATTGGATAAGGAGGCCATTCCAGATGGATTTCAAGTCACAGGATTGGGAGAGAGGAAGCAAATCTATACCTCAGCTTTCCAAACATGGCCTGACTTTAAAATGCCCAGAAACCATTTTGCTTTGCTTTGTGTACTGACCACAAAATATGAATTACAGAAGAGGAGAAAGATTTGCAGGGATCTTGTGAAATTAATTCTTCCTGACAGGCTATAAAAGTAATCTTTGTTTCAAAATAAATTTCTATCAGCTCTTCCATCCCACCAAGTTATGACAGGCCACAAATTCGGCCCCTTTAACTGACTTGGGTGTGGAAATTACAGGGTGAAGTTTTATAGCTTGTGATTATTAGAACAGGTGATCACAAAGGCTGTCACAGCCTTCACAGCTCTGGAATTTCTAGACCTTTCAACTGTATTGTTAATCAGATATATGCATTATTTTTAGTTTCATAGCACTTGTGCTCAGTAGTTTTACATAATTTTGTAATCCAAAAAGAAACCAGTTCAGTCTGTATTAATACCCTGCAGAAGGCACTTGTTCCCCACGACTGGATGAATTAGAATTGCTTAATTTTCACAACACTTTCTTTCTGTTTCTAAGTTCTCAAAGTTTCCCTCAAGCTATCAATGATCTTGTCATTTTGTAGCTCTCATGTGCTTTGTTCCTTGACTCTTTAGTGGAGTTCCACTGTGGCTTTTAAATCTCTTTTTTTAATAGCTAAATGCACAAGGGAGTGAGGTTCATTTCTAGTTTTTGCAAGTTAGTTATTGTCCTCAGTTTTTCTGCACTGATACAGGCTTAGTTTTTGGCAAAAGGAAGAGCAAGGTAATTCCAAACACACTCTCTGTATTTGATTCCTCACTACTGTGATGCTTTTGTATTTGTCTAATGCAAGGCTTTAATTTCATCACTGTTCTTACTTACTATTATTGCTGCCATAATAATAGCTTTTTAAAAAGAATGTTTAAGGGAAGAAAGAGTTTTATGGATTAGACAAAGAGGTCATTTCTAAACAGGGAAAGCATAAAAGCCACCTTCCTATTGTAGCTGGGGACAAAACAGCCTAATGAGACCATTGCAAGCAATAATCATGGGGATAAAGCCACAGAGGAGCCTCTGCAGAAGGTTCTGGTGACAGTCATCCAGCTCCTGATTCCTGCAGGGAAATCCAGGGAACACAAGGCAAAGGACATCCAGTGTAGTAAGTGGAAAAATGGTAATAGATATTTTACATCACAGGTTTAGAGAGATTGTAGAAAAAGAAGTAAGAGCATCAGGAAAGAACACAATTGCTTGTTCTTTTGGGCAGGAATGCTGGAGACTTCTGTAACTTCTGGGAACTTTGTTTTCAATGCCTGGGATGATTTTTCATTTATTTTCCTGAGGGCTCCCCAAGATGTATTTTTAAGGTGCAATGGATAAACAAAACCTTATTTGCAGTTTCTCTTTCCAACTTTACAGTGAAAACATTGTAATAAATGCAGAATGCATGCAAAACATCTGTCAGAACCTGACATTATTTCCTCTTTATGGCTCAGAGTGGGCTTTCATTAATTGGTTGTAAAATGAAAATATCAAAAAGCTTGTTCAAAATGCACAGTAAAATCCACAAATGCTTAGAGGGCCATGTTTATAAGGGTGATTTTCATACTGGCATTTGCATGAGTCAAGGAACCCAAGCAGATGAAACAGAAACGTAGACAAAGCATTGGAAAGTCCAAGAGTTCTGTGAATTATTCTTCTGCTGTTCTTCAGAGTTTTGTTCTCGTTAGAACAGGCAAGTTTGTTGCATGGTTGTCTTTTATTTTAAAGCAGCTGCTGTGTTATAATGTACTGTGAGCTGGTGTGGGAGGGACTGTCCCCAGTGACACGTGATGCTCATACACAAGGGCATTTGAGGGTTTGGCACTTTTGCAAAAAAAAAACAAACCCAAAAGCTTTGTAGTTTATGCATCAGTCTACTCACAAATCTCTTGTCTGCACCAAGCTTTAGGCTCTGGGTTATCATAAAAGGGAGGGGGGAAACCTGTTAAAGAACTTGCACTGCTTTGAAAGGGCAGCAGGTGAAAACAGAGAACGTGCTTTCAGTGGTGTGATCACAGCACTGAAGTCACTCCCAGCCTTTAAAGGTCACCTCAGGTCTCTGCTTCATCCAGGTACCACAGACAATTACTGTGACGACTTCATTAATGAAAATTTGGCAGTGTGGGTACCAAAGGGAGCCAAACAAACTCACCTGTATCAGTATTTAAGCTCTGATGAGACTTGCATGTTTTGTAGGTGCCTGTCCAAGTTGTACAACAACCAGTCCTAAGAATGTGCTTTTTTTTCCCAGAGTATCTCAATCCGTGTGGGGTTTTGTTTGTTGTAGTTGGGTTTTTGTTTGGTTGCTTTCTTTTTAATAAAAGCATTGATTTCCAAGAAAAGCTCAGGAACATAGCGAAATACCAGATGATCCCTAGATTCCAAGGAACGTGTCTAAAACATATTTGAATGTTATATTTTTGTATTTTAATCCATAGAATTGGACCTTGTGTGAGAGACGTGTAGCATTCCAACTCACTACCAAAATAGCTTTTCACAGGTACACTTTAATTTAAATCAAGTGAAAATTCTTTCAACTATTTTGCTTTCTCCTCTGGTTTTCCCCCCTTGTTAAAATTGTCGTTTAGGGATTATAATTACTAATGATTTGTCGTTTTTCTATAATTCTGAACAAATCCACTGAGTAAATTGTAACATACAGAACAGCATATCTAGAATAACTTTAATTTAGTCAAGGTTTGTATAGCATTCTATTAGTGTTATGAAATCTTAGTTTATTAAAGAAAAGGAAGGTTTCCTGCACAACTGATTCTTGCAGAAGGTTTTCAAAGATTCTTCCAAGCAGTTCTGTCAACAAGACCTTTGTCATACAAAAACATCATAAAATATGGTCCATATCTCTTCTTCTTTAAGTGTTTGGCTCTTCAATTCAGAAGGAAACTCAGCTGAGTCTTGGACACAGTTTTTTTGACAGGATTATCATCCTGGGGCAGGTGAACAGTCTGGTTCAGTTTTTCATATTGCAGAATTTTCATTCTTGGAAACTGCTGTGGGGATGGAGCTGTTGTGTGTAATGGCAGCTAAAAATTGCATCCCAAATTCTCTGTGTTTCTGCTGCCTTCAGCCTGCTTTCTGAGAGCTTGGCTTAGAGCATCCTCTTTTATTTTAAAGGTTACTTTTGTGGGCAGTTTTGTTTGAGTCTTGGAGGTGGGTTGTTTGTTTGTTTTGCTTTAAAGAAAAGTTAATTTCTGAAAGCAATTTATCCATTAGTACTTGTTAGTGTTTCACATGGTAAGCAGCGACCTACAAGCACAGGCTGGAAAGTTAGAATTCTGAAGTTCTAATCCTGGCAGAAGTGTGGGCTGAAGGTATCCACAGACTCTTGCTATGTTCAAGTATCTTCTTGTATTTGCTAGACTAAAGAAGGCCTATAAGGACCATGTCATAAACCTTATTACCTGTGTTATGGTCTTAAGGAATTTAAGCCAAAAAGGTGCCGAGCGTTGCCTCCTGTTGCTGGAGCAGAGCTGCAGTGAACCAGGGCTCAGGCTCAGAGCCTCCCCTGAGGAGCAGAGTGACAGCAGTGGCACTGGGCAGCTCTGCCCAGGGGTGACACTGCAGAGTGAAGTCCTTAATGTTGTAGAGACACAAAAGTAAAGCCTGACTTTGGGACTCTTCTGAAATTAGAAAGCAAAACTCAGCTGAACAAAAGCCCAGCCTGTACAAGTGTGTTAGTTCCAGGTTTTGTAAAAAGAAGCTGCTTTGGAGTAAACCTGACCTGACAGTGACCTTCAGAACAGCCTGGTCTTCCCAAAGGAGCTTCCTAATTTGTACCTGTAATGAACACATCATCCATACACCCCATTCCTGCCTCGGAACACGCCGGGTTTGTTCCATTCTCTGATGAAATACAGATGTATTTCCAGACGCACCAGGAAGCTATTTCTAAATCATCTCTTGCCCCACTGCTGACTAAATAAAGTGATTCCAGGCTTTCAAGATTTAAACCAGGTTCCTCTCTAAACAGTTGTTGAGGGTTGCTTTACAGTCCCTGTGACCGCAGAGAGAGTCCTGCTATTTCCCAGGATCCTTGCCCAGCACATGCAGAAAATTACCAAGTTAATAGCTCACAGTAACCATTTTCTCCCACAGCTTTCAGAAGCTTTACTCTGTGCTGCAGTGTGCACAGCCCTCACGCTGACAGAAGAGCTGAAGCCTGTCCCTTTCTAACCATATGGTCCTCGTGTTCTTCCTAGCAAGGCAAAAAACCCTCTTCCATATGCTTGTTTCCCAGGGCCGGCCTTTAAAAAGCTCAGGGAATGGAGCCACAACACCTCTGAAGGGAAAACTGGGACTAACTCCCCTGTGGGTAGTTACCTAGAGCAACAAATTTCGGTGTTAGCAGAGGCTTCTGGCTCTGTGAGCTGTTGTGGCTGTGCAGAAATGTGTTGGTGACTTCTCCAGCCATCGTGTCAGGGGCTGACTGCTGATCATCCCATTCTCATTATTTTTCCTTCCTTCACCCTTCAGACACAGACTGCCTGAGCCACCCAGCTGCAGTGAAGTGCCTGATGAGAACTTCTTTATGTTAAAATAAGAGAGAAAATAGTTTTCAGTATTTTTGATATTTAATGAATGTTTATGTGTCTCACCAATGCTGACAGAAATACCTGGAGCATCACCCAGGTGGCTGCATAGCAGCCTCTCCTCCTTTGCCACCATTTAGGTCCTGCTTTTATGAGCAGTGTTGCAAGAGGAACTGGAAAGATCCTCTGTTTCCAATACTGACTCTGTGCATTTGAATGGTGCTTCATTTTGAAGTCCTGGACTCCATCCCCTCAATTACAACCTTTCTTATGGAAAAATCCCTTTGCTCTGTGTAAAATCACCAACCATGACCCTTCTCAGGGCTGTGGCTGGGCATTGGTGTATTTTGGCTAGATTGGAAAAGCAAATTAGTTCTCATGGAGTGTCTAAACCAGGTCTTCTAAACTGCTGCAAAGGGAGTTTGAAAGTTCCTTTCAGGAGTAGCAAGACTCTCTTCTCTCTCTCTCTGGCAGCAAGAGGAGCAGGAGGGTGATTTTTCCTGACCTAAATCCATGTTTATTCTGTGCCATTCCTCTGTGGCTCCCCATTCTGGGATAGAGCAATAGCAGACAGTTTTCATGGCTCTGCTGACCTTCCTGATGCCTTTTGGCTTTCCAGAATCATTTGGCCTTATGTGGATGATGGTGATGAAAGGTTAGAAGAGTTAAGACACTGAACTTAAAAAAGACAAAACTTAAAAGGAGTGAATTTATGGCTTGGTAAGCTTTTATTTTGCATGATTTTTATGTGATACATCAGGGAAATACATGAATGAAATATTAAAAATCTAATTAGGACAAATCCAAAAGGTTATATAATGATTTTCACTGTTCTCTGGAACAGTGACAGAAAAAGTCACACTTACAATAAGTGATACCCATATCAAGAGTTCTTAGACTAAACATTGTACAAGCACAAACTCAACTGACCCATTTTTGGTGCTGGCAAAGCTTCCTCTGGGAAAATTCCTTTTGGGGTACTGTCTCTTCAAGTACTGTTTTCACCTAAAATTTTAAGTTAATTCAGCCCGACCACACTGACAGTTTGGGGATCTTTTAAACCACTGTTCAGAACTTTTTACTGATTAAAGCAGATACACAGACATCCTATTTCACATATATAAGAATGTACAAACTGGTTTTGAGGGGGTTTTTTTGTGTGGTAGCATTACAGGCATGTAAAGGTGGAAAAGGAGGGGCCTATGACTCTTTCAAACTGCCAATTCCAAAGCTCTCAATAAAACCAAACTGATCCCATTGCAGGGAGCACAAATAAAGTCTTCCTTTTATATACACAGGGACAGGCATGAGTTTAAGACTTTTTGAGCTTAAACAACATTAAAGCTCAAGTCTCCTTCCCCCTGATGAGCCGAGACAGCCCCTCAGCAAATTGTTGCAGGGAAAAAACTCAGCGTCTGGTCATCAACTCCACCATATTTTCCTCACAACACCATCAGCAAGCAGATGCTTTGTGTAATCAGAAATTCCTGCTTACTAACAGAGAAATCACAAATATGACACATTGCCCAACATTTGGGTGTTGTGTTTTTTTTTTTTATTGTGGGATGGCTACAGGAATTTTAAATATGCAGTATAAAAGTAGTGAGGGAGTCTGTCTTCTGTGAACTTTCCTAAAAACATTGAGTCTCCTCAGTCACAATTTCCAGGCCCTTTCTCTTGTCTCATTGAGCCAATATCCCTTTAGAAATAAAGCAATAAATCCCTTTTTTTTTGGAACCTGATGACTTTTCATTAGCCCACTGCTGTGGCCTTATTCCCTGGGTCTTTATCCAAGTCATCTGTGAGGTCTGGCCAACCCACCCTAGAGAGTTTTCTCTCTAGGCAGCTATCTTATTTTGGATATCCTGGTTTTCACTGATTTAAAATTCTGTTCCTTTCCTGTGGATAGGACATGCTTTTGGACAGCCATCCTTTCTTTCCAGAGGAACAGGATTTCCCCAGGACCTGAACCAGCTGTGGAGGAGCCTCTGAAACACATTTAAGAGAGCAGAAAAAGAGCATTAGAGTTGTTCATCCCCTTCCTCCTTCATCTCCTCAAGTTCTTTGCAGTCTTGTGACCTTCCCTCATTGGTTTCCCTGGCCTTCAAAGCAAGAATTCATGTGTGTAACTTGCTTTTTAAAAAATATTTTAATTGTATTTACCCCACGTGATAAAATATGTCTTTGTTGTCAAAGGTTTTTGCATCACTGACAATACCAACCCAGCTGGTTTTCAGAATCCCTTTGCAGGATCAAAGGAAAACTGCCACCAGGCACAGAGTAGGTTAATTTTATACATCCTCTTGTACCCTCCAACTCATTTTAAAGCTGGTCAGTAAGGTGGAAGCCACTCTTGATTTCAGAATCCTGATATGTTCTGTAATCTCTCAGGGCTGGGAATTAGACACTGACCTCCTCAGGATGCCAAATGCTGAATGTTAAGAACATCTAAACATTGTATAAAGCTGTGCTTTGACCCACTAAGGATATGCAAGAATAGAAAAACCAGTTTATCAGCATTTTATCACTCAGGAAAAGCTGTTTTTTCAGGCATATCTTGAAAAGCCCAGGCAAACGTGCCCCTAAGCCTGAGAGTGTAACCTCACCTGGGATGCCCAGGAGCACACCAAATTTCAAGGCAATTTGAGCAAGTGTGTGGATTTTAGAGCACTTACAGTGTCGACCTTTAAACAGAAATAGGTACTTGGAGAGCCTGCACTGCCTGATAATTAACAGGAGGATTTAGTTCTTAAATTGTATTGTGGGGCTGTAAAACTCTTTGTTGATATTATTAAAATGGAATTTTGGAGGTGTTTCAGATTTGGATTTTGCTCTTACAGATTCTAATGAATAACACTGCTTGGAATATGTCAAAGCAGGGCTCTCCTTGAGGGTCTGCACCTCCTGTATAAGCACAAAAGAATATTGTGGCATTAACTACAAATGTTGTGATTGTTGTCACACACCCTACAGCTGGTCAGATGTTGCTGTGTTGTGGCACCACGTGGTTCCAGTCGAGATCAAGTCCTTACAGTGGTAAATATTGCAAAATAACCCCAAAACAGTAAAAACAAAAGTAAAAAGGCAGCATAGATAACAAGATAATGTGACAGGAAAAACAGAAACAGAGGTAGAAAAAGAAAGTTCTTTTCATCCCTGAGCACCTCAGCACCTTTCCATGGACATACACGTGTGCTCTGAAGTCAGAAATCTTCATTTATTTAATGATATTGGAGAAGTAATCATAAATCTTCCTTTCACATATCTCAGTCCAGTTTCAAGCTTTCCTGAGAACTGGGATAACATGTTTAGCAATGCTTCTTTTATCCTTCTTGATGTCACCAATCTTGGATAGCCAGCTGGATTCTGTGGTCTTTCCAAGCGTGTTCTGGTTGGAGTCCAAGCTGCAAGGAAAGACTTCTAAAGCAGTAGGATGTTTTCTCAGATTCTGGAGACAGACTTGCAGTTGGTGTAAGTGGCCATAAAACTTCTTTTCTGTCACCTACTTATGTCTTTTTTTGTTGCCAATTCATCTGCAAAACCCTCTTCTCGTGGAGAGTGCAATGTGCTTGTACTGAAGATGGTTTCGCTCGTGTGAAACTGCCCTTTCCAGGGGCAAGTCCAAGTTCTTCATCCACAATGTTTATTTTCTCTTGCCTGGCATTAATACAAATGTGAGATGGACCCGTCCCAGACCCTCCTGGCTCCCCAGTAGGTAGGAAAACCCCAGGTTGGAATGTGTCAAGTGTCTGTCATCACCCTTTGCTTGCAGACCTTCAAGCAGCATCTTCCTCTCCCTCTGGTAGAGTGTCTCCTACAAGCTATCCTGAAAAATTAATATCTAGTTCCTTGGACAGGGGGACTGTGACATAGATACATTAAATAATTCTGTCAAGGGCTTTTTGTGTGCCATTTTTCTGAATGTGTTGATACAAGAATCATAAATATAGTCTGGCCTGCTTTTGCTTTTTTAGAATCCTCATTGCTTGTTGTTCAGCATTTTCATCATAAATTCCTGTGCCTTGAGTGGTTATTGAAGATGAAAATGTGGATTCAGAGCTGCACAGGTAATGTCACAAGTCTTCAAGTGTGTGTGTGAGTGTATGCAATGATCTGTGCACACACACATAAAAATCAAACTTCTGATTTGATTTTATCTGCCTAATGTTCCTCAATTCACCACCAGAAACAGTAACAAAGCAGTGGAAAGGAAGTGGTGTCTGCCCTGCTTCCTCCAGGGAGAGTTCACTGTTCCCAAACAAAAGGGGCAGGTTTTCATCCATTAGAGGAAGTAAATGTAAACTGAGCAAGATACATTTACATGCTTTAATTGAAATAATACACATTAAAAACTAATGGAAATATGGTTAATATTTTAAAGTAGTTAATAGTATAAATAATTTACCTGAATTCACAGGCAGATTTCTATGTGAAAATTGCCAAGCCTCAGTGACTCGAATATTTTTTCTTTCTTAGTTGTTCTGTGCATGTCTTAGAAGATTTCCTTAGCTTGAAAAGAGCTGTGGAAGGAAAAACCCTTCAGCCTGTTGGCCTGACATTGGAGACACAAATTTGAATATCACATCAGACAAGTTCACTTCTTACTGGTCTGTCACCCCTGGCAAGTTCTTTGTCTTCTAAAATGTAGGTGTTTTGGGATGTGGAAAATTACCTTGTCTGTACTTTTCATGGCCATGTGGTATTAAAAGACAGTAAAAGTAGACAACTAACAAGGGAACATCTTTACAAGAGGGCAAAGAAGCATTTAGACCTGTGGGAGATGACTCTTTCCCCCTCTCTCTTTTTTCCCTGCACACACACACACACAGCCCAGGCCGTGAGTGATCAATGCTCTGCCGGGCCGGGCTCCTGCTGCACTCACCAGCTTCCAACAAAGCAGCTGCTTCCGTGGGCTCCTGGAGCAGCTCCTCAGGACAGGGCAACATCCTCCCAAACCCAGGCTTTGTTTGCATCCCGACTGCAACAGCCCACGAGGGGGAAATGGGAATTCAGAGCTGCCAGCTACACTATCTCCGCTATCAGCTCACCAATAAGGCCCAGTACAGACCCGCAGAGCCTCTGGATAAATTGTATTTTCCAAGGGTTAATTAAGCTGTCTTGAGCTTCTGCATGAAGGGGAACAAACTGGCACTTGCAGCGTTTTCTGAAACCTGCTGTCGACATTGCAGTCCCTGCTGCTTTTAGCTGTATCGATCCGCTGCCTGACCTGTGAAATCCTTGATGGCTGCTAACACTGGAAGCTTACTGGAGCTTTCCAAGGGAGCTTCAGGACAGCTTGTGTAGTCAAGTACAATTACCTGTCCCTCCAGGAGAGCCAATTAGTTCACAAAGAGCTGGAGCAGAACAAATGTTTTGTGTGTGATTTAGAATCTTTAAAAAAAAAAAAAAAGGGCTTTGTTCTGTCTCATTCTTTTGTTTCTGATTTTATGATTATTGCTCCGCTCGTGACAATCCGCACCGCGTTTCCTTACGTGTCTCATCAAGGACTACTTGGGCATGAGAAAACAGATTTACAGTTATTATTTTTCCGACAGAAAAAAGCCTCGTGTGCCATGCAAAAAGCCAGCCTTAGCCATTTTAAATACCATGGACCTAAAAGTAGAATGCTCACATACTGGATATTTTCAGAGCCGTAGATTAATGTGTTTAAAACACGCAGCATATGCAGATATTTGTGCTGTAGTTTTTATAGCACATATATACATATATGTATATATAGTTATACACAGATCTCACTTTAAATTCTGGGGCTTGATTTGCTGGGAGTGAAAAGGCAGCAACTGTTGTACCAAAAAACAGACCATAAAAAGAGTGGAAATTAAAGAGATCACCGTCTATAATATAACCCAGTTAAGGCAATATTTATAACTTTAAAAAATAAAAATTAAAGACAGTGAGCCAAAATTTCATCTCTGTTCCTCTGAAGAATGGTACTATTTGGCTCAGGTTCTCTGGGGCTAAAAGAGCAGCACTGGCTTGGGAACAAACTTCTTCGATTAATCTGAACTAATAATTCAAATAAGTAAGGACCCAATAATTTAAGTGGTCAGTTACAGTGGACCACTTCCAAACTCAGCAATGTTCTACATATAAATCAGAACACAGCAAAGGTGGTTGCCATAGGAAAACGTGGAATGTCATCAGAGGTGTCCTGAGGTCAGTGATGATGAGTTTTGTAGGAATTGCACAGCTCAGCCCGTTGCTGAAAATGAAATCCTTGGGGGTCTTGATTTTTTGGGGAGCTTGGTTGTTTGTTTTTAATCTTCCTTTAGAAGAGTGGTAGAGAGTAGTTGGGCAGATAACTGTAACTTTAACTGTAACTTTTTTTTCCTACCAAAGTAAATAATAAAAAATCCTTACCTTTTATTAACTGGAGTAAATTATAATGTAATTTATGTTAGAAAATTGGGAGCAATTAAATTCTCAGCTGAAGAAAACTCTTGAGTCAGTCCGTATGCATAAGAAAAAAGGCTTCCATTCTCCTGTACTGTGTGAGGACTTTGTGAGAGCTGGAGTTTGCAACCTTTCCCTAAAGCATGAGCTTATGCAGGAGATGGCTGTTGTTTACTCACTTCCAGAGTTTTTATTTATTGTCACCCTGAATGTCACCAAATCATAGGCATCAATTTGGGAGAAAAATATAAGTTTGGGCTCAAGTGTTTTTATGAGCTCCTTGTCATCAGTGACAGAGCAAGTTCCCACAACTAATTCAGCCTCTGCTCTGATCAAATGGTTGGTGAGGGAAGGAACCATGTGACCAAAGCTTGTCTGGCTTCCCCTGAGTTGCCAACACACTGCACCATGTGTCAACAAGTGCCTGTTCCCCTCTGCATCCTGTGCTCTTGTGGTAACACGGCTGAGCTATAAAGCCATCAATTATTTATTTGGGAAGCGTTGCAAGTGTGAGTGGCATTTCTGGAACCTGCAGCTTCACAATTAAGAAATAAAGCAATTTCTTCTACTGTCAGTGGCCTGTATCTCTGCTTGCTGAGCTGCATGCTGGGCAGCCAGAGGAGGAATTGCAGGGGCACAATGCCATGGATTTGCTTTGCTGGTGTAATTACTTGGCAGCATTGTCAATATTATCTACCTCACTTAGCAAAAAAGGGATATTACTGTGAAAATCTCAACAATTATATTAAAGGAAGCCTTACTCAGGAAGCATCAGAAATTGTATTGCAGCAAGCCTGCAGAACAATTCCTTTCCTTGGATTTCTCCCTCTCTTCCTTGCTGCTTTATCCCAAGTCCAGAAAAACCTCATGATGTGGTGAGCAGAAGTAAGGAGTGAGTGTTAACCAGCACAAAAGCTGCAGCATTCTTGGCAGGACAGTGATTTTTGTCCTTTGGGTCAGGGTTAAGCCCAGCACAGCAGCACTTTCAAACTGACTTAGAGGAGGAGAAGCTGCAGAGGAAGGGTCAGCAAAAACAAAGTGCTGAGGTGTAATTGTGTGTGGGAGGGAAATGTTTACCATGGTGGTGGTACCAAATATTCTTGATAGCAACAGTCAGGGTCCAGTTCTGGAGGCTTGTTTGTGCCTCTTTGGGTTTCTGACTCACATCTCCCTCACAGAAGGGCAACTCATTAAGGAAAGATAAGAAGCAATTCTTACCATCAAAATCTAGCAAATATTCACTGATTAGATTTTGCCCCTTGATGCCAGAGCAGGCTCAGATCTCTGGGTCAGGAAAATTTAGGCACTGGGTGCGTGCAGGGAGAGAGAGGAGCTGGCAGTGGGCCAGGAGAAGTGTCAAAAGCATGGGCAGAAATGGTTTCTGGGGCTTCCAGGGGCAAAAGGCACCTTTTGTCCTGTACTGGGACAGTCACTCAAGAAGATGCCACATTCCTGTGAAATGGAGCCTTTGCCTGGCTACGCTGTGGGATTGAAGGATTCTGGTACTGAGAGGTGCAAAAAGTCAAATTTGGGTTGGTTGAGTAATAGAGGCCTTTTGGGAAATTCTCATTCTCACACCAAGTGGTTGGAAATCAGCAGCAGAGTGGCCTGGAGCCTGAGCTCTTCATCTTTTGGACTCTTTTTTTTCCATTCCTTTTTCCCCCAGACTGGGTTTCTCCCTGCAGGTCATACTTTCTTCTTCTATCATTTAAGCAGTTCAGTCATCTTTTTATTCTTTTACTACAAGCAAGACACAGAAAAAAACAACCAACCCCAAACTTCTGTTTTTCTGTAATTGCAGCAGCAACTTTCATTTGAATATTTCAGCTGACTGAGGAAATTTGACTGAATAGCTCTCGTGGAAGAAAAGTATCTGTGCTCCACAGTTCAGTGAGCTACTGAAGTGGTGCCTGGGGGATGTCCTGTCCACTGGTATTAAATTTGTAAAGCCTGGCACTACAGAACCATGTGCAGCTAAGTTAGAAAGAAAAAGCCCAGTTAAGGTGTAAGTGTAATATAAGCCAGGATGTTTATTAATTAAACATTTCTGTTCATTCCTCAGCATTAAAATTGTTAGAGCTTTTCAGCTGCAGGGAATACTTCATTTCACTTATCCACAGTAATCATGAGCTTCCTGGCCAGAGAGGTGGTCACAAAAAAAACCCCAAACTTAATGTGAAGTCTACAGTGTCCCTACCCACTGCTGCAGCTCTCCAGTGCTTTCCATAAAAAAAAAAAAAAAGGCTTTGGGCAGATTATAACCCTTCTCCCAACATCTGTGAGACAGCACTGTCCACAGAACACTTGGGCTTTAATTGTCTGCAACGCCTGTCTGGAAATGAACCTTCTCAAAGCGAGTTTGAATCTTCCCTTTTCAATGTAAGCAACATTTTTATGTTCTCAAGGAAAAAAAAATCCCCCAGCATTGTGAGGAGTGCTGTGTTCCACTTTATGAACCCCGAGGTAATGGCTCTGCTCAAGGGTGTGCAGGAGCCTGTTAGTGCCTGGGAAGACATTTGGTACCAATTGACTGGGAACTAAAGCATCGTTTTCCCTCTCATCCCAGCATCAGGATAATATTCCATCGGAGCCCCTGGTTTGATTGATACATCTCAGCAGCAGGACACTTAGGCTTTTATGTCAGAAAATGAAAATGAAATATTTTCTGTCGCTGAGCACAACAGCCTGGCACGCAGTAGTTAAAATCCAATGAAGTTCCAATCAATCCTGTAGTTACTAAAATACCTAGAATGTTGCATTTTTGTTCTTCCAGGAAAATGCCATAAAGTTAAAATGGTGACTAGTCAGTATTTGGTCTTTTAAGGCTCTAAAATTTCCCAGCCTGCCAAGCTGCTAAATATAGACAAGCAGTTGCATAAAAAGCAGCTTGGAATACACAATATCCAACTCACCATTTCTGCAAACTAAAACCTCTGTATTTTACAAGCATATTTGACCTACTGATAGTGAGACAGATACATTTTGCCCCTTGCTCAACTAGGGCATCAAGTTCTAAAAAGCCCTTCCTAAAAATCCTTATAATCTAGAAAATATTTAACTTGAATAAATCCCCTCAGCATTGGGATAATCTTGGGTTTTTTTTAAAGCAAAAAAAAAAAAAAAAGTAAAGGTTGTTTCAACTTTTTATATGAACTGCCTGTCTTGACAAGTTCTTAACTTCATTATATTGTGCCTCATTAGTACTTTAAAACCTGCTGAAGCTAAACTGCATCTTACTTGCCTATTAGTTCAACCTTAGGCCCATCAGCAGAGCATTACCCAATGTCTTGGGAACAATTAAGGCAATGCCTTCCCTACCAAACAGTTCCTAAGTGGACAAAACATATTTAACAGTAGAGTTTGTGGCACATGGAATGGAAATGCAATGAAAGCTACTGGGAATATGCATTAATCCTAATGCTGAACAAGTTCCTAATAACTCACTTGAAACTCCTGGGGATATAGTATCAAGTATGTACTCTCTAAATGCTACTAATGAAACATTTACAGTCTGCAGTGATAAAAGGGAAATAGAGGAGTCTGTGGCCAGTTAAAGGGCTTCTTGAACAACACCCAGAATGCAAACGTAAGATGTATGTGATTATTGATCTTTTCAGCAGAAAGACTTTATGAATAATATTCATACCATACCATTAGAAGCTAAAGTAGCCTGGGAATGAAGCATCAGCAGGAGAGCAATTGATGGATTTAGACAGGTCAGACAATGTCATTCTGAAAGCAGCTAATCAATATGGACAAATGTGTCAGAAAGGTGATTTGAAAAATGACTTTATAATAAGGGAAGGAAAAAAAGGCAGGTTCCTTAGGTCCCCAATTTTTCCTCCCTCAGAACTGCATATTATTGAAACAAGGTTGTTAACTGTTTCACATTTCCACGAGCAGCAAAAAGAAAAAAAATTAAACTAAAAAACCCCCCAAGGACAAAGCTCCAGTTTCACCCACTGACAAGAAGTGACTGGGCTGAGCCCTGGGGAGTTTTGCCCAGTGCAGCCACCGTGGTGTCCCTGCTGCCCAATTTTCAGCTGGGCCACAGGTTATCCCACCTCCTGCTGAATCCTCTCTGAAGCTGCAAACTTACCTCCAGGATCTGGGTGGCATTTTGTTGGAAAGGGTTGTTCCAGCACTCCTGAGGAGGCACAACTTCCTGAGCTGGGTTCTTTTTTGGTCCGATGGCTTTACCTTGCTGGCGTGGGGAGCTTTGTTCTCATTCCAGCGGTGCAAAGCAGTCAAAGAGATGTGCTTGGTTTCCATTTGGACTTTTTCAGGAGCCAACTGCCAGCCTTTGGATATTGTTAAGCTTTTGTCTTCTAAATTAAGAAGTGCACATCCCACTGAAGTGTGATGTTCTTTGCTCCTGCAGTTCCCCAGGGCCCATCAGCTGCCTGAACAGCACCTGCTTGTCAGGGCTTGTTTGATTCCAGACTCTGTTGGCCAAACTTCTGCACTTGGCACCTCTTTTCTCCAAACATCCAGTGATGTTCTCACTATGTTGAAGGCTCCAGGTTAATGCTGAGAAACTCTTTCTACTTCTGACAAAAACTTCCTCTGTGACCTATTGGACAAGTAACCAAACCTGTCCTTTGCTACCATTTCCACCTCAGTAAAATAAGTAGAAATGTTCTTCACCACTTGAGAAGTTCATAGTTACAAACTCCCCTGAGACATTCCAATGGAAGGAGTAAAAGAAAAGGTTTTAAGTACTTGGCGGATTGTTGTTATTCCTGCTTTTGTCAAAAACATGGCTACCTTCAATTTATTTAAATCTCAAAAAGCAGGAAAAGTAAGTCACTGAAAAGCAAGGAATGTGGAAGTTTGGCACCAGTCCCTTGTTCCTTTTAGGCCCTGCTGTGTCAGAAAGCACTGTTAACTGCTTCAACCCCTCTCAAATTCTTCTCTATCATCCTTCCCTGTGTGACTCCCCTCCCTTTGATCCAGTAGTTAATTGTGTCAGCTGAGGGATGATGTTTTCTTCCCCAGAATGGCCTTTCTTTTTGAGGCCCATCTGTGCCATGTCACCTGAGCTGGAGTTTTGGTTTCAATATCCTGGAAGTATTGTAGTGCATCCAAGATGACTCTCCCCATGTCCCTGGAAGAAGGAATACTGACTTGGGTATCATCAGTAACCTCTTGACAGAGTTTTTATTACCCTTTGCAAACATTCCCATGTCAGGACTGGGGATGAATGTGATGAGGATGAATGTGGTCCCTTCCATGCCTGCAGGAATGAGGGCTCTGGGGGAAGGTTGTCCACTGCCACCCTCTGGGCCTTCCAGGGAGGAATGAATGGAGCCATTGTAGCACGGTGCCATCTGGAAGCAATCGAGGCAGGGAAAAGAATGAGGAACAATGCAGGCACATCCAATATTCCCTGGCTTGTTTAGGTGCTGCGTCAAGAGATGGCAAATGCATTGCAGTGTGAAAAAGAACCGGGGGCTGGGAAGTGCAGTCGGGATTATTCACTAAGCAGGACATTTCCACAGCTGCTGAGGAGGAGGAGGAGGATTTTGCAGGTTGCAGTGGGGCAAAGTAAATAGAACTCAGCCAAGCCCTAATGTATGGGAATGCTGGTGCCACTGTACTTAGAGGAGTGGAGATTTGCTCAAAGCTTTCCTTCTGCTGCTGGTTACAGGTTTATTAGACATGGACTTGTTTGCTCAGTGCTGAGTCTTGGTTTAAGGACTGAACAGATTTACCTGTGGTGAGGTGCAGCTCAGGCATGGCCTTGATGTCAGCCTGGAGAGCAGACCTTTAGCTCTGGAACTAAACCTGGGACAGTCACAGAGCTCATAACCAGAACCTGATCCCTTCCCCTCCTCTTCTCTCCTTCCCTCCCTATTGCAGAGTTCTAGAGGTTTGGCATCAAGGTTCCTGTTTCTCCTGTTACTGTTGGTAGTTATTTAAATAACACAAACTCCCCAGAACGTGCATTACGAGAACGTCAGTTGTTAGTTCTGTGATCAGGTTCAGAGGAAAAGCCTTCAGGAATATCAGTTTTTCCTTCCCTCCACAGTCCTGCCTCTTTGGCTGGGGTGCTCACAGCAATTCCCACTGGCAGCAGGAGATATTGAATAGGGGGTTTTCTCTCCCCCTGACGCTGCTCCAGCAGCGCGAGGTCAGTGCTGCTTTCCCTCTGGTGTTCCCACCTCAGGAGAATAACAGTGTTGAACTGCAATCCCCAGTGTTTAGAGCCACCAAGTCCCCACTCCTGAAGCTCCTCTTTGCTCCTGAGAACAAAACCACATTCTCCACAGTGCAACGTGCCCATGCTATTAACCCTGGCACCCACTGACCCCCCGGCCCCATCTGCCAAACCAGACCTGGAGTCTGTTTACAAATCCTCCTGATGCTCCCAGGAACGCTGGGGTGTAAAACAACAGTTTGCCTTGAATGCAGTTTGATTTTTCAGAACAGTTTTATCTTGAAAGCAATCCTGTAAAGCCTTATCAAGCAAAGCCCTGGCTCCACTGTCGCCGTTTGCTGAATTAAACAGCGCCAAACATTTAACATTCTAAATGAATTAGGCTGGGAGATGTGAAGAAAGCTGAGCTTTAAGATGAAATGTAGGACAAACTCAAAAGGATGTTTTGCCTGTTTCATTCAGCATTAGTATCTTGCCCATAGGCCTTCCTTTGAAATAATCTGTGAACATGGTTCCCATATAATTAGCTGAGCAGTGAGTTAGGTGTTTAAAAATATTTTTTCAGGTGCTTTTTTGTATTCATGATAGCTTCTCAACACCAAAAATCAATCTCAATCAAAGCTGCTACCGAGTTTATCATAAATTATCATGAAAAGGTTTTCTACTGAGTAGATGGTTAATTACTATCTAATTTGAATAATTTTGCATATTAATGAGAAATGAATGAAAATCATTTTTAGATTTTTAACTTCAGCTGAGAAACCCATGGAGATAATGGCCCCCTTTTAAGATGCATGTGATCCTCTTACTAAAGGAGACTGAGAATTTTTTTTCATTTACCAACTTGTTTTAAATTGATTAATGGATTAGTGTTTTTGTCATTAATAAACTATATCCAAATGAAAGACAAGTTCATTATTTGACTGCGTGGCCTTATATCTGCTGCCAGGAAAGAAAAAAAGTGACTGACTGAAAACAGATTAAGGCTTTGCTTCGGGAGGATGGAGCCTGGCACAACCCTTTGTAAATGCCAGAACGCTGGAAAACGGGGAAGTTACGCAGGGCTGGTTGGAGGAAGGGAGCAATTCCTGTGCTCTGGTATGTGACACATGCAAAGGTATCCCAAATTTGGGAAGGTATCCCAAAAATTGAAAGGTAACCCAAACATGGAAAGGTATCCCAAACACAACCGCCTTTCTTCTCCTCACAGCTGACTGTGAGTGGGCGAGAGCTCTGCCTCTGGAAAATGGGGGTGCAGCCTTTGTGCTTCCAGTGGGAAGGACCAGAGGAGCCTCGTTGGGAGCTCACTCAGAATTCCTCTGCCTTCAGGCTTCCTTGAGCACCAGTTTGCAGGGAAATTATCTGAATTACTGTTGCCTCACTGAATCAAACCAGTTCAGCATCTGCAGCAAGAGGCTTGAGACCCGAAATACAGATTGGCACAGCAATGGGACTGTAGGGCCATTGGAAGCTGGGACCAGTAAATGACATCTGGAAACCCTCCTGGATTTTCTCTTGTCCTTTCCTGTGGCCTTTAGGAGGGACCAGGCTCTTTGCAGAGTGCCTGGAACAAACAGCCCCCATTCACAGCTGTGTGGTTCTCTGCCTGCTGCAGCCACACCAACAGTAAATAAGGATAAAATACACCACTGTATGAAACCACACACTTGTTCAGGGATGTTAACATTGCATCTATCAGGATTTGGGTTTCTGGGATTCTTCCCTGCTGATTTTCAACCATGCAGTGTTTATAATATGAGCAAAAGGAACTTGCAATGAAAGTGAAGGGTTGTGTGTTAAAAACGAGTATACAGTGTGCTCTTAGAATAAATAATTCATTGCCAGAAGATATCGGGGAAGTCTAAGGAGTGGCATTTATATAAATATAACAAGACTATCCAGATTTCTAATGGCAAATATTTAAAGACAGGAGGAAAAAATTTTGTAGGGAAATAAACCATCCTGCTTCAAAGCATGTGCCAGACATTACCTAACTGAGCTGGGGAGAAGGGCACGTGCTCATTGCAGGAGGTGTCTGACTGCTCCTCTGCCTGCAGCAACTGGGGAGAAATAACCTTTGTCCAGAACAGAGTAGGAAATCTTAAGCACACCAAACCTGTGATCTGCCCAGTCATACATGTTTTTGTTTAATTATTTTTCTTTGATAAATGGAAAGGAAAAATTACAGAATCACAGAGTCTTTGAGGTTGGAAAAGACCTCAAGATCATCAAATCCTGATCACGACCTCATCAACTAGACCAGAGCACTGAGTGCCATGTCCAGCTGTTGCTTGGACATAAGAATTTTATGCATTTATTGACAAGCATTCTATAATAATTCTATAATCCTGGGGCTCTTTAGGGCTGTGATCCTTAGTCCTGATTGCAAGGCAAGTGGTGCTGTGTTTGGTGGGAATCTGAACTTTTCTGGGAAGAGGCTTCTTAAAATACAATGTTGTGATTGCCGAATCTGCACAAAATAAGAGGCTGGAATTCTCGAGGTGGAACAGGGTATTTAGCACACAGTTTCCATTCTGGATAATGATGAGCATACAGGTCAATCTGCTTAAAGGTTTGGAAGGAATAGATTAATGTGAAATGCACCCCAGACTGTAGGGAGGTGATATACTATTTTGAAGTTCTGCCACTGAAGGATCTCATGAACCATTTTATTTTCAGGTTTTCTGGTTTCTTGCAGTGTAGAGGAGACTCTACAGCTTGTACATTTTCTGGTGACTAAAGTATTTACCATCATCAGAAGCATCAGCAGAAGGTCAGACTGACTGCATGAGATTGTGTGAATGTTTTTGCAGCTTTCATTAGCAAAATTATTTTAATTAGTGAAGACCAAAGTAATTGAAGGAGAAGGTCATTTATTTGTTTGGGATCAATGCCTCCACCACCAGCCTGGTAGAATAGATATTTCCAGTTGTGAGGACTAATTCTGACCTGGTGTAAATCAAGAATAACTCCACTGAGGCAAAATAGAGCCCCTCCACTATGACACTTGAGTCCTAAACCCTGCTTTAGTGGTGAAGAGTGCAGCTGGGGATCTATCTACATTTGATCCTTTCCAGAAGTACTTTGTCTTTCCAATAGTCTGTGGACTAATTAGACTTACAGGATCATCTACAAAAACATAGTAAACTTTTAAATACAAAATGTCGAGAGGTGTCTTTCTGTTATATCCAAGATATTGTAAGAATGTAGCAGGACACTGACCTTGCTCCAGGGGGAAGTTGCTCCCCCTGTGACCACGGGCTGACAAATCATCCTAAAACTTGTACTAAGGTGGAAGGGTATTGCAGGTTCCTTCAGGCTGCACCCAAAAGTAAATGTTTGCTCATCTACTTTTCAAATACCCAGTTCTTTTTCCAAGAAGACCACACATAGGGAAAGTGAGAGGAGTAAAGGCAGCCAAAAGTTAAGAGCTCTGCTGGCATTACATTTTCTTTAATTTTGTGATGTTTTCACCTCTCCACTTTGTACATTGGTTCATGCACAAATTTCCAGTGCACCTTTTTCTGAACTCTTCTCCTGAATGGCACAGCTCTGGCTCCAGAAGCAGTCAGAGGAAAGGGGATATTCCTAGAAGGCAGTGAGAATTGTAAGATCCAAATGCTTCAAACACCATTTGAAATGATCAAGGGCAGGGACCACTCCTGAAAATTACCACGCTCCAAGAAGCCAGGCATTTAAAATAAAAACACCACAAATAATTGCTGGGCTTGTTCTGTAGCATAGGAATGGCCAAACTGTGGCACAGTTCCAGTGCCACTTATGCTGAGGGTAAATTTATAGTAGTTGCAGTGAAGTCAATAGCATTTCTTTGGACTTCCAAAGGTTACTGAATGTCAAAATCTGCTTTCATGCTGGGAACAAAATAATTCTAAAGATATACCGAGAGCACGATCCTAATTTGCTTCAGCAGCCCTTGGCCTCTTTGTCATGTAGAAACCCAGGAAATTACAGAAACTTGAGGTTTATGTTCCTTTTGGAGCCTGGGTGATGCTCCCAAGGCCATGTGAGGAAGCAGAGTGAGGCCCTGGCCTGGATTTGGAGGCCTGGTGGATTGGCACGCCCTCGTCTGGAACGGGGAGTGTTCCCTTGCTCCGCTGGAACTGGGTGATCCTCATTTCCTTGGCTAGAACTGCCAACCTCAGGGCAGGCAAAGCCCTCCCCCTGCTCCCTGCTGTGCCCTGGAGTGCACAGGCTTGACATACTTTAAAATGATAAAAACTTCCTGAACTCCAGGCACGGCTCAGCCCAGGGCAAGCTGTTGAGGAGCCGTGGAGATGTTCCGCCTCATTTCAACAATTAGTGGATTATCCTTTTGCTGTTTGATTATCTTTGTTATAGCCTTGTGTGTGTTACTGAAGTCTATTTCCCACTGATTTCGATGGGTGAGATGTGCTTTTTGTTTTAATGATAACTCTGGAATCTGGAATTAACTGTGCCAAATGAGGTTGCATATGGAGGTCTGAGTTAATTCCTGTTTAATAGAAATAAATACAGGTGACTCTCCCTCAGGAAAATAGAGGCTGCAAGGTCGTTTGGCTCACTGAGCCATGGGGATGATGCTTTTAAGCCAAGCCTGAATGGTGGGCACAATTAGAGAAGTTTCAGAAGGGCATTTTGGATTTGCATACATGCAGATGAGGTGGCCTAAAACAAAGCACCTTGAGGAATGAGAGGGATGTAACTCCCATATTGGAGCATTCCTGGGACAGCTGGGGCAAAACCAAGGTAACCCACACCGTGTTCTGCTTTTTGTGGAGATGCAGTGACCAATCACACGACTCTGTTGGCTGAATTCTGTGCTGACAGGGATCCAGGTGAAGCAGCAGAGATGACAGGGAGTTTGGCAGGAGGGGTGCAGTCGGCATATGAAAGGGTATCTCTAACATATGGGCATCAGTGTATATTTGTGGATTAATACATAGCTACTCTCCTGAAAAATAGCTTTTAAAATTGTCCTTTCTGCTTAAAATGTCAATGAAGATTTAATTATCAACCCAAACATACCTAATACATATGTAAGAGAGATTCTAGGAAAAAAATGTTAGAGGACACAGAAAGAAATCACAGCCAAAACTTGTCAGTGTAACCATTAACTACAGTGGATCAGTGCCAGTTTACACCGCCCGAGAATCTGGCCACAGTATCTCTTTAGAACACACTGTCCTACATCTCCTGTGATATTTATTTGCAGTCATTAGGATACCTTTGGCAAAATCAGCTCCAGCTTTATTCCAGGGGCAAGTCTTGAATGAACTCTAATGCTTAATGTTCTTTTTCAGATTTCTTTTATTTGTGTATGTAGAATAATCCAGCTATACACAGGACCTTAGAAACTCTGTATTTCCATGGGTTACAGATTTTCTGATATATTTATAGTCTAATTATAGAACTAGTTTTGTAAACTTGTACTTCTTAGGTAAGATATTCCAGAAATCAAAATAGTCAACATTAAACACCACAAGTACAGCTGCAGTTTTAAATATTTTATAATCCAATCAAATTGTTTGAGTAGTAATGCATTTAAATGTTGTTATGGAATCCCCTCTAGACTTTTTAAAATGGTTACTCTGTTCTTGGCTTTGCTATTTATGAAATTCATATGGGATGACATTTTTAATAATAGAGCATTTGACTTACAGAGTAGCAATTCCTGGAGTGTCTCGGTATAATCTATAATTTTCTGACTGAACTTTCAGAGGGACACAAACACATATCACACTTTTATTAATGAACATATACATCTGTTGATGTTGCCATAATTGAAATGACCTTAAGTGAGAAGACCTACATAAGTCATTTAGCATTTTTTATGATGCTGGGGTGAAGATGCTGTACAGATGCAGCTTTAGGGTGCTGAAGCAGGAGCTGTGGTTTGATTTGGAAAGAGGCACAAAGCAAAGCACAGCCCCACATATAATTAAGCAGCATCCGTTGCTCCCGAGTGGGACAGAGGAAAGCTATCAGGGAGACTAAATTA
Organism: Pseudopipra pipra; assembly: GCF_036250125.1. NCBI lineage: Eukaryota > Metazoa > Chordata > Aves > Passeriformes > Pipridae > Pseudopipra > Pseudopipra pipra. Next base: position 2,231,479 of record NC_087551.1, on the reverse strand, counting down.
CCTCTCCTCCCTGGAGAGGGTGGCACTGGCAGGTCAGGGCTGTGCTAAATGCTGGGTAACACCAGGCTGTGTGATTGCAGCTGCTTTCGCTGGGCAGAGGTTGGGGATAAACTGAGGACATCATTTCTGAAGGCAGAAGTTCCTTGACCTCCTCAAGCACGAGTGTGTGTCAGAAGGGCAGTTCTAAAACAACAGCCGGGGCTTAGGAGAGGGCAAACCAACCAAACCAAAAGGGAAGCCCTGGTTCCTTCACAGAGTTAGGCTCTCTTTCACTGAAAGGCACAGACAGAAGCTAAAAAACTGCATCAAACTGGGGCAAAAAGTTGCAAGAAGTCTGATGGGAGGCAGGAATCCTCTGCCATCCAGCAGTGCCAGATTCACCCGGCAGCCTGGGCTGGTGGCAGGAGGGAAGGAAGGCTGCAGGCAGGGAGCCTTCTCCTCCTGTAAAACCTTGGGTTTCAGCTTCCCCTTCCTTAAAGGCTGGGAATTCTCCTTGCTGTGCTCTCCCAGGTGTCTCCTGAGTGAGAGGCTGTGCTGTGAGATCCCATGGCTGGGGCTGCAGGGCTTCCAGCGAGGGAAGGGTGATCCAGGACATCCACATAAGCCTCCAGGATGAACATCCTGAGATCCAAAAAAACCTAGCCAGGGTTCCCTGTTTCGTTTTAGGAGCCTTCTGCCCTTCCTGCATGTTTCTTCCTCTGCATGAGCACATGGAATGATTTGCTAATGGCTGTGGCCAAACTGGAGGCTCCCCTGGTGAAAATCAGCACATGGAGCTCCACGGGCTTCAGAAACCTAAGCTAACACAGTGCTGCTGATGGTTTGCATTTGCTCAGCACTGAGGGAGGATTTGATCTGGAGTTTAGACCAGAAAAACTTCCAAGAAAGAGCCTGCAGGTGAAGGGATAGATCCTGCTCCCCTCCGAGCTGTAGATCCCGCCACATGAAAGCTCTGGACTGCTCCAGATGAACTTCACAAAAACGAGCCTGGAATGGGGCCCTGTGGTGCCTGAGTTACCTCAGACTGTTATTAATTTGAAGGGAGAAAATGAATTCTTGTTAAGGGGAAATAAGCAGTCTTTATTAATAATAATTAGAGAAGGAAGACATTAGTCTTGATATATTGGCTTAATTTCGTAAATAGATCAGTAAAACCCGGAATTAATAATTTTACAAACTGGTAAACATTTTCTGTAGTTTAATATTAATTGTGTTTAAATGTTTCCTTAAATTCCACCAGAAGCCATCCAGTAATGTCCCAGGATTATTGTGTTCTTCATAGTCAGAAGGATTGTATGTAATTTTACATGTAATGTTCTTTGAACATATGGTTCATAACATAAAACCCCCTTCATTTTAATTGACACAATAGGCTGGAATGGCTTTTTTTTCCCTTGCCAAAGTACTTGTTATGGTCTGTATCACCTATAATGTGCATTCTGGAAAGCTCCTAACTAGGTATTTGGATGCTGGAATGCAAAAGATTGCTATTTATGAGACCATGAGACCACCTAGTGGGTCAATGATTTGCATTTTAAAAGTTCATTAATATGTACTAAGATCATAATAATGCCAGTGTTTCATCAGATCAACCTTCATCACATTCTAGTAATAAATATCTCCTGAAAATGTCTTTTAACATAAAACTGAGGAGCAAACAAATGTGTATTTTTGTGACCCTCGAGTTGCTGTAATTGAAAGTTTAGAGGGCACCGGGCAAAGCGGTTTTCTGCCAGCAGTGGATAAAATAATCTTTTCCTTCCGTTGTTTTTAAGAATTCACCAGAGGCTTGAAAGTGCAATCTGTTTTTTTATCTGCTCCCTTTTTCTTCCTTCATGGACACATATTGGTTGGCCATTGTAAGGCTGCTTATGAGTGCACGTCTGCCTGGCATTGATTTTCTTTTCTTATTTAGGAATAGCACTGCTGTGTATTTGTTTAGGAGAAAATACAAATATAAAGAATTAGGTGGGTTTTCACACACATTACAAAAAAATATAAACTTTCTTCTGACAACTGTGTACCAGCCCTTGTGCTCTGTGCCCCATCCAGATTTCACATCAAACTGTTTTACATCTCTGTACCTGCCTTCAGGTGAAGTAGCCTTTATTAAGCATAATCAGAAACACTTTTTCCTCTCAGCCCTGTGTTCGTGCTATCCATATTCTTTTCTCTTTCATGGAGAAAATTCAGAGTAATAATAATAATAATAATAATTCCCCTGACAGAAGTGTTATGTTTTGATTTTTTGTGTGTCTGTTTCAGAACCACAGCGTGGAGGAATTTACTTTAGTCTCCCTTTCATTAAAGTTTAATCACAAAGGCATATACGGAGTTAGGTGAACGCCTGCATGACTTGTCTGAAATATAGGTTAATTAAGCAAGCTAAATATACTTTACAGAACAGAACAATAGAGCAAACCGTTCTGCGACTGAATTCAGAGGACTCGGAGACAAAAGTGATCATCCCCGCGTTTGTGCCGAGTTTCCCGCAGCCGGTTCGAACTTTATCCAACAGCATAGACTAGTGGCAGCAGGAAGGATTGTAACCGGGGCGCCTCTAAACGTGCTGCTGGGCTGGGACCCCTCTCGGGTTTGAGCTATACCCACAGCCTGGGAACACGGGACCGTGTAAACAGGGCCTCTAGGCGTTTATAAGATCCACATCTAAGTGATAACCACCTTCGTTATCTAAAGATCTTACTTTAGGTAAGTGCAAAAGAAAAATCTCTAGTGAAATAACTCCCGTGGTGGCAGTTAAAACAACTCAAAGGCTGAAGCAGGTAGGGGCACTTCCTTCCCCTTTGTTTGATCATGGAGCAGTCAGTCTTGTGCAGTTCACCATCTTCTCTCACTCTGAATTACAATGTGGTGTTTTCCTGGCATCCCTGTCCTTTTGTGGGCTCTGAGGTGTGAGGTGGGGAGCTGACAGCAAACATTTCATTCCTTAGTTCAGTTTGATTTCATCTTCATCCATTTGTTTTTGTTTCTCAGTGGGTTCCCTTTGTCAGTGCCTTCAAACCCACATGATGAGCAGACTGGAGAGAGAGGGATTTGCCTGTGTGCCTGGACTGGCTGCCTCTTCCCTTGTACCATTTACCTGTATTTAATTCCATGGATTGGCTTCTAAATACCTGCCTAGGAACAGGTTCTGCAGGCCTCTGAAAAAGCACATTTGCCACTGATTCTGAGAGGGAACTTGTTCAGTGAGTGAATGCATCCCTCAGCCACAGAAACTGTAACAACAGCTTTGTTATCCACGGTGCAGAGGAGATCCCAGGCAGACTTCCCCTGGAAAGAGAGGAAGAGCACACACAAAAGCCAGTCTCCTGCAAAAGTCTGGATCATGGACTTTGGCATTTTGCTCATCCCTTCCTGTCTACCTTCTCTAGTCTGTCACACCTCCACAGAGTGCATGTGAAACTGCAGGAGAAGTGACAGGCCCTTCCCACACCTTTCCTGCTGTTACTGATGACTAAACAAGGTGCAAAACAATGCAAAACCTCAGTGTCAGAAAAGACCAACCTGGCAGAGCCAGAATAACATGAGGGCAGATTCTGAGTAAATCCACTGGACTTTTCTCCTGCTCCTTAGCTAAACCAGACAGTTTCACACAAAGATCTGATGCTGTTGCCTGATCTACCTCTGGACTTCAGAAGAAATTGTCCTAGCCATTAGTAAAATGGGTCCTGTCCTTAGTCTGGCCTGAGAAAGTAGGTAGTTGGTCCTGCCAAGGTGTTGGACTCAGCCTTTCTAAGCTGTAAGGTCCAGACATCCAGTGCTGGTCTGTGTGTGACCGGGCTGTGCCCAAACAGGCAATTTTGTCTGCAGTCAGTCACAGGGGAAAAGCTGTCTTTGCAAAGAATAGGAGGTTGCACTGGCCTAAATGCCTCTCTTGAGCAGTCTAAAAACTGCAAGGGACAGAAGAGGCCACCTCTGCTCCCTCCTCACTCTTTAAAATATCACAAGAAGTTTGAGAGAGATCTTTTCTCATAATTTGCTTTTTTTTCCACTCTGATGCTTTGGGGTGTGGTCTGTAAATGTTGCTTGCAGAACATAAGTTAGTTTTTAGCAATTTATTCAAAGTGAGTAAGAGCTATGTACTTACATGACCAGATATATATAGTATCATTCTCTGCTCCAGAAAGATAACTCAGAAAAAAAATTACAAAGAGAGAAAGAGGGTGAAGAAAATGGAGGGCAGGAGGACCACACAGGCAGGCACTTTGCCATTTGCTACTGCCAGAACTGGCCTGTGGCTCTGGATTATACGAGGCACTTGAATGGAAGACAAAAAATTGTGTTTGACTATTTAAGGGTGACATTAAAGTGAGATTTGCAGCAATCCTTTTGATTAAGCTAACATTTCCCCTCCTAGTGTCAGGAACCTTGTCAGACTTTAGCTGCCTGTGCTCAGCACTGCTGGCTGTGCCATGGCACAGCTGCGTAACCTTGGACACGGCTGCTGTGAAAAGAGCTGCGGGAAAACCGGGCTTGGGGCTCCTCCACTCTGCTCAGGAGCTGAAAAGAGCTGCAGGAAAAGTGGGGCTGGGGCTTCCTCCACTCTGCTCAGGAGCTGCTTTAGGCTCAGGCACTTCCCTGGCTCTTTGCTTGAGCTTTGCTGCAGGTGAGCCTGTGCTTGGCTGAGCCTGGTCTGGCCCTCTGAGCTGCTGATGCACCTCTGGATTCACCTGAGTGTTCCTCCACGAGCTGGTCTGGCAATCACCGAGCTCTTGGCTGGTGCCAGCTGCTGTCACAGGACCTTTTTTGGGGACTGTGGTGAGGGCACTGCCCTGCCCACTCCACTCTCACCCTCCTCCCTCATCTCCTTTGAGGAGCAACCCACAGTTGCTTCTCCCTGGCACTCAGATCCTTCGGTGCTCAGAATCCTTAGCTGTGGTAACAGCACCTGCTGCAGGGACAGAGCTATGGAATTACTAAGAAGTTCCTAAGAAATTCCCTCCTGAGGCAGAACAGTGGCCCATCTCTCCCCTGTTCCTGCAGCGCTGAGGGCAGGAGGTACCAGCTCTTGTGTTGCAGACAGACCTGCCTCCATCAGGTCTATGGGGTGCAGACTCCTAGAAGGTGTCCTCAGGCAGACAGTTTGAGGATAAGAGTCTACTCTTCTAAACTGAGGAATACTGTGATCACACCCAGAAATAAGGAAGCAGCCAGAGGGAAAAATAAAAAAGCATGTAAAAATGTAGAAAGCAGGAGTAAGATAAGGACTGCGGGGTTCATGAAAGGAATGGAGGAGAAAAAACTGGCGTATTTTCTGCCCTTATATCTTTATTTCTGCTCTCTTATCACTCCTAGTTTTGCACGTTCTTTTTTCTTGCCCCTTCTATATCCTTCTCTTCTCGTGCTCCTTCCCTGGCATGATGTGATACGCTGTAGCTTAAAATCTTGGCACTCTTTTGAACTGCCAAGTTTAAAATTCTTTGAGTGGCTTTGAGTGGTAATAGCTGAAATATTTCATTTTAGTGAGAGGTTAAAGCTGGGTCACCAGTTCCCAAGTACAGTTGGAGAGAAAATTAAAAATGCTCAAATTTGCTTATTCCTTAGTCCTCCAACTTCAGCAAACATGTGGAGTCAGTCTCTGGTGCTTTTCTCAGAAGAAAGAAGGCAGTGAGAGGGGCTTTCAGTGCCTCTTTGCAATCCTCAGTTTCCAGGGCAAGGGAGACTTGTGTGGGACTCCTGTACTTGGGCACAGATTGCTTTTTTCATGAGCCCAGGGTTGGCAAACAAGGTGGGTTTTGTGCATATGGGGTTACCTGGTGAATTCTGAACAGAGGAAGCACTGTAGCTTTGGGAGTTTTTCCCTCCTTTGGTTGTGTGTGTGTGCCTCTACAGGGGCTGGAAGGTGAGTGAAATCATCTGTATAGGAATTCTTTCACAAGTCAGAAAAAATCACCATGATGACGTCATTTTTTGTCAGGACCAAGGGTTCCTCCACAGATGCTTCTGGAATATGACTCTTCCTCCACTTTTTTGGGGAATTTGGGAACAGTCTTCTCATTTTCGGATAGCTTTCTGTACTTTGATGGAAGAGAAGAATCCTCCTGCTCTCCTGGTCACTAGATTGTGTCAGTCCGGTTTAGCAGAAGTTGAAGGGTGGGGGTTTTTCTTCCTTTACTTCTTTACCCACACATGTCTTTAGGTCAACTCATTTCCTCACTGTTGGGGTGTCAGCCAGGGAGTCCCAAATCAATGTGTGGCCACGTCATCTTTTGGTGTAGGAACTGAGGCTTGGTTAGGGGGTTACAGGGAAGAATGACACAAAAGGGCATGTTTGCAAGCAAAGTTAACACTCTGGAACTGGCCAGATTGACACCGATCAATAAAGCACAAGGAGCTGGTGCTTAAGCCTCTTCTAGAATGACCATTTACAAGGGAAGGTCATTCTGATGTTGTGCTGTTGTGTGTCCCAGCCCTGCCTCCTTGGGCAGGCAAACACTTCCCTGTGCCCCTTCCCTGGCTCTCAAATTAACTATTAATGAAATGGCTATTGGATTACATTGGTATTTATTACTGCTGTGCTTCCCAGTTACTAGAACCTTGGAAATGATCCTTCCCATACTATCATCCAAGTCATTACTGTGAGTAATTAGAAAGCTGGGCTGTACCCTACTGGTAACCTCTTTCCACCTTGAAATAATCCCATTTACTTCCACTGTTTGTTTCTTGCCCTTCAGCCAATTTTCAGTCGATGGAGCCTGCCAGTTTTCCTCCCATTGTGTGAGCCTGCACCTTAGGCACTGGTCTCCCATATGGAAATGTTTTCACAAAATAGGAACTGAATTTCTCGTAGCCAGTCTCCCTTTAATCATTCTCTGTTACACTCTCATGCTTATACATTCAGCATTCCTGTCCTTTCCTGTGTTGGAAAGGTTTGCCAAACTGTTCCATTGCTGGGTCCTTTTTTGGATGTCTCTCCATCGTTACCTTCCCATCGTAATTCCAAATGACATCCCCGAATAGAGATTCCAAATCCTTTCTATAATTATCCCTGGGCTGGGAACCCTGTAGGTGGATAACTGTGAGAATTCCATAGGTAGAGGATGAGGCCTCCGGTCTCCATCTCGGAAGGGGCACTAGTGTTGCACCATCACTGTTTTTGTGGGATAAATGGGGGGATTTTGATTGTACAGGAAATGTGATTAGATTTAATGCTAATTAAATTCATTTTTTTTCCATATTAACATGTTCACAAATATTATTGCATCTCGTTAGATTTCATTCTTCTATCCTTACTGAACAATATTCAGTGGTAGTTTCAGATTACAATAAGTTCATTATGAAGATAAGGTGGAATTAGTGTAGGAAGCTCAGCTGGTTGAAGGGGTCTGTGCTTTAATTACTGCAGAGGGTGTGCATATTAATTACAACACAAGTGATATTTACTGTACCTCAGGAACATATGACAGGGTAAAGATACTGACAGCACCAGCTAATAAACTCAGTATGATAATGAGGAGAAAAGACCATAAAAATAGAAGGAAATAAAATTATTCATAAAGTATATTGATCCCAAAGTAAAGACATTAAGCTCTGATGAAGGGCAACAAAAGGGAAGCTCCTCACTTTATCAAACAAATAACCAAAGTAGAGAAATGTTAGCAGAGAGACAGATTGTCATTATCCTGGTCATGTGACCACACTCCCGAGAGCACATGTGAGCAGGAAAATAGAAGGGTTTCTCAAAAGAAATCAGCAGAGAGCCAAGGCTTTACCTGCAGGAGGCCAGGGCACGGTGGGCCTGGGGGCTGGGGGGCTGGACACGCCCCAAGGTGATGTTCCAGGGAGAGTGATGGGAATGGATCGTTCCGGGCTGAGGGGCCATCCCCAGCTCCACAAAGGAACCCCATGGCTAATTGGCTGAGCCTGCAGGAATTGCTGCCCTGTTTGTTAGGAGCTTTTTTCTAACACTAATGTCGAAGCAGTTGTGTGAAATCCTTTTGGAGCCACCTCCCAGGAAGCCTCCTGCTCAACAGGCGTTTGAGCACAAACCAAACACAAAATACAGTGGAAAGAGCTGTGGCTGTGGGGTCAATCCTGCCTTCCCAAGGGATGGATTCCAGCTCCCTGCGCTGCCCAGGCTGGGGGACCTGTTAGAGCTCTACATTGCCCTGGGGCATACCACACTTCCTTTATACCTCCCTGCCTGCCTGGCAGCAGCACATGGAGCAGGGCAGGAGGGGTGACCTGTTGGGGTGACAAACCATCGGAGTAGATTGTCTAGGCTATTGTAGAGATTTTTGTATACACTCAGCCTTTGTTTCTTGGCCTCCTTGGGCCTGGAACTGGTTGCACACTTCCCTAAGACTGGTGTCAGGACAATTCTGCTCTCTAGAGCAAACTAAGGCTGTGCAAGTGAGTTGGGGGGAAAAAATAGTGATGTAAATAATTTCTTCCAGACCTTATCTTCCCAAAGTTTAATGTGTCTGTATTATATGACCTTTGACCTAAGGCTCAAGGCACCAAAATGGAAAGGAAGAACCTCCTGTTTTGCATGTATCTCCTGTACATGCTGGTAAGTCTGTAGCCATCATTTTGCATTGACTATTTCCAAAGATTTTGCCTAAATAAAACCAACGGGAGCAGTTCAGTCCATAGTGGTGTCTGAATAAGACCACAGAGTGCAGGGAAGTTTGAGTACATATAATCCTTTTGACTGCAGATATTGTGCTCCATAATGTGTTTTCCTCTCAGGAATTGTTGTGGGTTGGGTGACAGAGGTGAAGCTGGCAGGCGAGTCAGCTTTGCCAGCCATTCATCTCTAAAGACCCACATTGAAATCCCATTTACTGAGAGCTGCACAAGTTGTGGCTTTGTTGTCATCACAGCCTTGGCAGACCTTTGTTACCAATGACAAAGCTCCTGCATGATGGGCATTTATGTCAGTCTTGGCTTAATGAAGACCCCTGGGTTAAAGAGCCACTCCTGGTGAGGATCTCTGCCCTCCAGGGAAGCCTGGAGTGGTACCTATTGCATTCAAATGGTCCTTTCACTTTTTGGTTTTGCTTTTTTCTCCTTTCCATCCTACAATTAAGATTCAGCATTTCTTGCTCTCCATTCTTGACAGGTCAAGGAAATAATGTAATACTTACATTTTCAGTGCACTGGTTAACATTAAATTCAACAGAACAAATGGAAAAACTCTATTGTCACCAGTATTACCACAGTGCCCCTAAGCTGAATGTTTACTTCCATCTTCTGTTCAAGTTTAGTTTAACTGACTACTGCTAAAGATCCTAAACTTTCCACTCTGTCTGTGTTAATTTAGCTTTCTGTGTGGTTGTCCCCCTGACTGGTGCACTGTAAAGGCAGAAATTACACCTTTTTTTTTCTTTAATCTGTTCCTTTTTAAAGGCAGATACTAGTTTTATGCACTGGGCAAACTAAACTGCACTTTAAATATCCAAGCCACTTGAATCTATAAAACAGATTGAAAGTGCTGCAGGAGCAGTTGGTATCTTGACATTTCAGGTGCTTTTATCCAAAGCCAGGAAGCTGAAGAATATACAAACCAGAAAAAAAATGATAACAAAAGTGTATGGCCACTTGCAGAGCTTCAGAAAGGTCTGGTTTGTATCTGATAAGGTTTTGGGTGGTTTGGGCTTTATTTTATTGAAGTAAATTTGCCTCTCCCTGGTTGTAATTCAGTGAGTAAAAGACTAATGGCTTCCCAGTGGCTTTTGTGAAATGTGTTGGTGTTCTTGGTTCCATTCCCAATTTTTGTAGCAGTAGAACTCCTGCTGCTCTGGGCACTGGTGCTCCTGTGTTTGACAGAGGGGTGGAGGTTTCATTTACTCTCTCCCCTTTAGAGCTGGTCCTTCCAGGATTAGGACTGAAGCAGATTTGAGGATATTGGGAAGCATATGTTCTTTCTGTGCATGCTTCACATATCCTTAAATTTCACAGTTTCTGGGCTCTGATTCAGTGTCTTTCAGTGATGCATTTATCAACAGATTTTTAAAAGAGGAAAAAAAGACAGAAAAGTTAACCTCTATCCTAGTTCCTCCTGCAGTTGCTGCTTGTGAGGAACAACAAGTAACAAAAAGCAAGACAGTGATGTCTTGATGTTTTTGATGAGATGAACAGGAAGAATTGCTGACCTAAATGCTGATAATTAAGGGCTAATTTGAAAAATTTCATTAGAAATAGAATTTTAAACCTCTCCTTTTGTACCCCACTGTAAATTTATTGTTGGAGACACTCTCCACTTAGGCCTTTAGGTATTTAAGCCTAGGAAGTCATGAGTACCATGCACTAAGTAAGTAAAGGGGCCTACAGTGCAAACACTGAAGTGTTTCCCAAATTCCCAGCCTTAAGCCCAGGAGAAGTTCTTCAGTAAACTTTGTGTTACACTGGCTCAAAGCCGAGCCCTGGGCTGTGTTTGTGTGTCCAGGCCATCAACAAGGTCTGTTTAGGAGCTGTAGCACAAAACAGTATTTGTGGGATCAGAAGGACCCTGATTTGTGCTGAGCCAGAGTGACTGGGAGGTTTGTTTGAAAGGGCTCTCAAAGTAGGGCAGAGAAGAGAATTGGTGGAGTCAGTGTTTTCAGCCTCACAGGGTTTTTTACCTGAAGACCTCATAAGGAACCTGAGGCACTTCAGGGCAGATCCTGCTTCGGGGTTAACACCTCTTAAAGAGGAAACCAAGCACAAGAATAAACTGGCCATCCTTGCACCCTTTACCTTTGTCTCCTTCCCTACAAGACCCCACTACTCTTTTCTACTTTCTGCAGGACTGACATGACATACTAAATAATTTTGGCTGATCAGTGTTTCATAACATTTTGAGGAATTCCAGAGCTAATCTGACTGTGTACTTGGCAAATATATTGAGATGGTCCACAGTGAAATTCAGGTTCTTGGGTGTGCTTTTACTTTTTGAATTAGTGCTCACTTAAGAGGCAATGAATTCAGGTCAATTAAGGAGGCTGCTCTTCAGGGTGGTGCTGGTTGTTATGCCAAAAGAAACAGAATATAACAGGAGGGTGGTTGAAGAGGATAAACCACAAAGAAGAAAATATTTTAATGCCATACATTTATAAATCAATGGCATGTCCTTACCTTGAGAATCATGGTCACTTTTGGTCATTGTGTCTCAAAGACATGGCAAAAATAGAAATGGTCCAGAGAAGGGCAAAGAAAATGAGTAGCACCCTCTAAGAGCCTTTCCTGTAAAGCTACATTAAAAAGGGCAGGATTATTATTTAGTTTGGAAAGAAGAGGAGCTGGAGGAAATGTGGTGGAGGCATATAAAATAAAATAATGAAGAGCATGGACCAGGCCAGTCTGCTGCCTCTCATTACATTTGGCTGTAACAAAAGAAAAAGGGAGAACTCAAAATAGAACAACAATGGGCCAAACGGGGGATCATTAGTGAGGGACAAAGGGCAGCACGTGGCGTTTAACTTGGGGAACCCAGAGCTGCAGGAGGAAATGAACCCAAATTATTTACGGTCAGAAACTCAGGTTTTAATACTGGAATCGTAGCTTATAGTCCTTCCAAGCAGGATTTAAATAAGTGCTCGTGCACAGAAGAGATTTCCCAGCTGGGGTGGTGGGATCTGTTCTTCCCCGTGGGTCTGTACTGCCCAGGTTAGGTACAGAGTGGGGCAGGGGGGGCCATACACCTTTCCTTGCTGCAGGGAATACTGGTGGCTGTCAGAGACAGGATGCTGGAAGGACAAGATTTATTCCATGAAAATGTTGGAATTATTGCCCACTGGCAATTTATCAGCTAAAAATTCTCTGTGCAAAGAAGCACCACTTCTTTTTGGGGGCTGGGTTTTACCTCCAGTTTGTGCACTTTGCTTTCTGTCAGTCTGGTAACTTGGATGAGGCAGTTAGTTCCTGCTTCTGGAATTCCCTTCCTTAGCTGCCTTTAGTCTCCTGGTGATTGTAGGGTAAGAATCAATGTACTACAGGAGCTTTTAACAGCCTGATCATTATAAGGCAAGCGTGATCATTAAGTGATCCTCACTTTATTAATGCACTTTATTAAGTGTCTTCTCCTCTGTGTCTGGCAAATGCACTCTAGGTAAGTTAGGAATAATTACTATGCTGAATAAATAAAAATATTACAGGTAAGTAACAGCAAAATGTTAGTTATATCCAGGGCACTCTGGAATACAGACACACTCTATTGCTCCTAAACATCATGTTTAGTCATTTGGGGTCCTGTTCTCCACTTCCTTTTCATTTGTAAATAATGCAAAAATCTGCCAGGCTGCCTCAGTGCAAAGAGACTTTAGCTGAACTCAGTGCTTGCTTTTCTCTTAATTCCTTCTTAGATGAATTAAAATAATAGAATGTTGTGAACATACTGAGACTCTTTCTTAGCCTCTTCTTTGGATAGTCAACAGTTACTTGTCAGCTTTCTGGCTTTCTTTTTGTTTTCAGAGAAAAGGCAGGATGTCTTTGTTGTTAGTAATCTCTGATTTGTAGAATACAATTGCCTTTAAGGATATTTGAGTGCACAGACTCGGCTTGTGCTGGAATGGAACATTTAAGCACTTCCCTCCTAAGTGAATGTGAGCTGAAGAGTCTGAGCAGAGTATGGAAAAAACCCTCCCCAATATTCCCCATATGGAACTAAAAGAGCTGCCACTGAAATACGCAGCAACCTTGTCATGTTTGCTTCACCTGAACAACGAGAGGTCAGATCCCATTAACACAGCTCCTCACAAATAGGAAAATTTACACTTTTATTCGGAATATTCGCACTGAGGGAAATTCTTCCTCGTGCTGAGGCTTTGCAGCGTTCAGGCATCACCCTCAGCCCTGCTGGCCCTGCCCTGGGACTGTACAGCAGGTCTGTGCTGTCCACATTTCACCCTATGTGACCTCCACAAGCCACCCCACGGGGAAATTCTCCCTTTCCCTGAGAGCCGCTTCCCGAGGGTGCTCCATTGTTCGCAGGGCTGGTGTTTGGCTCTTGTCTAGACCAATGTTCCCTCCTCACAATACCCCTGTCAACACCGTGCTCTGGATGTGTGAGTGCACTGCATTACTGTTGTCAAACGGCTCTGCTGTCATGTAGTGTTTAAATGTAAAAGATATAGGTGACGATGTGAGGCTGGAGATTTGGGCTGGAAATCCGGATTTTAAGTTGTCTGCGGCGCAGAAGTTGAAAAGCTGAGACAGCTTTACAATAAATGTAAGCAGCTCCAGCAAGCTTGTAGCTATCAAGATGTGGATGTATGTTTTCCCCTCTGAAATGTGCTGCCTTTCAAGAACACAAGGGTGGCATTTAGGTGACACGGTGCTGCTCATCCCTGTGCCCTTTCTGGGGATGCCTCTGCCTCGGTCTCCTCCTGTCTGCACTCACTGCAGCTCTGAGGGGCTGCTGTGACCCTGCCACGGGCTGCACAGCCAGGAGGGAAACTCTGAGGGATACAGGAAAAGATGACAATGAAGAAAAAGCAGTGCACTCTTTCCCTTCCACCAGCTTTATTTCAAACCTGGTGTGGGTTGGTTTCCTGTGTGCTAAAAACACTTTATTTTGGATTATCTCCCCCCAGTGTTACTTCCCTACCTGTTTCCTTTTTTTTCCTGTTTTGGCCCAATATTCCTAGATATTCCTGGCTTCCCCCAGACCGTGTTGTAGGTGAACTTCCTAAAATTCAGTGTTTGAGAATAATCCCGAATTTCTGACTTAACTAGAAACAACAAACAAACCAGGAATAAGGGAAAAGGCTGCTTTGCTTCCTCTTTCTCTGTTACACAGCACAGCCCACAGCAGCCCTCAGAGGGAACTGGTGTCAGAAGACACTGCTTTTTTTGTTACCCTAAATTGGAGCACAGATTCAGCCCCATTCAGAGAAGTAAACAATGTCTCTTGGTCCATGGTCTGTAGTTCCTGGCAGATTTAGCTGGAAATCCAGCTTGATTAAAAACCAGGTGAAGTCCCTTGTGTGGGCTCTGCCAGTCTGGGTGCCCATACTCCTTCAGAAAATACTACCTTGCCCTAAAAAAACCAAAAACCAAAACCTCCCCAAACAAAAACCCATGGAACAAAAACCCCCCTGACACTTGCAATTAGTCATTACCTACTGTTGCTTGCAATTTGTTGGCAGATCAAGCTCCAATCTGTTGCACTATGACAGATCAAATTCTGCAATTCATTCCAGAGCTGAGCCAAAACACAACAACTTTCTCTCTCCTTCCCCACTCCCCCTGGAAAGAAGACACCCCCCTTTCCCTACCCTTAGTGCTGCCCTAAAATTGCATTTCAGTCCCTGAATCCTGTACAGAATCCATTAATATATTTTTCTCCTTGTGTTGGAACCATTCTACCCTGACAAAGATTTGGTCAGGGCTGGGTGGGATGTTTTGTGCTGGATTCTTGGTTACAGGAGGGTGGCAGGGACCTGCCAGTTGTGTTGCAACATGATTTTCACTTAGAAAATCTTTGCATTACCTCCAAGAACGCTTAATTAAATAGCACTAATGATTATGACACGAAAACTAGACTAGAAGAATTTTCTTTTTTTTTTTTCCTACTACATTTTGTAGCTTTTGTCAGCTGACTTGGTAAGCACACCTTCAGTGAAAAAATAGCACAGTGACATTTTCAAAACATGCAGTCCCTTGAGCCTGGAACCTAACACAGACAAGAAAGCTCAGCTTGATTCCAACACTGCTTTGTGATGTGTACTCCTCTTCTTCAAGAGCTGGGCTGCAACAGCTGCTAAATACAGAGAAGGGGGGGAAAGGTTGCTGTTAGACAGAGTTTAGCTGTGTAAAAAGATGTTTATATGGATTCTGTAAGTGAACACACTTGGCAATCCAAGGTGTCCTGGGCTTGCTGCTCCTGCTGCCTTCACTAATTTTGCACAGTGGGAGCAGCCACCAGATTATTTTCTCTCCCTTTTCCTCAATTCCCAAACTACTCAAACCTCTGTAACACCATCAGATCAGTGAGCACTGATACCCAGCGGCTTCTTGCAGGAAGCCCTGAGCTTCCCAAAGAAGGGAGGAAAAACCAGCCAGTCCTCTCTTTGAAAATTACATCCTTGTGTGGGGCCAAATTTGGGGAAGTTCTCCCATTTTAGCACCTGAATAGAGCAGGCAGCTTTTTTGACAAGTGCTGGGAGCTGAGGATAACAACAAATTCCTCTGGACACAGAAAGAGGAGTGTCCTCTCTCAACAGGTTGGAAACCCCCTCATCTTCCCTCAAGGTTTTGCCTCCATCCATGACACACACTATTTTGCCCAGCAAGTTATCCAGAAAACTTCAGAATACTTAACAGCCCAATTTTTTTATTGCTAATATTTCTGTGGCTCTTTCTGAGAAAAAAAATTTGAAGCTGATGTTTGGGGCAAATAACATCAAGATTCTGAGTGTGATATCCAGCACAGAAATTGAGATTATGACAGATTGTCTTTAAGCACCTTTAATCCCTGCTGAGAAAGGGACTCTTTATTATCTTTTTAAGAATAGTCTAAGACATTATAGTTGTGCTCTTGCCCTTTAAGAAAGCTGTACTCAGCCAGGACCTGTGCATATTGAAGAGTTGTCTGCAGTTCAGCATATCAGGGTGTTTGTCATCCTTTCCTGGTGCTGTCCTGGTGATGGAGCTGAACTTCTGAATTCCAAAACCGAAAGGGAAATTCTGAAATCTGAAATGCACTCCATAGAAACTGTCTTGGATATGTGCAGAAATTCGGAGATACAGATGGGAACTGGGGCTTTATCAAATTATTTGGCTTTCATTAGAGCTGAATAAATAGTAACACATGAAACCTAATTCTATCCAATGTCTTTGTTCTGGTAAATTACTACCCACGTCCCTGGCTTTTCCAGTTCCTGTGTTCCTAGAGCAGCAAGTGCTTTTTCCCTGTGGAGCGTTTTGTTGAAGGATTTAACCCCTCTGTGCCCCGTTTTCCCTCCCCTCAACAACATAAAGACATTTCAAAAGAAGAACATTTGGGCCCAAGTATTCTTCGAGTCAGCTTTGAGTCCAACTCCTGGACAAATTGTCTTTTTGGGGTTTTAGTGCTTCTGGCATCCTTCACGTCCTGTAGGATGCTGGGAAGAGGATTTATTTGAGCAGAACAGTTGCAGTGTGACATAGCCATGTTCTCTTCCCTTCCAGAGTGGGTCAGATATTAATATTTGCAATTAGTGTTGATGTGCAGGTGAAGCACAGGCCCGGCCTGGTAGTCCTGGGGGGGATCGATCCCGAAAGGACCAGCCACGGACACAGACACACAACTGCAGAAAATATCCCTGATGTTAAATACAGTATAAAGAATCTGTTTTTCCCCCTCTTATTATTCCTATTGTTTTATTTCCAGCCCTCTTGCTAGTGGCTGCCTTTGTGGCACTTCAGCTGTGATTAGATGGGCGGGCAGGCAGCTTCCTCTGGAGCTGGAGCCAGCTGGGGGAAAAGCCTGGCAAAGCCTCAACTCCTCGTCTCCCCACTGCCTTCACGGCAGAGTTTATTATCTCCAGAGCTCTGTGACATGCCCAGCCTGCCTGAGCCAGGGCTCGGAGCCCCAGCAGTACTGGGGAGTCACAGCTCCCTCATTACTGCTCTGGTACCCTCCTTATTTTGATGTAGTCGTAACCTAAAAAACTGCCTCATAGCCAAGAGGCTGGGGGGAAGGGGGGAGGAGAGGCAGAGAGAGAGGGTCATCCACTTCTAATGCTGGAAACCCTGTGATAATCTGTTCCATGCATTCAAATGAAAATATGACTTCTTGGCAGAGAATAGCATTATAATGTAAAATCCCATATGCTGTTATACAGTATGTTGCAATCTGTTTTACTGCTGCCTCTATTCTAACGAGTGAATACTGCCAATAAAGCAATTGAAGATAACACTAATTGCTTATTTCTGTGATCCATAATTTTTATGACTGCCTTATAGCTCTTTAGTCAAATAGATGTTTTTTGGCCTCTCAGATCTAGAACTCGTGTACTGTAGCGATTGAGGCTGAAAATCTGCACGCTGGCCTGGGAGGGTTTTCTGAGCTGATGAATAGTGTGTGTGTGAGGGGGAAATAATTGAAAAGTGTTAAAGAAAATAGAAGTCTTAAATCAGTCATAACAGGTCATAACACTGGATTCCATCGATATTTTTTAATATAAATTGGACTCTCTCTCTATGCCTCTTGCTTCTTCAGAATTGTCTTTGGTGTGGAGTTATCAGGCACTGGTCTTCAAAAATAAAACTCTGTTAGGCTTTTCAGAGCAGCAGTGGCTGCCTGTTCCAGGCACCTTCGTGTCTCCAAGAGATAGAAATGACACCACTGGTGGATGAGGGCAGTCAAGATCCTTTATGGATGAGGGCAGGCAAGTCCTACTCTTGCAGCTTCAAATCTGGGCTAATCTCGTGAATGACCCGTTCTCTCACCTACAGGGTCTAGTTCCTCCTGTGTCATTTGAGTCATTCCAAGGCTGCAAATCCAAAGTGCCATGCTAAAGGGAGTTTTGAAGGACAGTTAAGAACACATTTGGGGTTCCTTTGGGTTCTTGGGGTGATCTGAAAGGTTTTTGGCTTCCTGCAAGGGCCAGCAGAGTCCCCTGTCTGGCCCTTCCCGCACAAAGCTGAGGTTGTGCTGCAGCTTTTAAAGCAGCCACTGCAGACCAAGGGATGTGCTTTGCTGGGTCCCAAAAACTCCTGTCTCACAGTTGCTATTAGGAAACTGTTAATGGGAAGGTCAGAAACTTCTCCTGAATGGACACTTGCCCACCTGTGCAATGCTCTGATGTTTAAGGCACTTCCCTTATTTAAAGCAGATATGCTTCAGATCCCCATTAGGAAAGGAGAACAGGTGGATACAGCACCATTTGTTGGGCAGTGAACATCTCCCTGCTCATTTAGGAACCTGCACAAGTGCTGTGGGGATGTGCTGTGTCGTGGGGTCGCTGCTGGGGACGATGGGTGATGTTTAGGGGACAGCTCCCATTGTAGCCATAACCCTTTGCCACCTTTTCTTACCTTGTAGGTTGTTGCTCATGTGCTCAAAGAACACGACCAGCTGTGCTCCTGAAGGGCTGTGAGTGTTCACGTGGGGGATAAACTGCAAGGCTGCTCACAGCACTGGGAGGGAAGGGGTCCTCGGGTCCTCTGCCATGTGGCAGGAAAGGCAGGAAGCAGTGGGGCAGGCACAGCAGCTTTCTGGGGAGATGGCAGCAGGGCACAGCAAACAGGCAGCTCCCTCCCCTGCCCTGACCTCCCAGCAGCGGTGCCAGTGGGATGTGTGGGATCCTGCAGGTGGGGCTCCCTTCCTACCACTCTCCCAACCAGCCCCTGGCATGGCCTGGCACACTGGAGGGTGGCAGTCCCATAGGGAGCGGGAAAGAGCCAGCCAGGACCAGGTCCAGCAGGATTTATGGTTCTCCAGAGTGCCAGAGCACTGCCACGGGCTGGTTCCCCTAAAATCTTGGGTGTAGTT